>NC_092335.1:603892500-604492500 GCF_046630445.1 Rutidosis leptorrhynchoides
CCCGTTGTTTGAAGTGATCGATAACCTGATGCCTTCTAATCAAACCACAAACGAATCCCATGAAGATAATTGAGGCATACCGCAACCAAGCCAAATCCGAATTTTGTGCCAAATATCGCGAGCCATATTACAATCAAAAAATAAATGGTCTCTCATTTTAACACCATTATTACAAACTGGACAAACAATGGAATCAACATCTATTCCTTTCGCTGAGAGGTTCCAACGAACAGGAATACGATCTAATCGAAAGCGCCACAAAAAAATATTAATTTTACGCGGGACAAATTTAAACCAAGCCGTACTTACATAAGACGATGGAAGTTGTCGGCTGTCGATAATATGTCTTGCCGCTTTAACAGTGTATATCCCACCCTTATGCGAACAACATACCCATGAATCTGACTTATCAATAATCACGGGAGGGCCCAACAAATCGATCAAAGAAGTAAGCAAATGATCGTTTCTACCACCTATTATCTCTCTGATCCAATTAAAGTGCCATGTATTATTAACAACTTTAGAGGCTATAGTTCCGATCGGGTCTGAATCTAGGTGGAACAATCTATTAAATCGGGTAACTAGAGGTTCGTTACCAATCCATAAATCGTGCCAAAAGCGTATGGATTCTCCATTCCCAACTGCCATCTTAATCATGTCCGGAGGAATGAGCTCTTCCCGAATGCATGCATTGCAACATGAAACAATGTTGTTCCACGTACTACTAAAACTCGAAGTCTTATCAAATACATCACCATTAATAGATTTGATAATTTTCACCCACATATCGTTAGGTTTCGTAAAATATCTCCATCTCCATTTGAAAATAAGAGCCAGATTAAAGGCTTTGAGGCTCCTGATATTAAGACCCCCTTTGTCAAATGAGGCAATAACTTGATCCCATTTGACCCAAGATGATCTTTTAATTGAATTACTACCACCCCAAAAAATCTAGCCCGAATAGATTCTAAACTTTTGAAAACACTTTCGGGACATTTAAAAAGAGACATAAAATATATCCCGAGACTTCCCATGACCGACTTGATCAAAGTTAGTCTACCGCTTGCTGAAATAAGGCTTGCTTTAAAATTTGACAATTTAGAGCGAAACTTATCAAGTAAAGAATCCCAATTAGAAATGAGTTTCATATTCGATCCTATAGGAACACCAAGATAAGTGGTCGGAAAAACACCAACCCTAGCCCCCGAAGCGTTTGCAAGACAATTAATCTCTTGCTCAGAAACTCCAATACCGAACAAATGGGACTTTGAAACATTTAATTTAAGGCCTGAAACATGATAAAAATTTCTAAAACAAGCAAGATTCGTTTAAGTTCAGTATTATTCCAATCAAAAAAATAACGACATAATCCGTGTATATAAAGTGAGAAAGATGCATCTTATCTGCACCGATGTGAATCCCACGGATTAATTAAGATCCATAGCACGTTGCAATGCAAGATGTAAACCCTCCATAACGATGATAAACAAGAAAGGACTTAAAGGATCGCCCTGTCTTAAGCCTCTCTTTATCGAAAATTCTCGAGTAGGGCTGCCATTTACTAAAACCGAAGTTCTAGGTGCTAAAAGACAACCTTTGATCCACGAACACCATTTATCACCAAAACCGAGAGATGAAAGCATAAATAACAAATACTCCCAGTTAACCGAATCGTAAGCTTTTTCAAAATCGACTTTAATCATTAACATCTTCTTATTCTTACTCTTATACCAAGCAATAATCTCACTCAACATAAGAGGCCCGTCAAGAATTTGACGACCCGCAATGAAAGCTAATTGAACGGGGCTTATAATTTTATCAATAAGAAGTTGCAATCTATAGGTCAAAATTTTGGTGACCACTTTGTAAAAGCATCTGACTAAAGAGATGGGACGAAAATCACTTAAAAGCATCGGATTAGCCACCTTAGGGATCAAAGAAAAAAATGCCGAATTTGCACCCTGAGTCGTAACACAAGAAGAGAAAAAACTTCTTATATCTCTATAAAAGTCACCTTTAAATAAGTCCCAAAAGTGTTTCAAGAAGCGAAACAAAATACCATCCGGGCCGAGAGCTTTGGAACTCCCACAATTACACACTGCATTTCTAATCTCCATATCGTCAATGTTTGATTCAATCTGATCGGCTTCAGCTACCGAAAGAACTATCGCCCTGATCTGACCGAAATTGAAATCAGAAGTAACATCGCTGAATTTAGCTTCGAAGTGTTCCACAAACTTTGATTTAATTTTGTTCGGATTATCATACCAAACACCATCCACGAGAACACATTGAATGTGTTGACAACGTCTTCTATGTTTGAGAAAATTGTGAAAAATCTTCGATTTCTAGTCACCTTCGACGTCCCATTTAATACTATCTTTTTGCAAAATGTCAAGATTAAACAATTTGGAAATATCATCTTTTACGGAAGCCAAAGAATTTCTCAGATTAATATCCTCATCACTAGCGTTACGCGAATCAATAATAATATCAAGCTCATCAATTTTGTCTTTAATCTCTTTTAATCGATTCGCTTTCGAAGACCTTGAAGTATGAATCCAACTCTTTAGATGAGTCTTAAGTAGCCTGAATTTACCCACAACATCACGATCATTATCGATACTAACAGTCTCCCATGCTTTTTTAACAGTTTCATCAAAGTCAGGATGAGAGAACCAAGAATCAAAAACCTTGAAGTACGTTGGCCCGAAATCAACTTTATCTTGAAACAAAAGAATTGGAGAATGATCCGAGTAACCCCGGGGTAAAATTAAACCTTTTAAATCATCTACAACATTAACAACATTATTAGATAAAAGAAAACGGTCAATTTTACTAAATTTATTACCTGGTTTATTACGCCACGTAAATTGGAGACCACCCAGGGGGATGTCAACAAGCGCATACTGATCAATAAAATCGTTAAAGGCCTTTGCATCAAGAGGACAAAAAATAGAACCGCATCTTTCATCGCTATTACGGACCGAATTCCAATCACCCATGAAAATGTACTCGCCTGGATGAGTATCAATGAACAATGCTAACTTCGACCATAATTCAATTTTGTCCGACAAAGGTTGAGGAGCGTAAACATTAACCATAAAAACCATATTTTCACGAATCCATGTACCTCTAACAATGACATAATTCGTATCACACCAAATATCACTTTGAACGAAAAATTTCTTATCCCATAGAGAAATTATACCCCCTGAAAAACCACGAGCAAAGCTAATGGCGAATCAAAGTTATGATTTCCCCAAAAAGATCGTAACCGAGACATAATTAACTTAGGCATTTTCGATTCTTGAATAGCAAGGAATTAAACATCAAACGAAACACAAATATCTTTCACCCATTTTCTTTTCTCAAAACTCATCGATCCACATGTGTTAATAGACAATATCTTCATTTAAATTCAAAATTGTCAAAAACGTGATTCTTATTGCCCTTTAAATTGTAACCAAGAAGTTCACCTATGCCAAAAATGTCCTCACTTTGATTCATACAAGATGCGTGAGAAATATCATGATTAAGTGCAACCAACGGGGTATGACAACTTATCAACGAACCTGATGCACGATTACTGCATTACCTTCGTCCTGTGTAAAACCGGGAGGATGAGAAACACTTGGACTAGCACGAATAGGCTTCGTGGAAAAAGTCTCGTTACTTTTGGAGGATGAGGTTTCTTTTGGTTCATGTGACATTTCTGGATCATCAACAACCTGTCCCTCAACATGCGATGAGTCAATATTTACCCCAATGAACTCCTTTAGGTGATTCGATACATACTCATCCGAACATGATCCTTCTAATGTATGAGAATACTCATCCCTTTTTCTGAATCATCCTATTCTTTATTACTATCCGAAACCATAGTAGCATCCCCTTATAAAATTATTACATATATATAATATATAAGTAAGAATTAATGTGTACAATATATTATATATATGTAATAATTTTGTTAGCTCGTCCGTTATATGAAAATTGTAAATAATAGAGTAGTTTTAAAAATTATTAGTATTGACAACAATTAAAGATTTATCGATCAAATATAGACAATAATTAGGAAAATAAAAACGTAAAAAAAATAGAATCGTTACATGATAATTCTCTATAGAAGAACCCGTGAAAGAGCCCGTGCTTTGCATTTTTTTCAACTAAATATAAAATATCTATTAAATCTTCTATTATCATAATATAAATATACAATAATAATATAAAAATATATTGTTATATTATTATCTTTACTACATATTTTATTCATAGTTATCCATATACTGTAGATTTAATGAATTATATTATGATACGAAAAATATATATTTAGATTATTAGATAATATATTATAGGATCGTGTATTAAATAACTACTTGAATTAAGAATTCATTATATTTAATTTAATTTTTATTTTTATAATTATTTAATGGATACCTTCTTTTATAATGATTATATTTAATTAATTTAATATTTAATTCGTTTTATTATGATATGTAGGATTATTTAAATCAGATTAATTAATAGAATGACACATAAGATTATTTAATTAAGATTAATTGAGAAGATGACACATAAGATTTATAGCACGCGCTTTATAATAATGTACTAGCTTAAGGCCCGCGATTTCGCGGGCACTTTTGTATGGGCATCATCGAAATTGTGATGGCTCTAGTAAAGTCTCTTTATATACACACTATAAAGTTCATAGTAAAGTGGTAAGGTAAATCGTCAGTACAACTATATCAATTTGTGTTTAAATATTATATTTACCTATTCATGTGTGACGCCCCGTACTAAATCATCATGTACGGACCATCATCAACAGGATCATTACAAGGTTAAGTACTATATGCGTTTTCAAAACAGAGTTTGCATTCATTAATAAAAGTGACGTCATAACATACGTCAATTGTTTTACAAATCAAAAGTATGCTTCGCTAAGTAGAAGCATTAAATAAGTGTACGTGACCATAATGGTCGTTACATAACATAAGTTCATAAGTAAAAAGTTTGAATGCAACATAAGTAGTCATGCGATAACAACTCTAGGCAGCGGGTTCTACAGCACGACTAGTAAGATAGCGGAAGCGACTTCAAGCACCTGAGAAAATACATGCTTAAAAAGGTCAACACAAAGGTTGGTGAGCTATAGTTTAAGTATAACAGTTATGTAAGTAGGCCACGAGATTTCAGTGCTACAACGAGCGTTTCAAATGTATGTAAAAGTATATGCTTAACCATGGGCACCCGGTAACTAACTTAACGTTTAATGTACCCCCTTAAAGTGCACTTGGCAAGTGCGTATAACCTCGAAGTATTAAACACTCGTTAAATGCTAGCGCTACTAGCCCGAGTGGGGATGTCAAACCCTATGGATCCATATCTAAGATTCGCGTTCACGGTTCAAAAACCAATGATTAAACGTTACCGAGCTAAAGGGAATGTTTCTGCCGTTATATAACCCACACATATATAAGTTTAAGTACTCGTGCCTAGTATGTAAAACATAAAATCCGCATGTAATCTCAGTTCCCAAAAAGTTAAAGTAAAAAGGGAATGCTATAACTCACAATGATTAGACGTAACGGTAAGGTAGTAGTCGGGAAAGTGGTGTGCAAGTAACGGTCCAAACGTCCTCAACCTAAGTCAAATAGCACTAAGTCAATAAGTCGTCTCAAAAGGTTTACAAGTATGTAATTAAGGTCATAAGGGTCATCATCAATCATCATTAAACAAAAGGAAACATGTAAGACTCGTTTATGAAAGTCGTTTAAAACAAGGGCTGACTTTGGTCAGTCACCACGGCCTCTACCCTTACTGAATTAAGGTGAGACCAGTGGTCATGGCTCCGTCTATGAGTCCCTTAAGTGTGGCAAAATTTACAGAAGCAAACTCGTCTTGGTTTGACCGTGGCGACGGTCTAAGTGCGAGTAGGTCAGAAATTTCTGCACAACGTTAAAGGACATGGTAACGATCGGAGGGCCATAAATCCTAAACCGTAACTCGGATTAAGACGAGTCCTATATGAAAAGTTATCTACTCGAAAAGTTCTATCTAAAAATCAAGGTTAGAACAGCCCAGGTCTACTGGTCTGTTCCAGAAGCATCAGGTCAGTAGGTTTTGGACAGAACAGTGGGTTTTGGAGAGTTCCGGTTGTCTCGGTGCTTGATGTTCATCACGGTTCTCATCCTTGATGTGTATAGCTTCAAGTGTACAACTCGTTGATGTGTTAACATCATTTTGACCAAGGTTTGTCCATCATAACTTAAGTGCAAGTGTTGTAAGTGTTTGATGAACCAAGGTTACATGTAAGTTTATGAACAAGTTCATGAACACTAAGAAAGATCACAACCAAGTGTTGGATCCATGATACTTGCACCAAAGTGTAAGCTCTTGTTGGTTTCATGTCCTTGTTCAAATGTGTAGTAAGCAACTAACAATAAGAAAATAAAGAAAATGAATGATAAGCCTAAACCAACCATGAAGGTGGTATTCTAGTAACATACATCAAACAAGAACACAAGTAACAAAAATTAAAGATTATAAACTTTAAATCTTTTGAAACAAAATAGAGTAGAAAGCTAACTAAACAAGAAAATGATTCATAGTTGCTCATACTTTTAAAGATTCAACCAAGTTGATCTTTAAGTGAAGTAACTTCAAAGTTACTTCAAGAACTACAAGTAATGAGTTTATACAACTATGAACTTTAGTTATTTTGAAACAAAATATGTAGAACATAACTAGATAGATTATGTTCTTGAATGTTCTTGTTATAACAAGATAAAGATGAAGAAATCAAACTAGTAAGTTTGTTCTTGAAAGTTAGAAAGTAAGTAACATATAACTAGTAACTACATGTATTCAAACATTAAGTAAGAACAAGTAAACAAACAACAATTGATGATGATGTTTAAGGGGTAAAAGGCCACGGTTTTTAGGGAGAAAGAAGAAGAAGAAATGTCTTCAAATTACTTACAAAGAACAAAGAACTTGAGAGAAAAAGAGAGAAGAAAATTGCAAGTAATGTGTGTGTGTGTTTGAATGAGAGATACAAGGAATGAAGTAATGAATAAATGAAAGCAAATGACCTCCCTAAAGGCCTCAAACAATTCGGCCAGCAGCATAAGCAAGGGGGAATGGGTTTGTTTTGTGGTTACTTGGTGTTAAAGCTTACAAAAGATGGATAAAAGGGTTAGTCTCATGGGGATTATAAGGCAACTAGATTCCTTAAGCAAGTAACTAGTTAGTTTATGTTTAAATGATACTTACAAGTATGCAAGAGTGGGCTTAATGTCCATTAAAAGGAGTAGGGTGGGCTTGTGAGTCTTATTCAAGAGTCCATTTCATTAATTAAAGCCCAAGTTCAATAAATCCCAAGTTAAACCAAATAAAGCCCATGTAATTAACCTATCACATTAGTTAATTAAAATGATTAATAAAATTAATCATGAATGTAAATAATATCTTAAAATATTATTCGTGCAAGTTCCGGGTGTCACCAAGACGTTTCGGGCATTTAAAGTTCAAGTACGGGTAATTAAAGCAACATGTAAATGTAATAACATACATTCGTTTAATCAAGCGTATTAATAATAATAATTATTAATAAATAACGTAGGAAAAACCAGGGTCGTTACATCATGTCTGTCAAGAAATCTAGAAATCCAACTCCAATGTCAAGGTCTAACATCTCAACAGCTAGTTAGAAGTAATCGTCACTCGGCTATCTTTTCAGCACCAACAACCTACATTTGTTCAATAACATAACAGTCCAGTTTTGTGAAGTGTTCAAAACTCGTTTAGACGACAAGATCAAACATATCATATTGAATGTTGTCAGATCTAATGTCTAACTTCATAATTAGCTTTCATCAAAACTTTACCCTTTTTAACTTTCGATCTCGCAAAGTAAAGCCCAAGAGTAAATTTTTTTTTTTTTTTTGTTTACTCATCTTCTTCATTTACATTCTTTAGAATATCAATAGCTAGATTTTGATATAATCCCGAAATGACTTATTAAATATACTGTATCAATATGCTTATTTTGATACTATATTTTAGTTAACCCGAAAAAGAAATATTGAAGTCTCAATTGGGCAGCGGCATATTCTAGCTACAACAACAACAACAACAAAACCCAATACTACATGAGTGGGGTAAGGGGAGGTGATGTAGCCAATCCTTCCCTTATCCGAGAATAAAAATAAGTCATTTCTCCACTCAGAGTGAAACACTCTCAAAGGTAAACAAAGTCATCACTTAAAACCCCCAACTATCGAAATCACTGAAAATAATCGGCATTACTATGTTGACTAGAGGCCAATTGAAAACCGACCTAGATCAAGAACACAATCACTTGTAATTCTTAAGCTATTTGTCTAGATCACCTAAGGTGTTGAAGCACATATTGATTCACTTCTCAAATCACTAAGAGAGCTGCACAATATATGTAATCAAAGTCAAGCCTAAAACAAACTCATATCAATGGATCTTTAGCTAACTTAATAACACATGATCATGTAATTCATTCAATCAACAATATTCAATTGATTTGGGGCAAACACTAGCATTAGAGATTCATAGATAAGCAAACACAAGAGATTTAGCCAATCATAGCTAAAATTAAACTAATAATAAGCATAGAAATGTAAATCATCATCATCATCTTCAAGTTATTACAAGTAATCAATGCAAAATATGAAAAGCGAAGTGAAGATTACAACCCAAAATGTAAAGAAGATGAAGATCTAAGGTAAACAATGATGAATCTTGAGCTAGTTTCCTTGAATCCACCCTTAAAGTAATATGAGTCTACTACCTCACACCGAATCGACCATTTAAAGTTTCACACACACAAGTACCAAATTTAGTTAAGTTACATGCCAATTTAAAAGATAGATTGTTCACAAACCATGATGAAAATTTATTACCAAATTCCCGTTGAGTATCGGCTTGACATCTACACGCCCCTTCGAATGCACTCATGATAGCCCAAACGCTCCATGGGTACCTCCTTCAATTCATTGAAATTCACCTTTAAGAACTTTGCGATGCGGGTCACGTAATGACCACCAACACTTGGGAATCCCGATTTCTCACCACTTGTGTCGAATAGATAACTTGCGATAAGATTGGGAATGTGAATGTGCTTCTTCTTGTGGATAGCATGAATCAACCAAATATCAAACATTGTCATCTTATCATCGTCCACCATTCGGTGGAAGACCGAGTGTAACGACCCAGCTTTTTTGACTTGCTTTTGTGCTTTGTGCTTTCACGAAACTGCGTATTTGTGCGTACTGAGCTAGTTTATGCTCTGGGATCCTATTTCATGATAATTACTTTCGTTAATATCTTACAACGTGCTATTAAGTGTGTAATCACTTAACTTGATCCCCAAAAGCTTTTACGATCGTTAGTGTCACTTGACGTTTGAAATGAGCTATGTATTTCGGTACACGTTTAACTTTATTCATAATCGGAATATTATGACTACGTAATACTAATTGTTATTTCATAATAACAATTACTTGGGTTTTTGGATGCTTAATTGCGCTTAGTAATTTACTAGAACACACTAGTTAGTCTTGTTGGACTTTCTACCTTGTTGGACTTTAGCCCACCCTACACTAGCTAGTGGACTATTTAATTAACCCAATTATTAATAACTAGTGACCCAATAATAAGTAAGATAAATGCCCTTTTATTAGAGGGAACATACTAGCATTTTTGTTAACCATTACCCATAATGTTGCATGGGATCCTAACATAAGCACCAACTTTAGACAACCACCAACCAAAAAGTGAAAAAGGTGTCCCCCTTGTCCCCTTGGAAACCCACGGCCACACCACCCTCCCCATGCCCTCACCTCCTATAAATAGAAGCCTTATTTCACCCATTTTACACTTGATCTCATTTGCAATTTACACACACTTACTCTCTAATTCTCTCTCTAGTCTTTCTCACTCTAAAAAGTGTAAGTATTTGATTTTTTCTTCTTCTTCCCTTCTCTTTCACGAATTCATCATCATCATCAAGGGGTCTAGCTTTTTAGCTTTTGATCTTGATTACATCTTGTAGATTCAAACATGGATTTGAATCCTTCAAGAACATGGAAGATTCAAGATTTCTAGCTTTGAATCTTCACCTATTTTGTAGATCTAAATCTTTTAGCTTTAATCTTGTTATTTTGTTGTAAAGATTCAAGCTTGTGTTTGTAATCTTCATGTAACTTAAAGATCCAAGCTTTATGCTTCAAGATCTTCAAGAACAACCAAGATTCAAGCTTTCTAGCTTTGAATCTTCATTTCTTTTGTTGGATCTAAGTTCTCTAACTTATGATCTCATTATTTTATTATAAAGATCAAAATTGATGTTTGTGGTCTTCATGTAACTTAAAGATCTAAGCTTTATGCTTCAAGATCTTCAAGAACACCAAAGATTCAAGCTTTCTAGCTTTGTAATCTTATCACTTGTGTGAAAAGGATCCAAGCTCTCTAGCTTAGGGTTCCATTACTTTATTTGATCAAGATTGTGTTCATACTTGTTTGATTGAAGTAAAGTTTGTAGCTTTAGTTGTAAATAGAACTTGTATATGTGTTAAGACTAAGAATATGATGTAACCTTGGTTCATAATCCTTCTAAAGCTCTTAAATGAGTTGTAATCTTACTTGGTCTTAACATATTGTGTGTTGATGGTTGAATCTTGGTCAATATGATGCTAATCCATCAATGAGTTGTACACTTAAAGCTACAAGCATCAAGGATGAGAACCGTGATGAGCATCAAGCACCAAGAAACCCACCTGAGCACTTGTTTGCTGTTTTTCGGGATCTGATCAGATTCCTGAACTTCTGGAAAACTGATTTTCAGTTATTTCATTTCGAGTATATGACTTTTCGTTTAGGCCTCGCCTAAATCCGATATACGGTTTAGGATTTATAGCCTCCCGAAAGTCACTACGCCTTTGTAACGTTGTGCTGAAATTTCTGACCTACTCGCACTTAAACCGTCTCCACGGTCAAACGAAGATGAGTTAGGTTCTGAAAATTGGTCAGCGGTTAGAGGACGCACATATGGAGCCATAGCCACTGACTACGCCTCTTTTTAATTTGTATAGAGCTCGTAACAATTATCCAAATCCAGCCTTTTGTTTCGATCTCTATTCTTGTTAAACTTACTTAGCTTTTACAAACAATGAATGATGATGATGGTGACACTTAAACTTAATTTATGCACTTTTAAACTTTTGGGGACAACATACTGACTTAGTGACCTTTGACTTAGGTTGACGACCTTTCGGACCGACTTACTACTTGCATACTTTTCATACTGACTTTTACTGCTTATACACTGTGAGTTATAGCTTCCCTTTTTTAGTTATGCTATTTTTGGGACTGAGAATACATGTGCTTTTTATGTTTTACTTACTTGACACGAGTACTTAAACTTTACATATGTGTGGGTTATATAACAGCATAAACATTCCCCTTAGCACGGTAACGTTTAATCATTGGTTTTGAACCGGTGAACGCGAATATTAGATATGGATCCATAGGGTTTGACATCCCCACTCGGGCTAGTCGCGCTAGCATTTAATATGTGTTTGATACTTCGAGGACATACGCACTCGCAAGTGTACTTTTAGGGGGTATTACTATTACGTTAAGTTAGTTACCGGGTGCCCACGGATAAGCATATACTTTATCATACTGATTTGAATTACTGATTTGAAACGCTGGTTGAAGCACTGAAATCTCGTGGTCTACATTACTTTACTGATTACAAACAAACTATAGCTCACTAACATTCGTGTTGACTTTTTAAGCGTGTATTTCTCAGGTGCTTAGACATTGTTGCTTCCGCTTTTAGACTTGCTGTTATAGTCTTGGTGTATAGACTTGCTGTTACAGACTTAGAGATGTCTCAATCATGGAACTTTTATTTTGCATTCGTAACTTATGTTATTTTCAAACAATTGCTTTGTAACGACCTTTGTGTCACATACTTATGTTAGTGCTTCTATTCATAGGAAGCATGTTACCTTTTGTAAAACGCTATCTTTTCATGAATGCAAAACTGGTTTTTAAACAGCATATAGTGTTTGACCTTGTAATGATCCTGTTGTTGATGATCCGTACACGATGGTTTTATACGGGGCGTCACATTTGGTATCAGAGCATTGGTTGTATAGAATTAGGTTGCATTAGTGAGTCTAGACCAGGCCGAGTAGGATTCACTAATAGGACTAATCTACAACTTGCTTGTTTACCTGTTTCTGCGGAACTGCTGCATGCCACTGTATTATATTACTGCATGTTACTGCTTACTACTACTGCATGCTACTGCTTACTTTTACTGCTATATGAACTTGTTGCATGCTACTGCTTACTTTCACTGCTATGTGAACTTACTGTATGCTGCTGCTTATTCTCGCTACTGCATGCTACTATATGCTTTTTGCATGATACTTCTGTTGATACTGCTATTACTGCCATGCTATGTGCTACTGTAGACGCTCTAGGCTGCTGTAGTTACTATACCTGATTACGTGCTTGCTACCCGTCTGCTTTTCGATGTACCGACTTGGAAAATTTATCTTTCCTAGTTCAGATGTTTTTCTGAACCCTTTCCCGCACGTCTAACCCTAAGGATTAGTATTGCAATCCACCTATTACTACCGTTCCGCCGTTCCAGAGATCGAAACATTACTTCATGCAATCTAGGAGGAGTACCCCTTGGATTACACGCCTGCTAAAGTTGATCCTCAGAGGAGGAGATATGTAAGGACTTGTCGGAGTAACCGCACCCCGAGCTCACCCTAATTAGCCACATACAATGTATGAACATTAGAAGGATGTTCAGATTCTGCAAGATGACTCGTATCCTGTATACTTTCATGACCATCACTTATCTCTTTCATTCTACACCACTACTCGACGATCTAACGACACTTCTGGACTTAGGTCCCCAACACTCTTAGGAATTGGAGAAGTTGGTAGGACATCTCCTTTCACAAGGTCAGAGTGCCTTCTACTGATGCTCAGCCATACCCGAAGACTTGGGAGTCGCCTCAAAACATATCGTATTACTACTTGCTACAGGTACAACTCGACACGAGACCCAGATTAAATTTCTAGAAAGGAACCTAATGACATTACCTGAACCCAAACATTTTGAAGAAATTTTGGGACATTTAAGCATTGATGCATGATCTACTGAACCTACGCACCCACACCGAGAAACCGTGAGATTAATTATGTATATTTTGTTTTGAGATAGCATAGATAAGCACCGTTAGATGCAATTGAGTAGAACTTGAAGTGATCACGTTACATTGACCATATGGAGTGATATTGGAATGAACGTACAATTTAGTACAATATAATGACGTCAGGCCAGTGTGATTATATTGAAGTAAATCATGCAGAAGTCCCAATGCTACTATATAAGGAATATGAAGTAATACAAAGAAAATTTTGGTAGGGATCACTTGAGTATATGCATTATGGTCTGTTAAAGGTAGGGAAAGAATAACCACGTAGCCCAGATACTATACAAGAAGGGCCTTGATTGCAGAATTGATAACCCAAAAATTTGTTATAGATATAGACACCCTGGACACTTAAGGAGAAAGTTCTCAAATAGGAAAAACTTTGGACTTACTTGCGATAGAGCAATCGTTATCTCGACTATGGAGACTCGCATGGATCCTGATTTTTGTTAGGGTACGTTTTGTCACAACGTTTTATTTTCTCGGAGTTGTTTAAAACTAGAGCGATAGAAACCTTATATCTAAGAACCTTAGTGTTATGACTATTAAGCCATTAACAACCATGAGGGTTAAGTATTCTATAGGACAAACAAATGGTAAGCTGGCAGAGATAGAGGAACAATTTAAGGTAGTACCTTAAAATTAACAGGTGGGTCATTTGGAGATGACCTCATGTCAACAAAACTTGGAAGTTTTAAAGTAGTAGTTGGAACGGATTAGTTACCTACGCACAAGCAGATGTCATTTGAGAAGATTGATAGAACCTTTCACGGTAGTATAATAAGATTTGGTTGGAATGAACCCTAAGATTAACCTAATACTCATCAAGTTAGGAAGCTTGATGTAAAAGTTGGAATGGACTTTAGGATTAACCTAATACTCATCAAGTTAGGAAGCTTTGATGAAATAGTTGGAACGGACTGGCTTTTAAGGATGAAAGCGAAAGTTATTTATGATAAGATTATTCGTACACCTCGCGAGAATGGTGAGCTAAAAGCCATCTGGGTTACTTCAACAACCTGAAATCCCACAATAGAAATGGGAAGGAATAACAATGGATTTCATCACGAAACTACCAAAAACGGTAGGCGGTTTGGACACTATCTGGGTTATTGTTGACCATCTCACCAAATCTGCTCACTTTCTAGCCATAAAAGAAATCGATACAATGGACAAACTTGCACAATGATACATAAAGGAAATTGTATCCCATCACTTCAGCGATTCAGATTCTATATTAAAGATTACCCAAGAATCTTATTTGATACTTATTCTTACGCGACTCTAAATCCTAACTTATTCTGAGAAATTTCTTATTCGATGATAATCACAACATCATCCTTCTTACTTCGATATTAGCCATACCAGTTCGAAATTTCCAAAATCAATGGGTAGTCAATTCCCATTCTCATACTCCCCCTTTCGTATCTCACTTATAAGCAACAACTTTACACTTAAGCATTTTTGGTCAAAGGACTTACACCCTACTAATAGTCATCAACCACATTTAAATTCAATAGTTTTCATTACCTTGCGACATTTTTGCTCAAATATCACCCAAAAATTTTCAAAATCTTTTACTCAAATCCTCATCAATCTTTTTCCAACTTGTAACCTCCGAAATATGAAAATTTTGTTGCCAAAATTTTACACACACTATTTTACTGTGCGATCGTCTCAAAGTTTTATAAAAATAAATTTATTTTATTTGCCATACGTGCAAAATTTTGAAATCGTATATGTTATATAAAATAAAGTAAATGATTAGTTATTTTTGAAAATTACATATGAAATTTTACTTTCACTTTTACAAATCAAATCTTTTATTCAAAAGATATTTTACCTTGAATGGTACGTGTTGTACATAACCCTAGTTTACTAAGAACTTCATTTTCTTTTCTTACATTGTCACCTTAAACGATTTCCATAAAATTTTCGTTGCTTGTCATATAAAATTTTTCGTTGCTTATTCGTATTCAAGTCATCATGAAGACTCTACAACCGTCAAAATTGAGAGATTCATGTGTGTGTATGTGATGAAGGCACTTACTACCACATCATACAGAGCCTTCGGGCATCCACTGACACTTAAACCATTCAAAATTACTGCGTTACCCCTGGAATCTTATTTGTCACACCTGTCGGAGCTCTTTCTTACATAACTCGAAGTCCTGACTTATTCCAAGAGATTCTCATTTAGTGATACTAACACCATCAGTATTCCGACTTTAGTATTAGTCATGACCTGTTTGGCATTTTGCAAAGTCAAGAAGCGATTAGCTTCTCATCCTCATGCTCTATCCTTCATACCTCACTTTTTAGCAACGGCTTCGCACGTGAACATTTTTGGCCCAAAGACTTATGTCCCGATAATTATTAAACCTACATTTAATTCATTAGTTTTCATTACCTAGTAACATGTCACCCGATGATTTAAAGATTTTTAACTCGATATTTTTCAACTCGCAACCTCTGAAATACGAAAAACTATGTTTATCAAAATTTTTACACGATGTTTATTTGTGCGGTCCTCAAAAGATTTATGGACGAACGAAAGTACTAAAAACTTTTCTGTCACTTATGCGATTTATAAAATCATATATGTATAAATTTACCCTTACTTATTTTGGTTAGTACATACCAAGTTATACCTCTAAATTATTTAAAAATCGCTCCTTTATTGAGTTGTTCAACTTAAGTCAAAAAGTTTTGTGCAAAATGGTACACGTTTTACATACTTCTAAAGTTACTAGGAACTTTGTTCTGTTTATGTTGTCACATCAAACGTTTAAAAGTTTTTCAAAACTCCCTTGGTTAATTTTATTAAAGGTTTTCGTATTAGACTACACCATGTGTGGATCACACTTCTTCTTGCCCTCCGTTAGGGATAAAACTTACTATTAATCTTTGTTAAAAACTCTTGAGCCACTTGGGATGGTAGTTTTATAAAATTTGTTAGGAAGTCCTTGCGCTCATAAAATGTTCCTTTTAAGGTTAGACATGGCAAAAACGCGGGCCGATAAATCAGTTTTCTGAGGTACACTCAGTGGTCACCCTATCATAGAAAAGGCACTAGGAGGGTTTATACTCTCACCGTTTCATTGCTAATCGCAACACCCTCGTAAACATCATCACTATGAATCAGTAGGTTGAGGTATAAGGAATCGTTTTTGAGATTCCTTTCACTTAGAGTAAACCATTCTTTATGACCAAGGGTTCACGTATCTTCTCATCCACGCATCCCCTTAAGTATATAAGGATAAATTCAGAACAAACTGCTCGAAGAGTTCACTCTCGTTCAAAGATCACACCTTTCGTGCGATTTTCTTTCAGAAATATAATATAAGATACTTTGAGAATCTATAAATCTTGTTATCCTCTTGGAAGGGGACGGCTTAAAACCTTTACGACACTGATGTGGATACTCTACATATATCTTCCTTCGTTGATTGCAACTATATGTTGATCTAGTTAATGTTAACCCTAACTTCAACATGTAACTGAAAGGATAGAGTTACATTATGGAACTGTGCTTTAATTTATCCAAGGATAAGTTCACATACAGTATGTTGAACTGGGTGATATCCTTCATTGTTCTTTCAGACCGTCCTGAAGACGCTATAAATAATTATGGCTTACATTGCATATAAGTCCGATTAGCCACTTCCAGCTAAAATTTCAATTCATTTATTCAAATGAAACGTTCTTAAATATCGGGTTCTTTAAGCCTATGGTCTCCTTATGAAATTAAGGGGTTAGAAAAATTCGAGGCTAACACTATCCAGATATCAAATCGCATGGTTGAGATCACCATGTTTTCCATTCTACCTATCAGCTTTGTATTGCGACATAAGCGCTCAATGTCTTAGATGAGTTTGGTAACATTCATGATGCATTTCATACATCCAGCTTACTGAAGATGCCCGTAGGGCTAAAAACATCATCTTTCCTTTTGTGGTTATATATTCGGATGAAATATTCGTGTTAGCAAGAAACGAAATAAATTTGTTGATCTCTTAGGACAAGAGACTTAATTAATGGCATATACCTATTCTTACTTTTATACGCCCAAGTACCTTTCAAGGTAAATAACTCACTTCTGAGCCCACGAGTCTCTCGGAACTTTGATACGCTCCTTCTTATTCAAAAATGGTACCATTGTTGGTCACTCCTCAAAATTTTGGGACGAAATTTTCTTTAACAGGTGGGTAATGTAACGACCCGGATTTTTCGACTTGCTTTTGTGCTTTGTGCTTTCACGAAACTGCGTATTTGTGTGTACTGAGCTAGTTTATGCTCTGGGATCATATTTCATGATAATTACTTTCGTTAATATCTTACAACGTGTATTAAGTATGTAATCACTTAACTTGATCCCCGAAAGCTTTTACGACCGTTAGTGTCACTTGACGTTTGAAACGAGCTTTGTATTTCGGTACACGTTTAACTTTGGTCATAATCAAAATATAATGACTACGTAATACTAATTGTTATTTCCTAATAACAATTACTTGAGTTTTTGGATGCTTAATTGCACTTAGTAATTTACTAGAACACACTAGTTAGTCTTGTTGGACTTTCTACCTTGTTGGACTTTAGCCCACCCTACATTAGCTAGTGGACTATTTAATTAAGCCAATTATTAATAACTAGTGACCCAATAATAAGACAAATGTCCTTTTATTAGAGGGAACATACTAGCATTTTTGTTAACCATTACCCATAATGTTGCTTGGGATCCTAACATAAGCACCAACTTTAGACAACCACCAACCAAAAAGTGAAAAAGGTGTCCATCTTGTCCCCTTGGAAACCCACGGCCACACCACCCTCCCCATGCCCTCACCTCCTATAAATACAAGCCTTATTTCACCCATTTTACACTTGATCTCATTTGCAATTTACACACACTTACTCTCTAATTCTCTCTCTAGTCTTTCTCACTCTAAAAAGTGTAAGTATTTGATTTTTTCTTCTTCTTCTTCCCTTCTCTTTCACGAATTCATCATCATCATCAAGGGGTCTAGCTTTTTAGCTTTTGATCTTGATTACATCTTGTAGATTCAAACATGGATTTGAATCCTTCAAGAACATGGAAGATTCAAGCTTTCTAGCTTTGAATCTTCACCTATTTTGTAGATCTAAATCTTTTAGCTTTAATCTTGTTATTTTGTTGTAAAGATTCAAACTTGTGTTTGTAATCTTCATGTAACTTAAAGATCCAAGCTTTATGCTTCAAGATCTTCAAGAACAACCAAGATTCAAGCTTTCTAGCTTTTAATCTTTATTTCTTTTGTTGGATCTAAGTTCTCTAACTTATGATCTCATTATTTTGTTATAAAGATCAAAACTTGTGTTTATGGTCTTCATGTAACTTAAAGATCTAAACTTTATGCTTCAAGATCTTCAAGAATACCAAAGATTCAAGCTTTCTAGCTTTGTAATCTCATAACTTGTGTGAAAAGGATCAAAGCTCTCTAGCTTAGGGTTCCATTACTTTATTTGATCAAGTTTGTATTTATACTTGTTTGATTGAAGTAAAGTTTGTAGCTTTAGTTGTAAGGGTTAAAGCCATAAATAGGCCATATACTTTCATTTTTGTCCCAATGTAGGCTATATACCCCGAAAAATACCAATGTAGGCTATATACTTTCATAAAGTGTACTAATATGAACGGATAAAACTTATTAACTGGATAAACAACTATACGATGACGTGGCATCAAACGTGAAGAATGACGTTGGTGATACATCGGAACAAAACTGAAAGTATATAGCCTACATCGGAACAAAACTGAAAGTATATAGCCTACATCGGAACAAAACTGAAAGTATATGATGTATTTGTAGCCATATAAAATGAAAAAAAATGGTAAATAATTAACTTTACCGGTTCAGCAGGTAACTTATTAAATTTGTGTACATCGATACAACTTTTAAGAGTATATGGTATTTTTTGGGGTATATAGCCTACATTGAGACAAAAATGAAAGTATATGGCCTATTTATGGCTTAAACCCTAGTTGTAAATAGAACTTGTATATGTATTAAGACTAAGAATATGATGTAACCTTGATTCATCATCCTTCTAAAGCTCTTAAATGAGTTGTAATCTTACTTGGTCTTAACATATTGTGTGTTGATGGTTGGATCTTGATCAAGGTGATGCTAACCCATCAATGAGTTGTACACTTGAAGCTACAAGCATCAAGGATGAGAACCGTGATGAGCATCAAGCACCAAGAAACCCACCGGAGCACTTGTTTGCTGTTTTCTGGGATCTGATCAGATTCCTGGACTTCTGGAAAATCGATTTTCAGTTAGTTTTTTTCGATTAGATGACTTTTTGTTTAGGCCTCGCTTAAATCCGATATACGGTTTAGGATTTATTGCCTCCCGAAAGTCACTACGCCTTTGTAACGTTGTGCTGAAATTTCTGACCTACTCGCACTTAAACCATCTCCACGGTCAAACAAAGATGAGTTAGGTTCTGAAAATTGGTCAGCGGTTAGAGGACGCACATACGGAGCCATAGCCACTGACTACGCGTCTTTTCGATTTGTATATAGGTCGTAACAGCTGTCCAAATTCAGCCTTTTGTTTCGATCTCTATTCTTGTTAAACTTACTTAGCTTTTACAAACGATGAATGATGATGATGGTGACACTTAAACTTAATTTATGCACTTTTAAACTTTTGGGGACAAAATACTGACTTAGTGACCTTTGATTTAGGTTGACGACCTTTCGGACCGACTTACTACTTGCATACTTTTCATACCGACTTTTACTGCTTATACACTGTGAGTTATAGCTTCCCTTTTTTACTTATACTATTTTTGGGACTGAGAATACATGCGCTTTTTATGTTTTACTTATTTGATACGAGTACTTAAACTTTACATATGTGTGGGTTATATAACGGCATAAACATTCCCCTTAGCACGGTAACATTTAATCATTGGTTTTGAACCAGTGAACGCAAATATTAGATATGGATCTATAGGGTTTGACATCCCCACTCGGGCTAGTCACGCTAGCATTTAACGGGTGTTTGATACTTCGAGGATATACGCACTCACCAAGTGTACTTTTAGGGGGTATTACTATTACGTTAAGTTAGTTACCGGGTGCCCACGGATAAGCATATACTTTATCATAATGATTTGAATTACTGATTTAAAACACTGGCTGAAGCACTAAAATCTCGTGATCTACATTACTTTACTGATTACAAACAAACTATAGCTCACCAACATTCGTGTTGACTTTTTAAGCGTGTATTTCTCCGGTGCTTAGACGTTGTTGCTTCCGCTGTTAGACTTGATGTTATAGTCTTGGTGTATAGACTTGCTGTTACAGACTTGTTGTGTTAGACTTCTGCTGCATTACTTAGAGATGTCTCAATCATGGAACTTTTATTTTGCATTCGTAACTTATGTTATTTTCAAACAATTGCTTTGTAACGACCTTTATGTCACATACTTATGTTAGTGCTTCTATTCATAGGAAGCACATTACCTTTTGTAAAACGCTATCTTTTCATGAATGCAAAACTGATTTTTAAACAGCATATAGTGTTTGACCTTGTAATGATCCTGTTGTTGATGATCCGTACACGATGGTTTTGTACGGGGCGTCACACTGAGTGAGCGATGAACCTTTGGATGCACCTAAGTATTTGACTTTTGAGCGCACTTGGGACTAGATTATCGGGAGTTGGCTTGACATGACTAATTTCGCTCCATGCTTGCTTGGGATCAAACTCATTTGGGTTGTAGGTCTCACCTTTTGCCAAATATGCAAAGGTTGAATCTGGATTAGAATCTGTGTAGAGACCTAGGCATGCTATGAATTGGGCCATGCTCATTTGCCATTCTGCACCCCCTAGCCTAAACCTAAGGTAGTTGCGGATCCATGGAGAGGCGACCTTGAAATCAACCCTAAGAGTTGCTAAGAACTCACGAGTTAGCGATGGATAAACACTCTCTTTCATGTAAAGGAGCATCTCCCATGGGCGTATAACTTTCATGTAAAGTGATAATGAAGCATGAATCTTAATTTACTCATGTTAGGCGATGATTAATAATGCAAGAAATCTCCACAAAAGATGTTAATTTGATGCAGGGGGCCAAAGTTGCTGAGATTTGGTCGCAATATGAGAGAATAAATGAAGTGAGTGGAGAAAATGAAGTGTTTGAGTCGTATTTAAAAGTTGACAGCTCAGGTACAGAAGCGCCGCACCTGAAGTAGGGGCGCCGTTCCTGCAGGATCAAAAGCGCCACTTTTCAAATCAAAGCATCGCTTTTGAGGAAACAAAAGCGTCGCTTTTCATAAGAAAAGCGACGTTCTTGGCTACTGTCCATTTTTGGCCTAAAATCACAGGTTAAAGCGTCGCTATTGTAGTAGAAGCGTCGCTCTTAGAAGACCAAAAGCGTCGCTCCTTGGAGAAAAGCACCGCTTTTGTACCTGAAGCAGTTTTACAGTTTTAAAATTCATTTCAACTCACTCAAAAGCTATTTTTTGACGTTTTCTGGTTTACCCAAATGCATGAAATGCAACTATATGCAAATGCAACCTATAAAAACATAATATCATACAAGTCTATATGAAATGGAATCCTAAATGCACAAATATACACAAACATGATTGTTTTGATCACGGGTCTATCACTTGACCCGTTTTAGCGCAAATGTGTCATTTTGGGTAGAGCTTGATGTCATCTAGCTCAATAGTATTGATGTCATCTCTATAAACCTTCAGTCTATGACCATTAACCTTGAAAGTGTTCCCATTCCCATATAACTCCACATAACCCGTAGGATAAGCTTTCTTAACAATGTACGGACTCGTCCATCTAGATTTCAACTTACCGGGTGAGAACTTAAAGCGGGAGTTGTAAACTAAGACCTTATCGTTGGGATTAAATTCTTTGGGACCTTTGAGTCGAGTATCATGCCAACGCTTAGTTTTCTCTTTGTATACTAAAGAGTTGTCATATGCCTCTAACTTAAGCTCCTCTAATTCATGCAATTGTGTCACCCATTTTTCCTTAGCTCTTTCTAGGTCTAGGTTCATCTCCTTAATTGCCCAAAATGCCTTGTGTTCAACTTCAACCGGAATATGACATGCCTTCCCATACACTAGACGAAAAGGTGTAGTTCCTATGGGTGTCTTGTAAGCGGTTCTAAATGCCCATAATGCTTTATCTAGTTTGGTTGACCAGAAACAAGTCATGCATTCTGGTTTTACTAAGATGACTTCCCATCCTTGGTCTTGTGGAAAATAACTGTTATGACCATTAGCTAGGCAGCATGTTGTAATGTCGTCAAAAGGATGAGGGTTTCGTAATGTCCAACAGCCTCGTAATAATCTAAAAACCTGGTTTCTTACCCCAACTAGTGAATCCCTCACTTGTGGGAAGGTTTTATTTAAAAGTTGCAATCCGATGTTCTTTTTCTCACTTTGGTAAGAAGCGAACATCACTAACCCGTAAGCATAACATGCTTCATTATGTTGCATGTTAGAAGCTCTTTCTAATTCATGAAATCCTATGTTGGGATATGTTGAGTCAAAATAGGTTCTTAACCCGTAGCATAAAATTGCATTTGGGTTCCCCGCATTTAACGCTTTAAAGAAAACACGGCGTAACTTACGGTCTCCCCAATGTGATATACCCCACCTATCAAAGGAAAGCCTTTTATAAACTAAGGCATTTTTGGAAAGTCTTTCAAATGTTTGACAAGTTAATTTTGCCGTAATTAATTGTGCTGATGAATTCTGACCGACTCTAGACAAGATTTCCTCAATTATATCCTCTGGTAGATCTTCTAAAATATTCGGTTGTCTACCCTTAACGTCCATTTTGTTTTTATACTGTAAATAGACAAGGATTAGATTCGTAAAAGATAATTAACAAACAATACAAGCAATTTTTACATAGAACATAAAAGTACAAGCACACTACAATACATATAATATACAACATGATTACAACCCTCTAATCTGAATCACTTGTTTCTTCTTCTCCGGACTTGGTTCGTTTTCCTAATTTTCTAGGAATATATGGCGTTCCTCTAATATGAGCCGTCGTTTTCCACAATGGTTTAGAAAAACCTGGTGGTTTAGAGGTTCCCGGTGTGATGCCCCGTACAAAACCATCGTGTACGAATCATCAACAACAGGATCATTACAAGGTTAAGTACTATATGCTGTAATAAAAGAAGTTGCATTCACGATAAAAAGATAATGTCATAACCGACGTTAATTGTTTTACACCAACAGTATGCTTCTATGAATAGCAAGCATGAATAAATGTATGTGACCCTTAGGTCGTTACAAAACATAGTTTCAAATGTATTAAAGTTTGAATGCAAGATAAACAGTTCATGCGGTGATAACACTAGAGCAGCGGGTGTCTACGGCAATACTAGCACGACAGCGGAAGCAAATAACCTTAAGCACCTGAGAAAAACATGCTTAAAAATGTCAACACAAAGGTTGGTGAGCTATAGTTTAAGTATAACAGTATGTAAGGTAGGCCACGAGATTTCAGTGCTACAAAAAGCATTTCAAAACAGTATGATAAAGTATATGTTAACCGTGGGCACTTGGTAACTAACTTAACGTTTATACCCCTTGAAAGTACACTTGGCAAGTGCGTATGTTTAAGAAGTATTAAACACTCATTAAATGCTAGCGCGACTAGCCCGAGTGGGGATGTCAAACCCTATGGATCCATATCTAAGATTCGCGTTCACCGGTTCAAAAACCAATGACTAAACGTTGCCGAGCTAAAGGGAATGTTTCTGCCGTTATATAACCCACACATATATAAGTTTAAGTACTCGTGCCTTGTATGTAAAACATAAAATCCGCATGTATTCTCAGTTTCCAAAATAAGTTAAAGTAAAAATGGAATGCTATAACTCACAATGATAAAGTAGCGGTAAAGTATGACTCGGAAAGTAAGCAAGTAATGAAGGTTGTCCAAATGGGTCCTCAACCTAAGTCAAATAGTACTAAGTTAGTAAATCGTCCGAATAGGTTTAAAAGTATGTAAATAAGGTCTTAAAGGTCACCATCATTCATCATTAAACAAAAGGTGTAAAGTAAGTTTCGTTCTTGAAAAGAGTTTAAAACAAAGGCTGAGTTCGGTCAGTCACCACGGCCTCTATACCTACTGAAATAAGGTGAGACCAGTGGCCATGGCTCCGTATATGAGTCCTTTAGTTGTGGTAAAAATTACAGAAGCAAACTCGTCTTCGTTTGACCGTGGAGACGGTCTAAGTGCGAGTAGGTCAGAATTTTCAGCACAACGTTAAATGGACATAGTGACGATCCGAGGGCCATAAATCCTAAACCGTAACTCGGATTAAGACGAGTCCTATATGAAAAGTTATATACTCAAACAGAGATATCTGAAAATCATAGTTACAGTAGCCCAGGTCGTACGGGTCAGACACAGAAATAGTAAAACAGTAGGGTCAGTAGGTTCCGGTGGTTCTTGGTGTTCGATGCTTATCATGGTTCTCATCCTTGATGCATATAGCTTCAAGTGTACAACTCGTTGATGTGTTTGCATCATTTTCACCAAGGTTTGACCATCATAACCCAAGTGTAAGTCTAAGACATGAAGCACAACTCACTTAAGTGTTGCAAGTGTTTTGATGAACCAAAGTTACATCAAAGTCTTAGATCCGATACATACATGAACTATAAAGTAATATTAACCAAGTTTTGACTATTATGACACAAGTGTAGGTCTAAGACATGTAGCACAACTCACTTAAGAGTTTTATGAAGTTTGATGAACCAAAGTTACATCAAAGTCTTAGATCTAACACATACATGAACTTTAAAACTAATAATAAGTTATAAATTTGAAAGTGAACTTATGAAATCAAGATCTTAAGATGTAGAACATAGTTCTTAGTTTGATCTTGAAGATTCAAGACTCAAAAGTCTAGATCTAACATAAGTGTACAAAGTTATAATTAAAGAGAGCTTACTTATGTGTTCTTGAACTTTCAAAGTTAACTTTTAGTTCAAGATTAATGAGATCAATGTTAACTAGTAACACTTGACCAACAAGAACATACATCATGAAATTAAAGTGCAAGTAAATGAAGTAAATAAGCTAAGTAAACAAGTAACTAGTTCATGGGTTGTTCATACTTTAAAGATTCAAACCAAAGTTTGATCTTTAAGAAAGTAAACTTGAAGTTTACTTCATGAATCACAAGTAATGATTTTCAACACATGAACTTACAATCTTTCAAGAAATTAAATGTAGAACATAACTAGTAAGTTAGGTTCCTATGTGTTCTTGTTAATACAAGATAAATAGAGAATCAAACTAAAGAGTTTGATTCTTGTAACTAGTAAAGAACAACTACAAGTAAGTAAGTAATAATCAAAGACTGGTAACAATAAAAAAAAGATGATGATGATAGATGTATATGATTCGGTTTTTACAAAGAAAAGAAGAGAGAAAAAGTCTTCAAGTTACTTACAAAAATGAGAGAAAAAGAGAGAAAGTAAGTTGCAAGTTTGAAGTGTTTTGTGTGTGTGTGAGAAAATGAGAGCAAAATGCTAGCAATATGTGATTAAAATTTGAAACAAAACCACCCATTTACAACACCTAGGCCGACAGCCTTCAGCACCCAAGGGGGGGAGGGAAATGTTTAATGGTTACTAGCATGTTAAAGCTTAAAAGAGTGGTTATTAGGTGGCCATGCATGGGGATTATGATATAACTAAGTAGTAACAAGATTCCTTACTACATAAATCATCTAGTTTCATATTAAATAATACTTACATGAAAGAGTTGGGCTAGTAAGTCCATATAAGATGTAGGGTGGGCTCTTAAAGTCCATTAACCATTAATCAAGGCCCAAGTTCAAGTAACTAGCAAGTAATCCAATTAAAGCCCAAGTAACTAACTAGTAGCCATAGTTAATTAAAATGATTAACAAACCTTAATCATGAATGTAAATAATATGTGAAAATATTATTCGTGAAAGTTTCGCGTGTCACAAAGATGTTTCGGGCAATTAAAAGTCAAGTGCGGTTAATCATGGCAACAAGTAAATGTAATAACATACATTCGTTTAATCACAAGTAATAATAATAATAATTATTAATAAATAAACGTTGGAAAATCCAGGGTCGTTACATTACCCACCTGTTAAAGAAAATTTCGTCCCGAAATTTAAGCTGAGGTAGATGGAGGAGTCGGGAAAAGGTGAGGATAATTCTGAATCATTTGATCCTCTCGTTCCCAAGTAAACTCAGGTCCTCGTTCGGCATTCCATCGCACTCGGACGATCAGAATCTTGTTGCGTTTCAAAGTTTTGATCTCGCGATCCATAATTTCAACAGGTTCTTCCACAAAGTGAAGTTTGTCATTAATAGTAAGTTCTTCAAGTGGTATGATAAGTTCAGGCGCAGCAAGACACTTCTTCATGTTCGACACGTGGAAGGTAGGATGAACTGAGCTCAATTGTGCTGGTAGATCCAAACGGTATGCAACGGGTCCAACACGTTCCAAGATTTCAAAAGGACCAATGTATCGTGGGTTTAACTTTCCACGTTTTCCAAAACGGATCACACCTTTCCAAGGTGTAACCTTTAACATTACACGGTCACCCACGTTGAATTCAAAGTCCTTACGTTTAAGATCGGCATAACTCTTTTGACGATCGCGGGCAGTCTTAAGTCTAGCTTGAATCTGAGCAATATTTTCTGTGATTTCATGGACTACCTCGGGTCCGGTGATTTTCTTTTCGCCTACATCAGCCCAACAAATAGGGGATCGGCACTTGTGGCCATACAATGCTTCAAAAGGTGCGGCATTAATGCTTGAGTGATAACTGTTGTTGTACAAGAATTTGGCAAACGACAAATGTCTTTCCCAGGCCTTTTCGAAATCGATGACACATGCATGGAACATGTCTTCCAATGTCTGAATCGTTCACTTTGCCCGTCGGTCTGTGGATGATAAGCAGTACTCATGTCAAGACAGGTTCCCATGGCTTCTTGCAAAGAATGCTAAAATCTAGGAGCAAAACGGGGATCGCGATCGGAGATGATCGATAAAGGTACACCATGAAGAGATACAACCTCTTTGATGTATAATTGAGCAAGTCTCTCCATCGTATCCATTTCCTTCATAGCCAAGAAGTGTGCAGATTTGGTAAGGCGGTCCACAATAACCCAAATGGTATCGTATCCGCCCACCGTCTTCGGCAGCTTAGTAATTAAATCCATTGTGATCCTTTCCCACTTCCATTGTGGGATTTCCGGTTGTTGAAGTAACCCAGAAGGTCTCTGATGCTCGGATTTAACCTTCGATCAAGTCAAACACTTACCAACATAAGTCGCAACGTCCTTCTTAAGATTCGTCCACCAATACTGTTCTTTAAGGTCGTGGTACATTTTGCCCGCTCCAGGATGAATCGAATATCTCGATTTGTGTGCTTCATCAAGTATAAGGTTCCGTAGATCTCCATAAAGAGGTACCCAATTTCTTCCGGCATAACATCGGAGTCCAGACTCCCTAACCTCGAATCAAGAGACAAGTATGTTCAATTGTTCATGAGATATGTTCTCCTACTTGAGAGTCTCATCTTGGGCTACTCTGATCTGGCTGTTGAGGTTCGAATGGATGGTGATGTTCAGAGCCCTAACACAAAGAGGTGCCATCCTCTCTTTTTGGCTCAAAGCGTCAGCTACAACATTGCCCTTGCCAGGATGATAATAAAGTTCACAATCGTAGTCGTTGAGCGTCTCGATCCATCGACGCTGTCTCATATTCAGTTGCTTCTGATCGAAGATGTGTTGGAGGTTTTTGTGGTTGGTGAAGATAGTACTCTTAGTTCCATACAAATAATGTCTCCACAATTTGAGCGCAAAGACAACGACTCCAAGTTCGAGATCGTGAGTAGTGTAGTTCCGTTCGTGAATCTTCAGTTGGCGGGAGTCATAGGAAATAACTTTTTATCATTGCATCAGTACACAACCAAAACCACTTTTCGACGCATCACAATAAACAACAAAGTTGTCACTGCCCTCAGGAAGTGATAGGATAGGTGCGGTGGTTAACTTCTTCTTCAAAGTTTGGAATTTCGATTCGTGTGCGGGTTCCCAAATAAACTTCTTGCCCTTGTGAGTCAGCGCGGTCAAAGGACGCGCAATCAGAGAGAAACCTTCAATAAACCTTCGGTAGTAACCGGCGAGACCTAGGAATTGGCGAATATGCGTCGGAGTAGTGGGGGTCTCCCACTTGCTGATGGCTTCAATCTTGGTGGGGTCAACTTTGATACCCTGGTCGCTCACAACATGACCCAGAAATTATACTTCCTTCAACCAAAATTCACACTTGGAGAATTTGGCGTAAAGTTACTCTTGTCCCTGGAGTTCAAGTACTAGTCGAAGGTGTTGCTCATGCTCTTCATCGCTCTTAGAGTAGATGAGGATATCATCTATGAAGACGATAACAAACTTATCCAAGTACGGCTTACAGACACGATTCATGAGGTCCATGAACACGGCAGGTGCATTTGTCAAACCGAATAGCATCACGAGAAACTCATAATGACCATAACGGGTTCTGAATGCAGTCTTCATCACATCACTTTCCTTCACCCTCAACTGGTGATAATCGGATCGCAAATCGATCTTAGAGTAAACACTCGATCCTTGTAGTTAATCAAAAAGATCATCAATGCGGGGAAGAGGATACCGATTCTTGATTGTCAATTTGTTGAGTTCACGGTAGTCGATACACATATGGAAGGATCCATCCTTCTTCTTCACAAACAACACAGGTGCACCCCAAGGCAAGAAGCTTGGTTGGATAAATCCTCGATCAAGTAGTTCTTGTAGTTGGCTTTGTAATTCTTGCATCTCAGAAGGTGCGAGTCTATAAGGTGCGCAAGCTACAGGTGTAGCTCCTGGAACTAAGTCGATTTGAAACTCTACGGCTCTCGGCGGTGGTAATCCAGGCAATTCTTCAGGGAAGACATCGAAAAATTCATTCACAATTCGAACGTCTTTCACACTCTTCACCTCGGTTTCTACCGTTTTCACATGCGCTAGGACAACAAGACGTCCCTTCTTCATGATCTTTTGTGCTTTCACGCAACTAACGAGGTTCAGCTTCGAGGTACATCTCTCTCCGTAGATGGTCAGTGGCTCACCGTCTCCTTGTGGTATACGAAGAGCTTTATCTCCGCAGATAATGTCAGCCTTTATCTTGCTCAACCAATCCATACCGACGATCACATCAAAACTTCCTAATTTGATAGGTATCAAATCAATTTCGAAATCTGCACCAGCTATGTTGATAATAGCTCCTCGACTGATATGGTCAACTTTCTCAAGTTTTCTGTTGGCGACCTCGACAAGCATACTTTCTTTTAACGGGACTAACGACCAATTAATCTTATCGCGAAAATGTCTACATACATAACTTCTATCCGCACTAGTATCAAACAAGACAGAAGCTAAAAGATTGTTGATTTTGAATATACCTGTCACCAAGTCGGGGTTTTCTCGAGCGTCCCTTGCATTAACGTTGAAAGCTCTACCACGGGGTGGTCCACCGTATTTTCGCTTGTTTGGACACGCATTTCTGAAATGGCCTATCTGTCCGCATTCGTAACACTTCCTTGGCCCTGTGGGGTTCGGCTTCCCATTCAAAGTGGTGACCTTGCAGTCCTTCCCGATATGCCCAGTCCGTTGGCACTTTTCACAAATGATGTTGTAATATCCAGTATGGTGCTTGTAGCACCGCTTGCATTGTGGTAAGGTTCCTTTGTAGTTCGGGTTGGAGTTGGTGTTGTTGTTGGGGTTGGGGTTTCCAGCGTTGTTGTTTCCCCTGAAACCCTCATGTCATTTCGCCGGGTTTTGATCATAGTTCCTTCCCCTGTTGTTGTTGTTGTTGTTGTTGTTGTTGTTGTTGTTGTTGTTGTTGTTGTTGTTGTTGTGATGTTGTTGTTGTGGTTATTCCATTTGCGTTTCTCACTAGCACCCGCTTCAGACTTAGTTTTCTCCGGTTCATCGATGGTTATTTGATTCATTAAAGTATTCGCCATGCGCATCGCTTCGGGAACATTCGGTGGCTTGGACGAGGTGACATTACCCTTGATGGACTTAGGGAGTCCCCAAAAGTATCTCTCCATACGCTTGAATTCTGGGGTGACCATTGTCGGACACATCAGGGCTAGTTCCAAAAATCTCCTGTTGTAACCATCAAGGTCATTCCTAACGGCCTTTAACTGCATGAACTCCATTTCCATCTTTTGTATCTCGGTTCTCGGACAATACTCCTCAATCATGGCACACTTAAATGCTTCCTATGGCGTAGCATACGCCTCATCAATGCCTTGTGCCTGTGCCATTGTGTTCCACCACGTGAGCGCGCCGTCAGACAGCGTGCAAGAAGCAAATTTGGTTTTGCTGTCCTCCGAACAGTTGCTAACTCGGAATACTGATTCTAGCTTTTTGAACCATCTAGTGAGACCAACCGGTCCCTCAGTGCCGCTGAAGTTATGTGGTTTACAGCTCTGAAATTCCTTGTAAGTACACCCATTGCGTATGGGTTGAATAACCGGTGGTGGTGGTGGTGGCGTTGGAGCTTGGGGTTGCATTTTCGCAATAGCTGCGGCTACACGTTCTTGGATCATCTCTTCAATTTGAGCAGCAGTAGGTGTGGATCGACCGTTAGCCATGGTGTTCTAAAAAAAAGTTTTGACTCAAGTCAAAATCCAGCATTCAAATAGTAATAATACGGTATATAATAACCAACATGGAATCAAAACATCACATGTTATTAAATAAAGCATCTAGGTACAAATACCACAGAATCATCGTACAGTAATGTAAATAGAACATCGTGCAAGAATTAAATAACGCAAAGTTCCATTAATAATAGTAAGTTGCATACATCTGAATAAGTTTGTATAATACATAAGTGAAACATAAAACTACAACTAGATTACATAATGAAATCTAAATACAAAAGCCCTACGGTGAAGGTGGGTGTTGGATGTCCATAACATGGGACATCTGGTCCTCTAACTCAGCAACTCGAGCTCGGAGGATCTCCACCTCCCTTGTCAATTTCTCGACAGTGGGAGATGGTGGGGCAGGCGGTGCTGACAGTGCTGGTGGTGCCGGTGGTGCAGACATTACATAATGGGGTGCAGATGTTCCGGCTCCAGAAATAGTCAGTACGTAACGGGGTGCCTTACGCACTTGTGGGTCGGCAGGGTACGGCACAAGCCACTTACGAGCAGTAACCCTATGACGCCGACCAAATGCGTCAGTGAAAGCACGACCTCCATTCACCCCTGGAATGACGGTGCCATCAAAACGGTACCGCTTCTTCGACGGGGTGGAGGGTGCCTGTATAGGTACATCAGCAGGGTCCTCATCATCACTGGAGTCGTCTGAGGAGGTGTCGTCGGATGAAGCATCAGTGGATGACGGGTCGTCCGAATCATGTGGTGGCTGTACGGGTGGCTGAACTGGCCGTCCTTGAGCGGCCATCATCTGTCTGTACCTAGCAGGTCCGATCGGAATGAGATGTCCATCAGGGGCGCGTTGGAACCAATGGCGATATCGGTTACGGAACAGACCTTCCCCGAACTCCGCGTGAATCACAATCTCACCGGAGCGGGGCTGTGATCCTGAGGGTCCGGGGGCAGATGGAGCTGGAATCTCCGAAGGGTCCTGGGCTCCACTAGAAGTAACCACTGGGGAAGGCGACTGGCTGCTAGTCCCAGAAGATGAAGCGCCGGGGTCACTAGTAGATAACGGGATCGGTGTGTCCGCAGCAGCAGCAGGTGGGGTGGCTGACGAGTCTGAACTGCCCAAAATGATAGCAGGTGGAGTATCCGACATCTAAACAAGGAAAAATAAATTTTTCCATGTCAGTAAGTCATAAAGCAAGCACGTATTAGGCCAACAGTTTAAATCATGTATAACAATAAGTAGCATGGAAATAATAACGAATCGTATAGAAGTAGCATGCAATCGAAAGCAAGTAATATCATGCAGTAGTGAAATCATGTAACAGTATACGGCATATAGCAGTAAAAGTAAGCAGCAACATGCAGTAAGTTCAGCAGAAACACGTAAACTAGCAAGTTGTAGATTAGTCCTATTAGTGAATCCTACTCGGGTCGGTCTTAGACTCACTAATGCAACCTAATTCCCTACAACCAATGCTCTGATACCAAATGTGATGCCCTGTACAAAACCATCGTGTACGAATCATCAACAACAGGATCATTACAAGGTTAAGTACTATATGCTGTAATAAAAGAAGTTGCATTCACGATAAAAAGATGACGTCATAACCGACGTCAATTGTTTTACACCAAAAGTATGCTTCTACGAATAGCAAGCATGAATAAATGTATGTGACCCTTAGGTCATTACAAAACATAGTTTCAAATGTATTAAAGTTTGAATGCAAGATAAACGGTTCATGCGGTGATAACACTAGAGCAGTGGGTGTCTACGGCAAGACTAGCACGACAGCGGAAGCAAATAACCTTAAGAACCTGAGAAAAACATGCTTAAAAACGTCAACACAAAGGTTGGTGAGCTATAGTTTAAGTATAACAGTATGTAAGGTAGGCCACGAGATTTCAGTGCTACAAAGAGCGTTTCAAAACAGTATGATAAAGTATATGTTAACCGTGGGCACTTGGTAACTAACTTAACGTTTATACCCCCTGAAAGTACACTTGGCAAGTGCGTATGTTTACGAAGTATTAAACACTCGTTAAATACTAGCGCGACTAGCCCGAGTGGGGATGTCAAACCCTATGGATCCATATCTAAGATTCGCGTTCACCGGTTCAAAAACCAATGACTAAACGTTACCGAGCTAAAGGGAATGTTTCTGCCGTTATATAACCCACACATATATAAGTTTAAGTACTCGTGCCTAGTATGTAAAACATAAAATCCGCATGTATTCTCAGTTCCCAAAATAAGTTAAAGTAAAAAGGGAATGCTATAACTCACAATGATAAAGTAGCGGTAAAGTATGACTCGGAAAGTAAGCAAGTAATGAAGGCTGTTCAAACGGGTCCTCAACCTAAGTCAAATAGTACTAAGTCAGTAAATCGTCTGAATAGGTTTAAAAGTATGAAAATAAGGTCTTAAAGGTCATCATCATTCATCATTAAACAAAAGGTGTAAAGTAAGTTTCGTTCATGAAAAGAGTTTAAAACAAAGGCTGAGTTCGGTCAGTCACCACAGCCTATATAACTACTGAAATAAGGTGAGACCAGTGGCCATGGCTCCGTATATGAGTCCTTTAGTTGTGGTAAAAATTACAGAAGCAAACTCATCTTCGTTTGACCGTGGCGACGGTCTAAGTGCGAGTAGGTCAGAATTTTCAGCACAACGTTAAATGGACATAGTGACAATCGGAGGGCCATAAATCCTAAACCGTAACTCGGATTAAGACGAGTCCTATATGAAAAGTTATCTAATCGAACAGATATATCGGAAAATCATAGTTACAGTAGCCCAGGTTGTACGGGTCAGACACAGAAACAGTAAAACAGTAGGGTCAGTAGGTTTCGGTGGTTCTTGGTGTTCGATGCTTATCATGGTTCTCATCCTTGATGCATATAGCTTCAAGTGTACAACTCGTTGATGTGTTTTCATCATTTTCACCAAGGTTTGACCATCATAACCCAAGTGTAAGTCTAAGACATGAAGCACAACTCACTTAAGTGTTGCAAGTGTTTTGATGAACCAAAGTTACATCAAAGTCTTAGATCCGACACATACATGAACTATAAAGTAATATTAACCAAGTTTTGACTATTATGACACAAGTGTAGGTCTAAGACATGTAGCACAATTTACTTAAGAGTTGTATGAAGTTTGATGAACCAAAGTTACATCAAAGTCTTAGATCTAACACATACATGAACTTTAAAACTAATAATAAGTTACAAACTTGAAAGTGAACTTATGAAATCAAGATCTTAAGATGTAGAACATAGTTCTTAGTTTGATCTTGAAGATCCAAGACTCAAAAGTCTAGATCTAACATAAGTGTACAAAGTTATAATTAAAGAAAGCTTACTTATGTGTTCTTGAACTTTCAAAGTTAACTTTTAGTTCAAGATTAATGAGATCAATGTTAACTAGTAACACTTGACCAACAAGAACATACATCATGAAATTAAAGTGCAAGTAAATGAAGTAAATAAGCTAAGTAAACAAGTAACTAGTTCATGAGTTGTTCATACTTTAAAGATTCAAACCAAAGTTTGATCTTTAAGAAAGTAAACTTGAAGTTTACTTCATGAATCACAAGTAATGATTTTCAACACATGAACTTACAATCTTTCAAGAAATTAAATGTAGAACATAACTAGTAAGTTAGGTTCCTATGTGTTCTTGTTAATACAAGATAAATGGAGAATCAAACTAAAGAGTTTGATTCTTGTAACTAGTAAAGAACAACTACAAGTAAGTAAGTAATAATCAAAGACTAGTAACAATAAACAAAAGATGATGATGATAGATGTATATGATTCGGTTTTTACAAAGAAAAAAAGAGAGAAAAAGTCTTCAAGTTACTTACAAAAATGAGAGGAAAAGAGAGAAAGTAAGTTGCAAGTTTGAAGTGTTTTGTGTGTGTGAGAAAATGAGAGCAAAATGCTAGCAATATGTGATTAAAATTTGAAACAAAACCACCCATTTACAACACCTAGGCTGACGGCCTGCAGCACCCAAGGGGGGGGGGGGAGGGAAATGTTTAATGGTTACTAGCATGTTAAAGCTTAAAATAGTGGTTATTAGGTGGCCATGCATGGGGATTATGATATAACTAAGTAGTAACAAGATTCCTTACTACATAAATCATCTAGTTTCATATTAAATGATACTTACATGAAAGAGTTGGGCTAGTAAGTTCATATAAGATGTAGGGTGGGCTCTTAAAGTCCATTAACCATTAATCAAGGCCCAAGTTCAAGTAACTAGCAAGTAATCCAATTAAAGCCCAAGTAACTAACTAGTAGCCATAGTTAATTAAAATGATTAATAAACCTTAATCATGAATGTAAATAATATGTGAAAATATTATTCGAGAAAGTTTCGCGTGTCACAAAGACGTTTCGGGCAATTAAAAAGTCAAGTGCGGTTAATCATGGCAACAAGTAAATGTAATAACATACATTCGTTTAATCACAAGTATTAATAATAATAATTATTAATAAATAAAAGTTGGAAAATCCAGGGTCGTTACACCCGGGTCATTGTTACATTTTAGGAAATACGGATGTTGCCGATACATATAAAGTTCATCGGGGTTGGAATCGGGTTTCTCTATTTTTATACCTTTTCCCTTATTATTTTCTTTTGCTTTATTAAATTGGGTCGAGGTAATTTCTATAACATCATCGGAATCCTCATCGGGATCCGATTCATCGAAAAATTGGTAATCTTCCCGATATTTTGCTTCCTCGGCGGAAACACCATTGACCATTATTAACTTTGGTCCGTTGGTTGAGGATTTTCTTTTATTTAATCGATTTACTATAGGTATCAATATTTCTTCCTCCGGAATCTCTTCTTCTTCCGGTTCCTCCTCTTCCGGTTCCTCTTCTTCCGGTTCCTCTTCTTCCGGTTCCTCTTCAGGAATTTGTGAATCTTCCCAAAGTATATTCGACTCTTCATTATTATTAGGTGAGTCGATGGAAATTGTACTAGTGGTAGACATCTATCACACAATATCAAACACATTAAGAGGTTAATATATCACATAATATTTACATGTTAATAACATATAGTTTCCAACAAAAGTGTTAAGCAATCGTTTTTAAAGAAAACACGGTCGAAGTCCAGACTCACTAATGTATCCTAACAAACTCGATAAGACACACTAATGCAAATTTCTGGTTCTCTAAGACCAACACTCAGATATCAACTGAAATGTCCCATTCATATTGATTATTAACGTTCCATATTAATTGATTTCGTCGCGAGGTTTTGACCTCTATATGAGACGTTTTTCAAAGACTGCATTCATTTTTAAAACAACCATAACCTTTATTTTATCTATAAAGGTTTAAAAAGCATTACGTAGATTATCAAATAATGATAATCTAAAATATACCGTTTACACACGACCATTACATAATGGTTTACAATAAGAATATATTACATCAAAAATAAGTTTCTTGAATGCAGTTTTTACATAATATCATACAAGCATGGACTCCAAATCTTGTCCTTATTTTAGTATGCAACAGCGGAAGCTCTTAATAATCACCTGAGAATAAACATGCTTAAAACGCCAACAAAAATATTGGTGAGTTATAGGTTTAACCTATATATTATCAAATCATAATAATAGACCACAAGATTTCATATTTCAATATACATCCCATACATAGAGATAAAAATCATTCATATGGTGAACACCTGGTAACCGACATTAACAAGATGCATATAAGAATATCCCCTATCATTCCGGGAAATCCTTCGGACATGATAAAAACGAATTCGAAGTACTAAAGCATCCGGTACTTTGGATGGGGTTCGTTAGGCCCAATAGATCTATCTTTAGGATTCGCGTCAATTAGTAGATCGGTTTACTAATTCTTAGGCTACCAAGAAAAATGGGCATATTCGCCTTCGATCATTCACCCATATAATGTAGTTTCATTTACTTGTGTCTATTTCGTAAAACATTTATAAAACTGCATGTATTCTCATCCCAAAATATTAGATTTTAAAAGTGGGACTATAACTCACTTTCACAGATTTTTACTTCGTCGGGAAGTAAGACTTGACCACTGGTCGATTCACGAACCTATAACAAATATATACATATATATATATATATATATATATATATATATATATATATATATATATATATATATATATATATATATATATATGTGTATATATATATATATATATATATCAAATTATGTTCAAAATATATTTACAACATTTTTAATACATTTTGATGTTTTAAGTTTATTAAGTCAGTTGTCCTCGTTAGTAACCTACAACTAGTTGTCCATAGTTAGATGTACAGAAATAAATTGATATATATTATCTTGAATTAATCCACGACCCAGTGTATACACGTCTCAGGCTAGATCACAACTCAAAGTATATATATTTTTGGAATCAACCTCAACCCTGTATAGCTAACTCAAACATTACTGCATATAGAGTGTCTATGGTTGTTCCAAATAATATATATACATGGGTCGATATGATATGTCAAAACATTTGCATACGTGTCTATGGTATACCAAGATTACATAATATATTAGAATACATGTATAATACAATATAAGTTAGCTAGGATATGATTTGTATAGAATTGTTACAATAATTCCCGTAGCTAAAACAATCAAAAAATATCCAATCTTGTTATACCCATAACTTCTTCGTTTTAAATCCGTTTTGATTGAATCAAATTGCTATGGTTTCATATTAAACTCTATTTTATGAATCTAAGCAGAAAAAGTATAGGTTTATAGTCAAAAATACAGGTTACAAGTTATTTTTGTAAAGGTAGTCATTTCAGTCGAAAGAACGACGTCTAGAAGACCATTTTGGAAAACATACTTCCACTTTGAGTTTAACCATGATTTTTGGATATAGTTTCATGTTCATAAGAAAAATCATTTTCCTAGAAGAACAACTTTTAAATCAAAGTTTATCATAGGTTTTAATTAACTAACCCAAAACAGCCCGCGGTGTTACCACGACGGCGTATATCCGGTTTTACGGTGTTTTTCGTGTTTTCAGGTTTTAAATCATTAAGTTAGTATATCATATAGATATATAACATGTGTTTAGTTGATTTTAAAAGTTAAGTTATGTGACGATCGCTCCAAATCCATATGGACAAACACGTCATTCATCGATTTCATTGCGAGGTATTTGACCTCTATATGATACGTTTTGTAAACATTGCATTCTTTTAAAAAGGCACACCATAAATGAATATTTAAATCAAAGGTTTTCGACATCTGATGATTTCTACATATAGACAATCACCGTAAATAATAGTTTACAATAATACTTCCTGTGACGACCCGGAAATTTCCGACCAAATTTAAACTTAAACTATATATGATTTCGACACGATAAGCAAAGTTTGTTAGATTGAGTCTCAAAAATTTTGAACTGTTTCAGATATTCATTTAACCTTCGACTGTTCTCGACGATTCACGAACCACTATTTGTAAATATATATATATATATATATATATATATATATATATATATATATATATATATATATATATATATATATATATATATATATACACACACACTTATGCATAACTCGACTAAGAGTGAATCTATAATTTTTTTATTTATTTATTGACTCTACCATTCTCAAATCTTCCATATTTCTCTTTTGACAGTCGCCACCTTAAATTAGAGTTTGTTACTTATTCAATTACTATATTAATGGCCACCATCTAGGTCCATCAAACCACCATTTAAAACACCCCTTAAAACCGCTACCATTTTCAGCTATCATCACCAACATTACAACTACCTATGATTTGGTTTAATCACATTGATCATTAACACATCAAAACAACCACCATGATCGATCAACTATTCGATACTATTATTATATTTCTGTTTCGCAACTCAAACCTTTGTTCGATCACCTATCATAAGTGCTATAGATGCTACGTGACTTGTTGTGTGTTGAGAACCAACCTAAGCAAATACCACACTTCTTGTTTGACAAAGATCACCATCAATCACCCTATAAATATCCTACTTGTTTCGGCTACTAGTCTCTGTGCACATTTTGAATGCAATTGAGTTTAATATAATTATTTTTATATTATATTTGTTTCTTTCTTTTGCCTTTTGAGTCACTAAACAAAACAAAGAAGTTCGCGGGTGTAATATGAATTTAAATTGACAACTTTTCAAATGGAACCCATTTGAGTGCTTATTCACGTGATGATCACCCCACATGCATTATTAATATCTAAACTATCTCACTCACCTCTTTATTACATTTTAATTCAGTTTTTCTCTCACAAAAATCACAGATTCACTAACAGATAGATATCTTAGGCGACACCATCTAATCCTATGTCGTTTCTTCTACTTGGGATCGTATCATCTTCCTGCTTTATCCATTTTCTGCTACTGCTGTACGCACCTGCAAACATTCATCGTAAACCCAACTACTATCTTCATCGATCAATCACGCTATTGCTTCTGCTTTTCTGCTCAACAGCCACGCATCATCATCGAACACCACAACACTAATAATTTTCAAATTGTTATTGTTTGGGTCTGCTGCTTTTTAGTCTACAAGTTACAAGATGGAACCAGGCTGCTGCTACGTGCAAAACTACCATCGTCTTCAACCTTAACACCACCTTTTGTGTATTGAAAACTACTACCACTGGTACCTTTCTTTTGTTGTAGTTCGACACAAACACCAACACCAACACACCAACATTGGTCCTTAAACTGTAATATTTCTATTTCATGATCGATTCAGCACAAACCCAAAACTCGTCACCTTTAATCATAACCTCACTCTCCCTCCTCTCTATCACCTTCTTCTTCCTTCTTTCTTATTCGTGAACTTCACCACCTGGTTTCTGTTTTCCAGCCTTCCAAAACCGACACCTACAAACCACTCAATTACCATCCCTATATATTTTTTTTTGTTTCAAACAAACTAAAAACGAAACCAGTTATTAAAGTAGATCATGGTAATGATGAAGACAAGATAATGATAATTAAGATGATAATGGATGATGACTAGATGATGAGGTAATAGATGATATTATAGTTTTATGATTTAAAATACTAAATGTCGACTCCTGTTACCCACTTGCCACCTCTGATTTCTTTATTCCATTCACCGACACTTCTTGTTTTAATTCCTCGCTAGTTGCTACTGCAAACGTGTATTAAAACAAAAGGATATTAGCTTGGGCCGTATTAAATTCTTTTGGGCCGTTTGATTTTGTTTAATGTGTGACAACCCGGAAATTTCCAACCAAATTTAAACTTTAATCTTTATATGTTTCCGACACGATAAGCAATATTTGTTAAGTTAAATTGCAAGAATTTTAAACTATGTTCATACATTCATTCAACCTCGACCATGTTCCAACGATTCACGAACTATTAAATGAATATGATTATATATGTATATGTGTATATATATTATAACTTGAAACGTAAACAAAATATTAGATTAAATACTTTATATGATTGTATCTGTTTCAAAATATTTATCAATGGAATTAGAAGATAAGATCAAATGATTGAATTATCAGATATATTGAATTATGATTACAAGTCTCTGTTGAAAGGCCCACGTTGATTTGAGAAATCTTTCCGTTTTAATAATATTCAGAAAATGGTAAAGTGATTTATAAATAAGAACAAATTGTCAATCATTGAGAACTAGACAAAGGATAGTGGAAGATTGAATCTCATAAAGACTCGATTGATCTATTTAGTTTCAAACGTACAAAAACGTTTTCAGTTTAAAAAGAACTTTATTATTAAAACGTATATAACTTTTATAAATATTTAGAACCACTTTTGACAACTCATTACTTAACTAGTATGATAAAGATAACGATATTTATATTTTATTTTATTAAATATATATAACGATTTAAATTAATATTATATATATTTATACGCGTATTATACGTACATAGTTTTATACTTTTACTATACTTAAACTTTACCTTTACTTTATTTTTACTTTACTTTAACTTTAATAATTCACTTTAATAATTCATACTTTAATAATTCACTTTAATAATTCATACTTTAATAATTCACTTTAATAATTCATACTTTAATAATTCACTTTAATAATTCATACTTTAATAATTCACTTTAATAATTCAAAAATCTATTATAAATAGAATTCAATAGGTTTCATTATTTCATAGAAACTTGAAAATATTTTTCTCTAAATTCTCTCAATCGATTTACATATATATATTTACTCCGTATTATTTCAAGATATTATTAGTATACATAAAATATTACGACGGAGTGCTGTCCGAGTGATTTCGAAATTGTTTTTCGAGTAGGATAGGATTAAGGAAATTATGGGTTATAGCTATGGAGGTGATTGAGTATGGTTCATGGGTATGCTCGTGAGGTCAATATAGTGTTTATCATTTCCGTTGCGTCTACGTACCTTTCCTGCAATATTGAATCTCAATATTGATACGTGAGTACTCATAATTTAACTTTTACATACTAATAGTGTATCCCTGACTAGTGCTCGAGTATTTAGGATTATGCATGCTTGTACTTTTGATATTGCCCTTAGACAGGTTAGATTGAATATTGAATTAGTTACACTTGCGGTTGAGATAAGGTATAAGATATGCATGTCCTTGGAAAGCTAGCGAAAAATTAAGGACTTTTCCTTTAGATATCGAATGGTTTCGATGAACGGATTAGAAGTTATAATCAATTGAATTTTCGATATTTTTATTAAAAATGATTATTATTATCGTCGTTTTTAACGTCGTTCTAGTTTTATCTTATTATTTTCATTATTATTATCTTTATCAATAAAAGGGATTTATCATTAAAAATTATTATTTTTTTATTATTACTATCGTTATTATCGTTAAAGTTATAATTAGTATTATTATTATTATTATCCAATTATTATTATTATTATTATTATTATTATTATTATTATTATTATTATTATTATTATTATTATTAGTATTATTATTATTATTATCATTATCATTATTAATATATATATCATTATTTAAAAATGGATATTGTCATTGTTATTATTATTATTACTATATTATCATTAAGATAATTATTAGTATTATCGTTAAAAATGTTATAATAACTATCATTATTAATATTAGTGTAATTAAAACAAATATTTGTAACACCTAATTATTTTGATTACTATTATTATCATTATTATGAACACGATATAAAAGACGATTAAAAGCTATTAAACGAAACGATTAGGAAATAATGAGTAAGAGTATCATGATGAAATTAAAATATTATAAGATATTGATTTAGATAAAATTATCGTTCTTATTATTTTTATCATTACTATTATTTTTAAAAATATCGTTAGTATTAAAACTATCATTTTAACAAAAATTATCATTTTAATAGAAATGTCATTGTTACTATAAAATATCATTATTATTATTATTTTAAATATAATTATTATTTTAAAGATAATATTAAAAATTATCGTAAATATTAAAGTTATCATAATTAGAATTATCGTTTTATCATAATGTCATCTTAGTAATTATAAATATTGATATTTTTATAATAATAATTATTATTACAAAATAATACAACTTTTACTTACTATCATTATAGATATTATTTTATCAAATAAATATGTGATACAAACATATTTTACCACGTGTAATAACTTACTTTAATAATACCTATCATATTATCTTTATGATATTAAATGAACCCTATAAATTTTATTACTTAATATATATAAAAGTATATTATATTATATAAATTTAATATAAAATTTTATTTATTAATAAATAAATTATATTATTTACTCTAATAAATCTTTTAAAAATATTTAAAAATATAAAACGACGATATTTAAACTATATATTAATCATGTATAGATTTTTGGAAATTATTTTGAGTCAAATTTACTTTTGTTGACTTTTGCATATTAGTCTCGAGCATTAGGATTGTGGTACACTATGACTTGGCCTAATTTGTTAGACAAATATTGACCAACACATAATTATATATAATTAATTTAGGTTTGTGAATCCGAGGCCAACCTTGCACTTGTTCAATGACGTTATATGTATTTTTACTGCGAAATACAGTATGGTGAGTTTCATTTGATCCCTTTTACTCTTTACATTTTTGGGCTGAGAATACATGCAAATGCTTTATTAACTGTTTTACAATATTTATATGCGTGAGTTTCATTTGCCTTTTTACCCTTTATATTTTTGGGACTGAGAATACATGCGCTTTTATAAATGTTTGACGAAATAGACACAAGTAATTGAAACTACATTCTATGGTTGAATTATCGAAATCGAATATGCCCCTTTTTATTAAAGTCTGGTAATCTAAGAATTAGGGAACAGACACCCTAATTGACGCGAATCCTAAAGATAGATCTATTGGGCCTAACAAACCCCATCCAAAGTACCGGATACTTTAGTACTTCGAAATTTATATCATATCCGAAGGAGGATCCCGGAATGATAGGGGATATTCTTATATGTATCTAGTTAATGTCGGTTACCAGGTGTTCACCATATGAATGATTATTTTTGTCTCTATGCATGGGACGTATATTTATGAGAACTGGAAATGAAATTCTTGTGGTCTATTAAAATGATGGAAATAAATGATTATGATAAACTAATGAACTCACCAACCTTTTGGTTGACACTTTAAAGCATGTTTATTCTCAGGTGTTAAAGAAATCTTCCGTTGTGCATTTGCTCATTTTAAAGATATTACTTGGAGTCTTTCATAGCATATTTCAAAGAACGTTGCCTTCGAATCATTGAGTTCATCAAAGATTATTATTAAATCAATTTATAGTTGGATAGTGGATATTATGAAATGGTATGCATGCCTGTCAATTTTCGATGTAAAGAAATTTTGTCTTTTAAAAATGAATGCAATGTTTGTAAAATGTATCATATAGAGGTCAAATACCTCGCAATGTAATCAACTATTGTGAATCGTTTATAATGTATATGAACGGGTCATTTCAGTTGGTATCAGAGCGGTGGTCTTAGTGAACCAGGTCTGCATTAATGTGTCTAACTGATAAGTCGATAGGATGCATTAGTGAGTCTGGACTTCGACCGTGTCTGCATGTCAAAAGTTTTGCTTATCATTTTGTGTCAAAAATTAACTACTTATCATCCTCAGGAAATTACCTGCTTATCATTTTTAGTCTAAGACACGTCTTGCTGCATTGATTGCATGAATAGTGTATAGACAAAAATTCATATTTTAGCATATCTGCTAAATCATATCTTATCGTATCTGTTACTTTAAACTTTGCCTGACATATCCCGCAAAGTCCTCCGTAATCTACGAAATCTTTTGATCTATATATATATATATATATATATATACTATATAATTAGAATACCATCCGTTAGCCAAAATCATTTCATATCGAAAAAAATCCTTTATCCAATCGTACGAAATGGAATTCGTCATCAGTTCAAGTCACTCAGATTCCGAAATGGAATCCCATTCAAGCTCCGAAAGCAGCGTGACTGGAATAGATCAACCAATCAGTCATCACCTATTCTGGATGAATTGGGGATGAGTTCGTAGCCTCCTCAATCATTGGAGACAAGAAGAAGGTGATCCCTTCCATCCACCACATTGCCCTCTTGACGAAGAACCTGAAGCACTTACCGACAAACCTGTCTGAAACACCATTTTCTCGCTCATTTCCAGAGTATCTCGTCACGATTATATATTACATCAAATTTTAGATTTTATTTATCCGCTCGTCCGAACCGACAATCACCCCGGTGTAATAGAAGAAGTCAACGAGCTTCGCGCTCGGGTAGTGGCTTTGGAGAATATGGTGCAGAGATTACAAACACCAGCAGCAGCATCAGCAGCATAACCAGTACCACCATCATCAACGCCAACAGTACCATTACCACCTCCAACCACAACCGCGTCGTAAACCTCAACTTCACAATCTGTCCCACGAGCATCAAGGCCATACACACCATAGATACCAAGGAGTACCAACAACAATAACTGGCAAAGTATTAATTCATAACTTCGTTGGAGAAACATTCCGCGGCGATTATGTAATCTCTAAAGTCTTAGAGATTATCTAATCTAGCCCTAACCATAAATCAGTTAAGCGAACCAAAATGATAGAAGGAAGAGTAGAAACCCTGACAAAAATGGTGTGTGATTAACAAGCTAAACTTGCTTTACCAACAGCATCAACAGTACCGTCAGCGTTACCAGCATCGTCAGTACAGTCAACATCCGAATCAACAACACCGATAACATCACAAACTCCGTCAGTTCAAGAATCACTGTGGACATCATTACTAATCAATAACGTGTATATTGTATCAACGAGTTATGAAGAATTAACTCATTCCCTCTGAAGAAATTATATGTATATTATATATATATAAATCTTTCCGTGCTAAGCTAGTGTGTGTGAATCTTAACTACTCGGTTAATTCATATTACAAATATGCAATAATGTACGTCCTTCGGCCGCAACTTAACCAGCGTTAACTACAATCTCTGTCGCAATTCAACAAATTCCAATTCATAATAAATCAAGTATATATTTGATTTTACACTTTCATCATCGATGTACCCGAAACTTTTCAGATAACATCATTCGTACTTTGAGAAATTCACAAGAATTCCACGAACCGAACATCATACATCAACAAATAACGAAGTATTGATTCATAATTTCAATGTCATTAAAGAAATACTGCGTAAAAGTTATGTACTTTTTAAAGCCTTTAGGGATTATTCAATTCTAGTTTCTACCGTAAATCAAATGAGTTTAATTTAACATTAACTCATTAAATCTATGTTACATCTGAAGAAAATATACATATATATATTTTCATAAAGACTGTAATAAAATTCTTTTGTACAAAATATTAATTGTGAATTTTTTTTTTAACGGGTAGGTAATACCCGAGAGATATATAAATTCACAATTAATATGTTACATTCTTCGAATCTGATTCAGCAAATCATCCATTATACTCCCTACTTTCACAACAATATACATTCTTTTATAAAAATGAAAACAACCATACTCATTCAAAATTTAATTACATATTCTGATTTTGAAATCTCAAAATTCAACTTGAGATATGACCAAAATCATCACTCTTAGATCCTTACATCTTTCACAAGCTATATTTTGACTTCAAAACTGTGTTAGAACATCAAATGTATGTTAACGATTACAATCTGTGTTGAAACCCTTCGAAAATTTCTGAAGACACTTCGAATGATGAGCAATCGAGATGATAATCCAACCACATGTTACCTACAGTTATGTACCCGAAAAACTCTTGAAACTAAAGTAAAAGTTTAAACAACGTATCCACGTCAGATTCTTTGGCATTTATTAGCAAAAATAACTTTACGACTCCTATTCAAAGTAGCCAGTTTTGTCACAGCTCCAGCAAGTCAACTTCAACTTTTCAGTCAGACTAACCTTATTATAACCTTGAGATATACACCTTCGTTACCAGGGAACCTTTTACATTCCACCACATTATTAGCAGATGTACCAACAACTTCATTACCCTTTGACTTTAGCCTCTCCAAAAAGTCATTATAATTATTCATTGAAACCCCATCATTTACTCATTCGCATCTTGTAATGAGAATTGCCATGCGAATCATTGGGAATTAGCAATCAGTATTTTGAAATCTCGCAGGATGTCTACGCCAACAGTTATATGTGTATATATAACGTCTATCTTCTAGACTTAATTTGAATGTGAAGTTTCTGAAAAACACTCCGAACTACGAATTGGTTCTCCGAAAATGGAAAAAAAAATGCTGATGAAGCAGCAAAAACTATAAACGACTTTAAACGGTAAAAACTGGATGATAATGATGAAGTGTGTTGGCAAAGCGCAGAAAAAGAGAAGTTTTGGAACTGGAAAATGGATTGAGCAAAGTAGGAAGGAGGCTGTGGACAAATTACAAAGACTGAACCTGACTTCAAAGGATCCAAATGATTCAGTACCTGCTGAAGTCATTAACGAATACCTTGCTCCTGACTCTAAACCCCTGCGGACAATATTCTTCATCATCCTCTGATATTAGAAATTCCAAAATATCATCATATCTTTCATTATAAATATCCTCCATATTTCTGAAGATATTTTCTTAATTTTTCTTATTTGAAATCATTTACCTCTTCGCGCTATTTGTATTACATCATAAAAGAAACTATTTTAGTTTCAAAATTCTGAAACATTCAAGTTTAAAATAGGAATATTTTGAAGTAATGTTGGGAACTGAAGCATGAATTAGTATAATATATTGACACTTGATCAATGTGATTATATTACAGTAAGTCATGCTGAGTTTCTAAATGGAACGTGATGATTCACAGATCATAACATCATCATGTGCCATGTTATACGACTCTTGTATTCTATTTAACCTCTAAAATATCAAGAAAATATTTCTTGATGATTCGGCCTTTTCCAAGGTATTCTAGTAATTTGACAAGTCAAGATCGTGCCATCACAATTTCCTTCCTAGAACATTAACAATGTTCATTCCGAAATTCATATCTGTGAATTCTGGACCATTACAAGCGGTGCTTAATCACAAGAAGAAGAAACGAAAGGACAAAACTTCGAAATAGAATTTGGGGTATAAATTGCAGCAAATAAAAGAGAGCATTAACTGTGAATGATAATGATTATAGAAGACAGAAGCAGATACTTTGAAATATAAGGGAACATATAAATCCCAACGACAAACTAGAAATTATAAACCATATATATCGATGCATATAGCAATATAAAGACACGGGAGAACTAGAAACACTATAAACCCAAGAGTATAGTAGAAGTAAATAGATTCTTCCGGCGGTAGATGAAAAAGAAGAATGACCGATATGAAAGTTAGAAGTATATCGAGAATCAGAACTGGATGGAGCATATTGATGAATACTTTAAAATATGAGTTGAGGGGGAAAGAATAGAAGGTGATGAAACATGACTAGGAACTTAGAAATCAACAGATTTAACTCACACAATGGCGGAATAAGTGAATCAAACTCTCTAGTGAATAGGTTATGTTTTTTTTGATTAATTTAGTCAAACCACAACTAAATCAAGTGTGATTAGATCAACACCTAGAGCTATTATTCACCACCTGGGTGATTTGTACTGAGAGAGAATCGGAGGAGCTCACTAGATCTGAGTGTGTGTAACAAATGAGAGGCTTAACCTAAAATGAAGAACATAAGACTTTATATACCCCTGCTGTTGACTCACCTATACGATTCATTCATCACACATATGAGTTGGCTTCATCAGTCGTACGGGTGATCACTCACTCGTGTCTTCTCATTTAGGTTGTAATTGTGACTTAGCTCAGCATCAACCGTGCGTATGAGCCTGTCAGCTGTACTAGTGAGGCTTCACTCGTACGTCTGACTAAGTCTAACATAGTTAAACATCTAAATCTCGTTCCTACAGTTCCTGTAACCACATACAAACACGGATAGGATAATAACGAGCAATCATGGTGGCCTGTAAACTGTTGTACCTGCAATGGACGCGGGTAGATGTCTAGGAACTTGCATAAAATGCATCAACAGAAGGTGTGAGTTGTAAGGAAATGAAGGAGGTGAATTTATAAGAAAATCTCAAACAGAACAATTAAAATGGACGATCGCATTTAAAGCGGATCCTAATTCCCTTGATTACCGGAGAGTCAAATCTTATTAAGAAGATTTTCTTCAAATCCCTTGAAATCTGGGAATCAATCATATCTACGTCAAATGATAAGATGAATCTACACTTACTCATTTCACTCTTCTATGTTAGCTTCATTCGTACTCTTCATATAAATGGATTGTTTATCCAAATTATTCGATGATGATAAAACTCTAATTTTCAGCCCGTATGCATCATGAAAACATACTTATTATCATTCACGACCTTTCCACTCAAATTTCGAGACGAAATTTCTTTAACGGGTAGGTACTGTGACAACCCGGAAATTTCTAACCAAATTTAAACTTTAATCTTTATATGTCTCCAACACGATAAGCAATATTTGTTAAGTTAAATTGCAAGAATTTTAAACTATGTTCATACATTCATTCAACCTCGACCATGTTCCAACGATTCACGAACTATTAAACGAATATGATTATATATGTATATGTGTATATATATTATAACTTGAAACGTAAACAAAATATTAGATTAAATACTTTATATGATTGTATCTGTTTCAAAATATTTATCAATGGAATTAGAAGATAAGATCAAATGATTGAATTATCAGATATATTGAATTATGATTACAAGTCTCTGTTGAAAGGCCCACGTTGATTTGAGAAATCTTTCCGTTTTAATAATATTCGGAAAATGGTAAAGTGATTTATAAATAAGAACAAATTGTCAATCATTGAGAACTAGACAAAGGATAGTGGAAGATTGAATCTCATAAAGACTCGATTGATCTATTTAGTTTCAAACGTACAAAAACGTTTTCAGTTTAAAAAGAACTTTATTATTAAAACGTATATAACTTTTATAAATATCTAGAACCAATTTTGACAACTCATTACTTAACTAGTATGATAAAGATAACGATATTTATATTTTATTTTATTAAATATATATAACGATTTAAATTAATATTATATATATTTATACGCGTATTATACGTACATAGTTTTATACTTTTACTATACTTAAACTTTACCTTTACTTTATTTTTACTTTACTTTAACTTTAATAATTCACTTTAATAATTCATACTTTAATAATTCACTTTAATAATTCATACTTCAATAATTCACTTTAATAATTTATACTTTAATAATTCACTTTAATAATTCATACTTTAATAATTCACTTTAATAATTCAAAAATCTATTATAAATAGAATTCAATAGGTTTCATTATTTCATAGAAACTTGAAAATATTTTTCTCTAAACTCTCTCAATCGATTTACATATATATATTTACTCCGTATTATTTCAAGATATTATTAGTATACATAAAATATTACGACGGAGTGCTGTCCGAGTGATTTCGAAATTGTTTTTCGAGTAGGATAGGATTAAGGAAATTATGGGTTATAGCTATGGAGGTGATTGAGTATGGTTCATGGGTATGCTCGTGAGGTCAATATAGTGTTTATCATTTCTGTTGCGTCTACGTACCTTTCCTGCAATATTGAATCTCAATATTGATACCTGAGTACTCATAATTTAACTTTTACATACTAATAGTGTATCCCTGACTAGTGCTCGAGTATTTAGGATTATGCATGCTTGTACTTTTGATATTGCCCTTAGACAGGTTAGGTTGAATATTGAATTAGTTACACTTGCGGTTGAGATAAGGTATAAGATATGCATGTCCTTGGAAAGCTAGCTAAAAATTAAGGACTTTTCCTTTAGATATTGAATGGTTTCGATGAACGGATTAGAAGTTATAATCAATTGAATTTTCGATATTTTTATTAAAAATGATTATTATTATCGTCGTTTTTAACGTCGTTCTAGTTTTATCTTATTATTTTCATTATTATTATCTTTATCAATAAAAGGGATTTATCATTATTATTATTATTATTATTATTATCCAATTATTATTATTATTATTATTATTATTATTATTATTATTATTATTATTATTATTATTATTATTAGTATTATTATTATTATTATCATTATCATTATTAATATATATATCATTATTTAAAAATGGATATTGTCATTGTTATTATTATTATTACTATATTATCATTAAGATAATTATTAGTATTATCGTTAAAAATGTTATAATAACTATCATTATTAATATTAGTGTAATTAAAACAAATATTTGTAACACCTAATTATTTTGATTACTATTATTATCATTATTATGAACACGATATAAAAGACGATTAAAAGCTATTAAACGAAACGATTAGGAAATAATGAGTAAGAGTATCATGATGAAATTAAAATATTATAAGATATTGATTTAGATAAAATTATCGTTCTTATTATTTTTATCATTACTATTATTATTAAAAATATCGTTAGTATTAAAACTATCATTTTAACAAAAATTATCATTTTAATAGAAATGTCATTGTTACTATAAAATATCATTATTATTATTATTTTAAATAGAATTATTATTTTAAAGATAATATTAAAAATTATCGTAAATATTAAAGTTATCATAATTAGAATTATCGTTTTATCATAATGTCATCTTAGTAATTATAAATATTGATATTTTTATAATAATAATTATTATTACAAAATAATACAACTTTTACTTACTATCATTATACCTATCATATTATCTTTATGATATTAAATGAACCCTATAAATTTTATTACTTAATATATATAAAAGTATATTATATTATATAAATTTAATATAAAATTTTATTTATTAATAAATAAATTATATTATTTACTCTAATAAATCTTTTAAAAATATTTAAAAATATAAAACGATGATATTTAAACTATATATTAATCATGTATAGATTTTTGGAAATTATTTTGAGTCAAATTTACTTTTGTTGACTTTTGCATATTAGTCTCGAGCATTAGGATTGTGGTACACTATGACTTGGCCTAATTTGTTAGACAAATATTGACCAACACATAATTATATATAATTAATTTAGGTTTGTGAATCCGAGGCCAACCTTGCACTTGTTCAATGACGTTATATGTATTTTTACTACGAAATACAGTATGGTAAGTTTCATTTGATCCCTTTTACTCTTTACATTTTTGGGCTGAGAATACATGCAAATGCTTTATTAACTGTTTTACAATATTTATATGCGTGAGTTTCATTTGCCTTTTTACCCTTTATATTTTTGGGACTGAGAATACATGCGCTTTTATAAATGTTTGACGAAATAGACACAAGTAATTGAAACTACATTCTATGGTTGAATTATCGAAATCGAATATGCCCCTTTTTATTAAAGTCTGGTAATCTAAGAATTAGGGAACAGACACCCTAATTGACGTGAATACTAAAGATAGATCTATTGGGCCTAACAAACCCCATCCAAAGTACTTGATGCTTTAGTACTTCGAAATTTATATCATGTCCGAAGGAGGATCCCGGAATGATAGGGGATATTCTTATATGTATCTAGTTAATGTTGGTTACCAGGTGTTCACCATATGAATGATTATTTTTGTCTCTATGCATGGGACGTATATTTATGAGAACTGGAAATGAAATTCTTGTGGTCTATTAAAATGATGGAAATAAATGATTATGATAAACTAATGAACTCACCAACCTTTTGGTTAACACTTTAAAGCATGTTTATTCTTAGGTGTTAAAGAAATCTTCCGCTGTGCATTTGCTCATTTTAAAGATATTACTTGGAGTCTTTCATAGCATATTTCAAAGAACGTTGCCTTCGAGTCATTGAGTTCATCAAAGATTATTATTAAATCAATTTATAGTTGGATAGTGGATATTATGAAATGGTATGCATGCCTGTCAATTTTCGATGTAAAGAAATTTTGTCTTTTAAAAACGAATGCAATGTTTGTAAAATGTATCATATAGAGGTCAAATACCTCGCAATGTAATCAACTATTGTGAATCATTTATAATGTATATGAACGGGTCATTTCATAATGGACTTTTACTGCTGGGCTAAGAGATCCTTTCAGTTGGCCATGAATGATTTATCTGTTGGGCCGATACTCATCTTCGTTTTGAACTATAAATGATAATGATAATGTAACGTGAGATGATAATGGGAATAATAGTAATATTTCACTGTTAAGAATGGAAATCGATTAAAGGATTAAGGTGATGATGTTATGATCATATTGATGATTAGGATGTTAGATGATTACGATGATGTCACGTTATGGATGTGATGATACAAAACGTGATAACGATGATGATGATTAAATTAAGACGGTGATGTTGATAAAGTTCCATAATGATGATGGATGATAGAGATGATGATATGGTGTTTTAAATTAAGTAGATAACCAAACTGCTATTAAGAGTTAAAACAATTTATTGGGTGAGTTATTTCAGAAAGTATCAGGTAGTGTAATGGTTTGGAGTGCGTGTAGAGGAACGAGAGGTTCTGAGTTCGAACCCAGGCTACTACATTATTTTTTTCTTTTTATCAAGAGAAGCTGTTAGGCCGATTTATCTGTATTTGTGATGGGCCATGATTCAATTCGATATTGGGCCAGCGATGTTGTAAGTGGGTTTTAGGAAAACTAAAAATATGGGTTATATATAATTAAATGGCGAATTAACTCAAGAAAATACGAAATAGAGGAATGGTTTGTGGAGTTATTGGGTTAGCGGGATGTCGCGGGTTCAAACCCGGGCTTTGGCATTTTTTTTTAAGAGCTACTTCTTTGAGGTAGTATTACTATTACCTTTATTATTATTATCATTATTATTATTATTAACAAAAAATGTCATTTTAATTAAGATTAACATTATTAGTAAAATTATTATTTTTATCATTATTATCATAATTACTATTATTATTACTTAGTATTAGTATTAGGTATTATTATCAATATCAATATTATTGATTTTATTATAAAGATAAAATAACTTATTATTATTACTTTTAATATTATCATTACCAAGATTTTATATATTATTATCTCTACTATCACTTCTATTATTCAATATTATTATTAGTATTATTGTTATTATAAAAATATTACAACTTTCTATTATAAATACTATTTTACCAAATAAAGTAGTAGTTATATAAAAACATATCTTAATATAATCCTATAAAGATATCAATCTTAATACATTATATGATATAAATAAACTCAATTGATTAAATGTGATATGTGTTAATATATATACATGATATAGGTTCGTGAATCTGAGGCCAACCCTACATTGTTCAGTTCCGTCGTATGAATATTTTTACTACAAAATATTGTAGAGTGAGTTTCATTTGCTCCCTTTTTAATTGCTTTTGCAATATATATTTTTGGGCTGAGAATACATGCGCTGCTTTTATAAATGTTTACAAAATAGACACAAGTACTTAAAAATATATTCTACGTTGAGTTATACCACTGGCATATTTCCCTGTAGCTTGGTAACTACTATTTACATGGGTATTGTAAACGCGAATCCTGTTGATAGATCTATCGGGCCTGACAACCCCAACCGGACTGGACGACCAGTATTCAACGGTTGCCAGTACTTCGTTTCATTACTACACTTGGTACAGTGTAGGGAGATTTCATAATAAAGGGAATATGCGACGTTGATTAATAGTTAAGTATGGTTACCAAGTGCTCAACCACTTAGAATGCTTTACATACACTTGCGAGTGTATTATGTTTATGATTATGAAATCTTGTGGTCTATTAATATATTGAAATGATTGTTATGATAAACCTATGAACTCACCAACCTTTTGGTTGACACTCTTAAGCATGTTTATTCTCAGGTACGAATTAAGTCTTCCGCTGTGCATTAGCTCATTTTAAGGATATTACTTGGAGTCGATCATCGCAATGGGACCAAATGTTGAAGACTTCGTCCAGGTGGATAAGGACGGGTCTTTACAGGTGGTATCAGAGCGGTGGTCTTAGCGAACCAGGTCTTGCAATAGTGTGTCTAACTAATAGTTGTTAGGATGCATTAGTGAGTCTGGACTTTGACCTTAGCTGCATATTATAAGTATTGTATATCATGCCTAGTGGAAAATTTATGCTTAGCATTCCTAAGTCTAGACACGTCTTACTACCTTTATTGCATGAATAGTGTATAGACAAAACTCATATCTTAGCGTATCTGTTACTGTTGACCTTATCTGACACGTTTCCTTAATTTCCTCCGTAATCTATGGGATCTTCTGTACTATACATAGATATTTTATGTAATTAGAATATCATCTGATATTCGAAGATCATTACATATCGAAAGCCCTTTATCTAACCGTATCAAATGAAACTCACCACTAGTTCAAATCCCTCGGATTCCGATATGGAGTCCCACTCCAGCCCCAGAAGCAGCGTCACCAGAATGAATCAATCAATCAGTCATCCCCAATTCATCAGATGGGTTCGTAGTCTACTTAATTATTGGATACAAGAAGAATGTGATCCCTTCCATCCACCACATTTCCCTCTTGGCGAAGAACCTGAGGCACTTACCGGCGAACCTGTCCGAAACACCATTTTCTCTCTCATTTCCAGAGTATCTCGCCACGACTATATCACAACTCAGATTCTAAACTTTATTCATCCGCTTGTTATAACCGACAATCATTCTGGAATAATAGAAGAAGTCAACGAACTTCGCGCTCGAGTAATCAATTTGGAAAATATGGTGCAGAACTTATCAGCTTTAGCAACATCACCGGCACCAACAGTACCACCAATAACACAGGCCTCAACATCACACGCCTCAATATCACCATCTGTACTTCAAGCATGATCATCGTTCTACATCTTGTTCTACATCGATTATCTTCGCTCGACATGGCGATTATGTAATTTCTAAAGTTTTAGAGATTATGTAATCTAGTACTAACGATAAATCAAATGAGTTTAATATCTTATTGACTCATTAAATCGATGATTACATCTGAAGAAAATATATATGTATGTATATTTTCATAAAGGTTTTAATTAAAAATTCTCTCGTACAAACTGTTAATGGTGAAAATATTTTAACGGGTAGGTAATACCCGAGGAATATTTAGATTTCACTAAGTTACATTGTACATTCTTCGAATTTAATTCAACAGTCATTCACTATCCTACTTACATCCACCGATATACGAATCCGTTCACCACAGAATAACCATTTTCATTCAAATTTCATATTTGGATTTTGACCTATCAGAATTCAACAAGTGGCATAATGAAGAAAACATTGGACAAAATAAAATTTGTTAGAGACAAACGAATTAACTAATTGAAATTTTGTTAAGAATCCACGCTGACAAAATCCTAGCTAACTGTTCCCAGCTAACTGTTAAATTCGTATTACATTTTATTTATTGCAATTTAATTTATCGTTATTTAATTTCTGTATTTACTTTACGCACTTTAAATAACGGGACACGTATACAAGGTTTTGACATATCATATTGACCCATCTATATATATATATATCTTGGAACAACCATAGACACTCTATATGAAAATGACGGAGTTAGCTATACAGGATTGAGGTTGATTCCAAAATATATATATAGTTTGAGTTGTGATCAATACTGAGACCGGTACACGGGTCACGATACGTATTAATTAATTCGAATATTATATATTAAACTATATATTGGACTATTGGACTACAACTTTGGACAATTAAAATGAATTAAAATATTGATTATAACATATGCAACTAAACAATTCTTCAAGTTTGCCACTTGATTTCATCTTAAATCTCATTTGGACCTTGACGATTACAATCCGCGTTCAAACCTTTCATGGTTCTTGAAAATATCTCAATCGATAGGTTGAACCAACCGCACTTCATTTACGGAAGGAAAGATTTAAGCATATAATTATGCACCTGAATAACTCTCGAACCCAAAGTCATAGTTTAACACGTACCCGTGTTGAAACCTTTACCATTTATTAGCAAAAACAACCTTACGATTCCTTTTCAAATTAGCCAATTTTGTCACAGCTCCTGCAAGTTAGCTTCGACTTTTCGTTCGAAACAACCTTATTATAACCTTGATATATATGTGTGCTCTTTTATTGTTACCGGAGAACCTTTTATGTTCCACCATATTAGCAGTAAACGTACCAGCAACATCAGTATTCTCTGGTGTAAGTCCCTCTGACAAATCACTATACATATTCATTGAAACCCTACCAAGTACTCATCCGTATCTGATAACAAGAATTGCCTTGTCAATTACCGGGAATCAGCAAATCTGTATTTTGAATCTCGCAACGTTTCTACATCAACAGTTAGAGGTATACATATAACATTTATCTCTTAGAATTATGATCTTCCATTCTGAAAGTCTGAAAACCACCCAAACTACGAATCAATCCTCTAAATTCTGAAAAAGCTGAATGAAGCAGCAAAAACCGTAAACGATCTTAACCGTCGAAAGTTTGATGATAAAGAATAGTATGTTGGAAAAGCTCAGAAAAAAAAATTTGGTACTGAAAAACGGATTGATCAAACCATGAAGGAGTCTCTGAACAAATCACAAGGACTAAACTTGTACATAAAGAATTCTGATGATTCTGTTTTTGATGAAACCCTTAGCGAATACCTTGCTCCTTAATCGCTCTAAATCATTGTGAATGAATTCCTTCATCACATTTTGATTGTAGAATTATAAGGTATTATCGTATCTTTCATGATAAATATGAAATGTCCCGTTCTTATTGATTAAAAACGTTCCATATTAATTGATTTCGTTGCGAGGTTTTGACCTCTATATGAGACGTTTTTCAAAGACTGCATTCATTTTTAAAACAAACCATAACCTTTATTTCATAAATAAAGGTTTAAAAAGCTTTACGTAGATTATCAAATAATGATAATCTAAAATATCCTGTTTACACACGACCATTACATAACGGTTTACAATACAAATATGTTACATCGAAATCAGTTTCTTGAATGCAGTTTTTACACAATATCATACAAACATGGACTCCAAATCTTGTCCTTATTTTAGTATGCAACAGCGGAAGCTCTTAGTATTCACCTGAGAATAAACATGCTTTAAACGTCAACAAAAATGTTGGTGAGTTATAGGTTTAACCTATATATATCAAATCGTAACAATAGACCACAAGATTTCATATTTCAATACACATCCCATACATAGAGATAAAAATCATTCATATGGTGAACACCTGGTAACCGACATTAACAAGATGCATATATAAGAATATCCCCATCATTCCGGGACACCTTTCGGATATGATATAAATTTCGAAGTACTAAAGCATCCGGTACTTTGGATGGGGTTTGTTAGGCCCAATAGATCTATCTTTAGGATTCGCGTCAATTAGGGTGTCTGTTCCATAATTCTTAGATTACCAGACTTAATAAAAAGGGGCATATTCGATTTCGATAATTCAACCATAGAATGTAGTTTCACGTACTTGTGTCTATTTTGTAAATCATTTATAAAATCTGCATGTATTCTCATCCCAAAAATATTAGATTTTAAAAGTGGGACTATAACTCACTTTCACAGATTTTTACTTCGTCGGGAAGTAAGACTTGGCCACTGGTTGATTCACGAACCTATAACAATATATACATGTATATCAAAGTATGTTCAAAATATATTTACAACACTTTTAATATATTTTGATGTTTTAAGTTTATTAAGTCAGCTGTCCTCTTTAATAACCTACAACTAGTTGTCCACAGTTAAATGTACATAAATAAATCGATAAATATTATCTTGAATCAATCCACGACCCAGTGTATACGTATCTCAGTATTGATCACAACTCAAACTATATATATTTTGGAATCAACCTCAACCCTGTATAGCTAACTCCAACATTCACATATAGAGTGTCTATGGTTGTTCCGAAATATATATAGATGTGTCGACATGATAGGTCGAAACATTGTATACGTGTCTATGGTATCTCAAGATTATATAATATACAATACAAGTTGATTAAGTTATGGTTGGAATAGATTTGTTACCAATTTTCACGTAGCTAAAATGAGAAAAATTATCCAATCTTGTTTTACCCATAACTTCTTCATTTTAAATCCGTTTTGAGTGAATCAAATTGCTATGGTTTCATATTGAACTCTATTTTATGAATCTAAACAGAAAAAGTATAGGTTTATAGTCGGAAAAATAAGTTACAAGTCGTTTTTGTAAAGGTAGTCATTTCAGTCGAAAGAACGACGTCTAGATGACCATTTTAGAAAACATACTTCCACTTTGAGTTTAACCATAATTTTTGGATATAGTTTCATGTTCATAATAAAAATCATTTTCTCAGAATAACAACTTTTAAATCAAAGTTTATCATAGTTTTTAATTAACTAACCCAAAACAGCCCGCGGTGTTACTACGACGGCGTAAATCCGGTTTTACGGTGTTTTTCGTGTTTCCAGGTTTTAAATCATTAAGTTAGCATATCATATAGATATAGAACATGTGTTTAGTTGATTTTAAAAGTCAAGTTAGAAGGATTAACTTTTGTTTGCGAACAAGTTTAGAATTAACTAAACTATGTTCTAGTGATTACAAGTTTAAACCTTCGAATAAGATAGCTTTATATGTATGAATCAAATGATGTTATGAACATCATTACTACCTTAAGTTCCTTGGATAAACCTACTGGAAAAGAGAAAAATGGATCTAGCTTCAATGGATCCTTGGATGGCTCGAAGTTCTTGAAGCAGAATCATGACACGTAAACAAGTTCAAGTAAGATCATCACTTGAAATAAGATTGTTATAGTTATAGAAATTGAACCAAAGTTTGAATATGATTATTACCTTGTATTAGAATGATAACCTACTGTAAGAAACAAAGATTTCTTGAGGTTGGATGATCACCTTACAAGATTGGAAGTGAGCTATCAAACTTGAAAGTATTCTTGATTTTATGTAACTAGAACTTGTAGAATATATGAAGAACACTTAGAACTTGAAGATAGAACTTGAGAGAGATCAATTAGATGAAGAAAATTGAAGAATGAAAGTGTTTGTAGGTGTTTTTGGTCGTTGGTGTATGGATTAGATATAAAGGATATGTAATTTTGTTTTCATGTAAATAAGTCATGAATGATTACTCATATTTTTGTAATCTTATGAGATATTTCATGCTAGTTGCCAAATGATGGTTCCCACATGTGTTAGGTGACTCACATGGGCTTCTAAGAGCTAATAATTGGAGTGTATATACCAATAGTACATACATCTAAAAGCTGTGTATTGTACGAGTACGAATACGGGTGCATACGAGTAGAATTGTTGATGAAACTGAACGAGGATGTAATTGTAAGCATTTTTGTTAAGTAAAAGTATTTTGATAAGTGTATTGAAGTCTTTCAAAAGTGTATAAATACATATTAAAACACTACATGTATATACATTTTAACTGAGTCGTTAAGTCATCGTTAGTCGTTACATGTAAGTGTTGTTTTGAAACCTTTAGGTTAACGATCTTGTTAAATGTTGTTAACCCAATGTTTATAATATCAAATGAGATTTTAAATTATTATATTATCATGATATTATCATGTATGAATATCTCTTAATATGATATATATACACTAAATGTCTTTACAACGATAATCGTTACATATATGTCTCGTTTAAAAATCATTAAGTTAGTAGTCTTGTTTTTACATATGTAGTTCATTGTTAATATACTTAATGATATGTTTACTTATCATAGTATCATATTAACTTTATATATATATCCATATATATGTCATCATATAGTTTTTACAAGTTTTAACGTTCGTGAATCACCGGTCAACTTGGGTGGTCAATTGTCTATATGAAACATATTTCAATTAATCAAGTCTTAATAAGTTTGATTGCTTAACATGTTGGAAACATTTAATCATGTAAATATCAATCTCAATTAATATATATAAACATGGAAAAGTTCGGGTCACTACAGTACCTACTCCTTAAATAAATTTCGTCCCGAAATTTTAAGCTGTTGAAGGTGTTGACGAATCTTCTAGAAATAGATGCGGGTATTTCTTCTTCATCTGATCTTCACGCTCCCAGGTGAACTCAGGTCCTCTACGAGCATTCCATCGAACCTTAACAATTGGTATCTTGTTTTGCTTAAGTCTTTTAACCTCACGATCCATTATTTCGACAGGTTCTTCGATGAATTGAAGTTTTTCGTTGATTTGGATTTCATTTAACGGAATAGTGAGATCTTCTTTAGCAAAACATTTCTTCAAATTCGAGACGTGGAAAGTGTTATGTACAGTCGCGAGTTGTTGAGGTAACTCAAGTCGGTAAGCTACAGGTATGACACGATCAATAATCTTGAATGGTCCAATATACCTTGGATTTAATTTCCCTCCTTTACCAAATCGAACAACGCCTTTCCAAGGTGCAACTTTAAGCATGACCATCTCTCCAATTTCAAATTCTATATCTTTTCTTTTAATGTCAGCGTAGCTCTTTTGTCGACTTTGGGCGGTTTTCAACCGTTGTTGAATTTGGATGATCTTCTCGGTAGTTTCTTGTATAATCTCCGGACCCGTAATCTGTCTATCCCCCACTTCACTCCAACAAATCGGAGACCTACACTTTCTACCATAAAGTGCTTCAAACGGCGCCATCTCAATGCTTGAATGGTAGCTGTTGTTGTAGGAAAATTCTGCTAACGGTAGATGTCGATCCCAACTGTTTCCGAAATCAATAACACATGCTCGTAGCATGTCTTCAAGCGTTTGTATCGTCCTTTCGCTCTGCCCATCAGTTTGTGGATGATAGGCAGTACTCATGTCTAGACGAGTTCCTAATGCTTGCTGTAATGTCTGCCAGAATCTTGAAATAAATCTGCCATCCCTATCAGAGATAATAGAGATTGGTATTCCATGTCTGGAGACGACTTCCTTCAAATACAGTCGTGCTAACTTCTCCATCTTGTCATCTTCTCTTATTGGTAGGAAGTGTGCGGATTTGGTGAGACGATCAACTATTACCCAAATAGTATCAAAACCACTTGCAGTCCTTGGCAATTTAGTGATGAAATCCATGGTAATGTTTTCCCATTTCCATTCCGGGATTTCGGGTTGTTGAAGTAGACCTGATGGTTTCTGATGCTCAGCTTTGACCTAAGAACACGTCAAACACTCTCCTACGTATTTAGCAACATCGGCTTTCATACCCGGCCACCAAAAATGTTTCTTGAGATCCTTGTACATCTTCCCCGTTCCAGGATGTATTGAGTATCTGGTTTTATGAGCTTCTCTAAGTACCATTTCTCTCATATCTCCAAATTTTGGTACCCAAATCCATTCAGCCCTATACCGGGTTCCGTCTTCCCGAATATTAAGATGCTTCTCCGATCCTTTGGGTATTTCATCCTTTAAATTTCCCTCTTTTAAAACTCCTTGTTGCGCCTCCTTTATTTGAGTAGTAATGTTATTATGAATCATTATATTCATAGATTTTACTCGAATGGGTTCTCTGTCCTTCCTGCTCAAGGCATCGGCTACCACATTTGCCTTCCCCGGGTGGTAACGAATCTCAAAGTCGTAATCATTCAATAATTCAATCCACCGACGCTGCCTCATATTCAGTTGTTTCTGATTAAATATGTGTTGAAGACTTTTGTGGTCGGTATATATAATACTTTTGACCCCATATAAGTAGTGTCTCCAAGTCTTTAATGCAAAAACAACCGCGCCTAATTCCAAATCATGCGTCGTATAATTTTGTTCGTGAATCTTCAATTGTCTAGACGCATAAGCAATCACCTTCGTTCGTTGCATTAATACACAACCGAGACCTTGCTTTGATGCATCACAATAAATCACAAAATCATCATTCCCTTCAGGCAATGACAATATAGGTGCCGTAGTTAGCTTTTTCTTCAATAACTGAAACGCTTTCTCTTGTTCATCATTCCATTCAAATTTCTTCCCTTTATGCGTTAATGCAGTCAAGGGTTTTGCTATTCTGGAAAAGTCTTGGATGAACCTTCTGTAGTAACCAGCTAGTCCTAAAAACTGGCGTATGTGTTTCGGAGTTTTCGGGGTTTCCCACTTTTCAACAGTTTCTATCTTTGCCGGATCCACCTTAATACCTTCTTTGTTCACTATGTGACCGAGGAATTGAACTTCTTCCAACCAAAATGCACACTTTGAAAACTTAGCGTACAATTCTTCCTTCCTCAATACTTCTAACACCTTTCTCAAATGTTCACCGTGTTCTTGGTCATTCTTTGAGTAAATAAGTATGTCATCAATGAAAACAATGACAAACTTGTCAAGGTATGGTCCACACACTCGGTTCATAAGGTCCATGAACACAGCTGGTGCATTAGTTAAACCAAACGGCATGACCATAAACTCGTAATGACCGTAACGTGTTCTGAAAGCAGTCTTTGGAATATCATCTTCTTTCACCCGCATTTGATGATACCCGGAACGTAAGTCAATCTTTGAATAAACAGACGAGCCTTGTAGTTGATCAAATAAGTCGTCGATTCTCGGTAGTGGGTAGCGGTTCTTGATGGTAAGTTTGTTCAACTCTCGGTAGTCGATACACAACCTGAATGTACCATCTTTCTTCTTGACAAACAAAACAGGAGCTCCCCACGGTGATGTGCTTGGTCGAATGAAACCACGCTCTAAAAGTTCTTGTAATTGGCTTTGTAGTTCTTTCATCTCGCTGGGTGCGAGTCTGTAAGGAGCACGAGCTATTGGTGCAGCTCCTGGTACAAGATCTATTTTAAATTCAACGGATCGATGTGGGGGTAATCCCGGTAATTCTTTCGGAAATACATCGGGAAATTCTTTTGCAATGGGAACATCATTGATGCTCTTTTCTTCAGTTTGTACTTTCTCGACGTGTGCTAGAATAGCATAGCAACCTTTTCTTATTAGTTTTTGTGCCTTCAAATTACTAATAAGATGTAGCTTCGTGTTGCCCTTTTCTCCGTACACCATTAAGGGTTTTCCTTTTTCTCGTATAATGCGAATTGCATTTTTGTAACAAACGATCTCTGCTTTCACTTCTTTCAACCAGTCCATACCGATTATCACATCAAAACTCCCTAACTCTACTGGTATCAAATCAATCTTAAATGTTTCGCTAACCAGTTTAATTTCTCGATTCCGACATATATTATCTGCTGAAATTAATTTACCATTTGCTAATTCGAGTAAAAATTTACTATCCAAAGGCGTCAATGGACAACTTAATTTAGCACAAAAATCTCTACTCATATAGCTTCTATCCGCACCCGAATCAAATAAAACGTAAGCAGATTTATTGTCAATAAGAAACGTACCCGTAACAAGCTCCGGGTCTTCCTGTGCCTCTGCCGCATTAATATTGAAAACTCTTCCGCGGCCTTGTCCTTTCGTGTTCTCCTGGTTCGGGCAATTTCTAATAATCTGGCCCGGTTTTCCATATTTATAACAAACTACATTGGCATAACTTGCTCCGACACTACTTGCTCCGCCATTACTCGTTCCGACACCATTTGTTCCTTTCGTTCTGTTAACCCCTGGTCCGTAGACATCACACTTCGCTACGCTATGACCATTTCTTTTACACTTGTTGCAAAATTTGGTGCAGAACCCCGAGTGATACTTTTCACACCTTTGGCATAGCTGCTTCTGATTGTTGTTGTTGTTGCGGTTATTATTGTTGTTAAGATGATTGTTGTGGTTGCTGTTGTTATTGTTGTTGTTGTTGTTGTTGTTGTTGTTGGGCCGTTTGTTGTAGTTGCGATTGATGTTGCGATTGTTAGGATAGTTGTTGCGATTATTGTTATAATTGCTGTTGTTGTTGTATTGGTGATTCTTATCACCGTTTTCCTCCCACTTTCTTTTGACTTGCTTCACATTGGCCTCTTCAGCAGTCTGTTCTTTAATTCTTTCTTCAATTTGGTTCACTAGTTTGTGAGCCATTCTACATGCCTGTTGTATGGAGGCGGGCTCGTGTGAACTTATATCTTCTTGGATTCTTTCCGGTAATCCTTTCACAAAAGCGTCGATCTTCTCTTCCTCATCTTCGAATGCTCCCGGACACAATAGGCACAATTCTGTGAATCGTCTTTCGTACGTGGTAATATCAAATCCTTGGGTTCGTAACCCTCTAAGTTCTGTCTTGAGCTTATTGACCTCGGTTCTGGGACGGTACTTCTCGTTCATCAAGTGCTTGAATGCTGACCACGGTAGTGCGTACGCATCGTCTTGTCCCACTTGCTCTAGATAGGTATTCCACCATGTTAACGCAGAACCTGTGAAGGTATGCGTAGCGTACTTCACTTTGTCCTCTTCAGTACACTTACTTATGGCAAACACCGATTCAACCTTCTCGGTCCACCGTTTCAATCCGATCGGTCCTTCGGTTCCATCAAATTCCAAAGGTTTGCAGGCAGTGAATTCTTTGTAGGTGCATCCTACACGATTTCCTGTACTGCTAGATCCAAGGTTATTGTTGGTATGTAGCGCAGCCTGTACTGCGGCTATTTTTGAAGCTAGAAAAGTACGGAATTCCTCTTCATTCATATTCATGGTGTGTCGAGTAGTCGGTGCCATTTCCTTCAAAATAGTTAAATGGAACAAGTTAATCATACAGAATATTAAGAGTAGTTAATAGTATTTCGTAGCATAATATGAACTCATTTATAAAAGCTTTTTCTTCATATTAGCGTTTTATAAGTTTAAATTCGGGTAGTACCTACCCGTTAAGTTCATACTTAGTAGCTAATATACAATTCAACTACTACAATTCTATATGAAAAACTGATTATAATAATATTTCGCGTTCAAACTTTTACACAATATTTTACAAACTTACAATACCGCTTATTTTACATATAGCATGAAATATAGCACACAATAAATTTGATACAAGATGGTTGTGAAGATAATTCTAGCTAGTACACAAGTCATTCAGCAAAGGCAATAAAGACAAGTAATTCATACGTCCAGAAACAAGTCATTCATTCTGGTTTTACTAGGATTACTTCCCATCCTTGGTCTTGTGGAACATAACCGTTATGGCCGTTGATAAGACAGCGTGTTGTAACGTCGTCAAAGGGACGAGGGTTACGTAATGTCCAACAGTCCCGTAACAATCTAAAAACCTCATTTCTTACCCTAATTACCGACTCCGTCAATTGTGGGAACGTTTTGTTTAATAGTTGTAGCCCGATGTTCTTGTTCTCACTTTGGTGAGAAGCGAACATTACTAATCCGTAAGCATAACATGCTTCTTTATGTTGCATGTTAGCCGCTTTTTCTAAATCACGAAGTCCAATATTCGGATATATTGAGTCAAAATAATTTCTTAACCCATTGCGTAAAATAGCATTTGGGTTCCCCGCAATATATGCGTCAAAGTAAACACATCGTAACTTATGGATTTCCCAATGTGATATCCCCCATCTTTCGAACGAAAGCCTTTTATAAACCAAGGCATTCTTGGAACGTTCTTCCAATGTCTTACAAACTGATCTCGCCTTAAATAGTTGTGCCGAAGAATTATGACCGACTCTAGACAAGATTTCATCAATCATGTCTCCGGGTAGGTCTCTTAAAATATTGGGTTGTCTATCCATTTTGTGTTTTTATACTGTAAAATAGACAAGAGTTAGATTCATAAAAAAAATACTTATTAATACAAGCAATTTTTACATATATCATAAAGCATAAGCACACTATATTACTTATATTACACCACACGAATACAACTATCTTATTTCGACTCGCTTGTTTCTTCTTCTTCGGTTTTGGTTCGTTTTGCCAAGTTTCTAGGGATATATGATGTTCCCCTAATACGAGCCGTCGTTATCCACATTGGTTTAGAAAAACCTGGTGGTTTAGAGGTTCCCGGGTCATTGTTACAACTTAAGGACTTCGGGGGTTGACGATACATATACAGTTCATCGGGGTTGGAATTAGATTTCTCTATTTTTATGCCCTTTCCCTTATTATTTTCTTTTGCCTTTTTAAATTCAGTTGGGGTAATTTCTATAACAACATCGTAATTCTCGTCGGAATCTGATTCATCGGAGAATTGGTAATCCTCCCAATATTTTGCTTCCTTGGCGGAAACACCATTGACCATAATTAACCTTGGTTGGTTGGTTGAGGATTTTCTTTTACTTAACCGTTTTATTATTTCCCCCACCGGTTCTATTTCTTCATCCGGTTCCGATTCTTCTTCCGGTTCCGATTCTTCTTCCGGTTCCGACTCTTCTTCCGGTTCCTCTTCGGGAACTTGTGAATCAGTCCACGAATCATTCCAATTTACATTTGACTCTTCATTATTATTAGGTGAGTCAATGGGACTTGTTCTAGAGGTAGACATCTATCACATAATATCAAACGCATTAAGTGATTAATATATCACATAATATTCACATGTTAAAAATATATAGTTTCCAACAAAATTTGTTAAGCAATCATTTTTCAAGTAAACACGGTCGAAGTCCAGACTCACTAATGCATCCTAACAAACTCGATAAGACACACTAATGCAAAATTCTGGTTCTCTAAGACCAACGCTCTGATACCAACTGAAATGTCCCGTTCTTATTGATTAAAAACGTTCCATATTAATTGATTTCGTTGCGAGGTTTTGACCTATATATGAGACGTTTTTCAAAGACTGCATTCATTTTTAAAACAAACCATAACCTTTATTTCATAAATAAAGGTTTAAAAAGCTTTACGTAGATTATCAAATAATGATAATCTAAAATATCCTGTTTACACACGACCATTACATAACGGTTTACAATACAAATATGTTACATCGAAATCAGTTTCTTGAATGCAGTTTTTACACAATATCATACAAACATGGACTCCAAATCTTGTCCTTATTTTAGTATGCAACAGCGGAAGCTCTTAGTATTCACCTGAGAATAAACATGCTTTAAACGTCAACAAAAATGTTGGTGAGTTATAGGTTTAACCTATATATATCAAATCGTAACAATAGACCACAAGATTTCATATTTCAATACACATCCCATACATAGAGATAAAAATCATTCATATGGTGAACACCTGGTAACCGACATTAACAAGATACATATATAAGAATATCCCCATCATTCTGGGACACCCTTCGGATATGATATAAATTTCGAAGTACTAAAGCATCCGGTACTTTGGATGGGGTTTGTTAGGCCCAATAGATCTATCTTTAGGATTCGCGTCAATTAGGGTGTCTGTTCCCTAATTCTTAGATTACCAGACTTAATAAAAAGGGGCATATTCGATTTCGATAATTCAACCATAGAATGTAGTTTCACGTACTTGTGTCTATTTTGTAAATCATTTATAAAACCTGCATGTATTCTCATCCCAAAAATATTAGATTTTAAAAGTGGGACTATAACTCACTTTCACAGATTTTTACTTCGTCGGGAAGTAAGACTTGGCCACTGGTTGATTCACGAACCTATAACAATATATACATGTATATCAAAGTATGTTCAAAATATATTTACAACACTTTTAATATATTTTGATGTTTTAAGTTTATTAAGTCAGCTGTCCTCGTTAATAACCTATAACTAGTTGTCCACAGTTAAATGTACATAAATAAATTGATAAATATTATCTTGAATCAATCCACGACCCAGTGTATACGTATCTCAGTATTGATCACAACTCAAACTATATATATTTTGGAATCAACCTCAACCCTGTATAGCTAACTCCAACATTCACATATAGAGTGTCTATGGTTGTTCCGAAATATATATAGATGTGTCGACATGATAGGTCGAAACATTGTATACGTGTCTATGGTATCTCAAGATTACATAATATACAATACAAGTTGATTAAGTTATGGTTGGAATAGATTTGTTACTAATTTTCACGTAGCTAAAATGAGAAAAATTATCCAATCTTGTTTTACCCATAACTTCTTCATTTTAAATCCGTTTTGAGTGAATCAAATTGCTATGGTTTCATATTGAACTCTATTTTATGAATCTAAACAGAAAAAGTATAGGTTTATAGTCGGAAAAATAAGTTACAAGTCGTTTTTGTAAAGGTAGTCATTTCAGTCGAAAGAACGACGTCTAGATGACCATTTTAGAAAACATACTTCCACTTTGAGTTTAACCATAATTTTTGGATATAGTTTCATGTTCATAATAAAAATCATTTTCTCAGAATAACAACTTTTAAATCAAAGTTTATCATAGTTTTTAATTAACTAACCCAAAACAGCCCGCGGTGTTACTACGACGGCGTAAATCCGGTTTTACGGTGTTTTTCGTGTTTCCAGGTTTTAAATCATTAAGTTAGCATATCATATAGATATAGAACATGTGTTTAGTTGATTTTAAAATTCAAGTTAGAAGGATTAACTTTTGTTTGCGAACAAGTTTAGAATTAACTAAACTATGTTCTAGTGATTACAAGTTTAAACCTTCGAATAAGATAGCTTTATATGTATGAATCGAATGATGTTATGAACATCATTACTACCTTAAGTTCCTTGGATAAACCTACTGGAAAAGAGAAAAATGGATCTAGCTTCAATGGATCCTTGGATGGCTCGAAGTTCTTGAAGCAGAATCATGACACGTAAACAAGTTCAAGTAAGATCATCACTTGAAATAAGATTGTTATAGTTATAGAAATTGAACCAAAGTTTGAATATGATTATTACCTTGTATTAGAATGATAACCTACTGTAAGAAACAAAGATTTCTTGAGTTTGGATGATCACCTTACAAGATTGGAAGTGAGCTAGCAAACTTGAAAGTATTCTTGATTTTATGTAACTAGAACTTGTAGAATATATGAAGAACACTTAGAACTTGAAGATAGAACTTGAGAGAGATCAATTAGATGAAGAAAATTGAAGAATGAAAGTGTTTGTAGGTGTTTTTGGTCGTTGGTGTATGGATTAGATATAAAGGATATGTAATTTTGTTTTCATGTAAATAAGTCATGAATGATTACTCATATTTTTGTAATTTTATGAGATATTTCATGCTAGTTGCCAAATGATGGTTCCCACATGTGTTAGGTGACTCACATGGGCTGCTAAGAGCTGATAATTGGAGTGTATATACCAATAGTACATACATCTAAAAGCTGTGTATTGTACGAGTACGAATACGGGTGCATACGAGTAGAATTGTTGATGAAACTGAACGAGGATGTAATTGTAAGCATTTTTGTTAAGTAGAAGTATTTTGATAAGTGTATTGAAGTCTTTCAAAAGTGTATAAATACATATTAAAACACTACATGTATATACATTTTAACTGAGTCGTTAAGTCATCGTTAGTCGTTACATGTAAGTGTTGTTTTGAAACCTTTAGGTTAACGATCTTGTTAAATGTTGTTAACCCAATGTTTATAATATCAAATGAGATTTTAAATTATTATATTATCATGATATTATCATGTATGAATATCTCTTAATATGATATATATACATTAAATGTCTTTACAACGATAATCGTTACATATATGTCTCGTTTAAAAATCATTAAGTTAGTAGTCTTGTTTTTACATATGTAGTTCATTGTTAATATACTTAATGATATGTTTACTTATCATAGTATCATGTTAACTTTATATATATATATCCATATATATGTCATCATATAGTTTTTACAAGTTTTAACGTTCGTGAATCACCGGTCAACTTGGGTGGTCAATTGTCTATATGAAACATATTTCAATTAATCAAGTATTAATAAGTTTGATTGCTTAACATGTTGGAAACCTTTAATCATGTAAATATCAATCTCAATTAATATATATAAACATGGAAAAGTTCGGGTCACTACAAAATATCCCCTATATTTCTGAAAATATCTTCATAAAAATCCTCGTCCGATATTAATTATCTCTCCGGGCTATCAGTGTTACATCATATAAGAAACTGTTAGTTTCTATATTCTGTAAACTTTCGAGTTTAAACTATGAATGTTTTTGAAGTAGTGTTGGGGACTGAAGCATGAGTTAGTATAATATATTGACACTTGATCAACGTGATTATATTACAGTAAGTCATGCTGAGTTTCTAATGGAATGTGATGATTTACAGTACCATCATCATATGCCATGTTACACGACTCTTACATTCTATCTAATCTCTAAACATATCAAGAAAACAATTTTTCTTGATGATTCGGTCTTTTCCGGGATATTCTGGTAATTTGCCAAATTAAGATCGTGCCATTACCATTTTCTTCTTAGAACATTAACCATGTTCATCCAAAACTTCATACATACGAATTCTGGACCATTACTCGCTTTACCAGAGATCGGGAGGAGAATAAAGAGGCAAAGTGATTCGAAATATAAGGGAAGATATAAAATCCAACAACAATCCAGAAATTACAAACCGTATATATAAAGATACATATAGTAACGTAAAGACATGGAAGAATTAAAAAAACACTATAAACCCAAGGGTATAGTAGAAGTAAATAGATTCTTCCGGTGGCAGATTAAAAAAAAGAACGATAGATATAAAAGTTAGGAGGATATCAAGGATCAGAACGAGATGGAGCATATTGACGAATGCTATAAAAGTATGAATCGAGAAAAAAGAATAGAAGGTGTGAGTTGTAAAGAAACGAAGGAAGTGGATTTATAGTGAAATATTCGACAGAGCAATCGGCACAGATTATCGCATTTAATCAAAGAAGATCCTAATTTCCTTAATTACCGAAGAATCAAAGCTTTTATAGATTTCAATGATTTCTTTAATTCCCTTGAATACCGAAATTCAACCAAGACAACGTCAAAAGTCAAGATGCACCTTATTTTCTAAAATCAACCCTGACTACGCTACCGATTAAATCGAACCTGCATTTATTCATTTCACTCTTTTGTGATAGCTGCACTTATACGCTTTACATAATCGAATATTTTATCTATATTAGTCAATAATGATAAACCTCTATTTTGTCAACTCATATTCATCATGAAAACATTCTTATCATTAACTATGACGACCTCATTCAAATTTCGGGACAAAATTTCTTTAACGGGTAGGTACTGTGACGACCCGGAAATTTCTGACCAAATTTAAACTTAAACTATATATGATTTCGACACGATAAGCAAAGTCTGTTAGATTGAGTCTCAAAAATTTTGAACTGTTTCAGATATTTATTTAACCTTCGACTGTTCTCGACGATTCACGAACCACTATTTGTAAATAGATATATATATATATATATATATATATATATATATATATATATATATATATATATATATATATATATATATATATATATATATATATATATATATATATATATATATATATATATACTTATGCATAACTCGACTAAGAGTGAATCTATAATTTTTTTATTTTTTTATTGACTCTACCATTCTCACATCTTCCATATTTCTCTTTTGACAATCGCCACCTTAAATTAGAGTTTGTTACTTATTCAATTACTATATTAATGGCCACCATCTAGGTCCATCAAACCACCATTTAAAACACCCCTTAAAACCGCTACCATTTTCAGCTATCATCACCAACATTACAACTACCTATGATTTGGTTTAATCACCTTGATCATTAACACATCAAAACAACCACCATGATCGATCAACTATTCGATACTATTATTATATTTCTGTTTCGCAACTCAAACCTTTGTTCGATCAACTATCATAAGTGCTATAGATGATACGTGACTTGTTGTGTGTTGAGAACCAACCTAAGCAAATACCACACTTCTTGTTTGACAAAGATCACCATCAATCACCCTATAAATATCCTACTTGTTTTGGCTACTAGTCTCTGTGCACGTTTTGAATGCAATTGAGTTTATTATAATTATTTTTATATTATATTTGTTTCTTTCTTTTGCCTTTTGAGTCACTAAACAAAACAAAGAAGTTCACGGGTGTAATATGAATTTAAATTGACAACTTTTCAAATGGAACCCATTTGAGTGCTTATTCACGTGATGATCACCCCACATACATTATTAATATCTAAACTATCTCACTCACCTCTTTATTACATTTTAATTCAGTTTTTCTCTCACAAAAATCACAGATTCACTAACAGATAGATATCTTAGGCGACACCATCTAATCCTATGTTGTTTCTTCTACTTGGGATCGTATCATCTTCCTGCTTTATCCATTTTCTGCTACTGCTGTACGCACCTGCAAACATTCATCGTAAACCCAACTACTATCTTCATCGATCAATCACGCTATTGCTTCTACTTTTCTGCTCAACAGCCATGCATCATCATCGAACACCACAACACCAATAATTTGCAAATTGTTATTGTTTGGGTCTGCTGCTTTTTAGTCTACAAGTTACAAGATGGAACCAGGCTGCTGGTACGTGCAAAACTACCATCGTCTTCAACCTTAACACCACCTTTTGTGTATTGAAAACTACTACCACTGGTACCTTTCTTTTATTGTAGTTCGACACAAACACCAACACCAACACACCAACATTGGTCCTTAAACTGTAATATTTCTGTTTCATGATGGATTCAGCACAAACCCAAAACTCGTCACCTTTAATCACAACCTCACTCTCCCTCCTCTCTATCACCTTCTTCTTCCTTCTTTCTTATTCGTGAACTTCACCACCTGGTTTCTGTTTTCCAGCCTTCCAAAACCGACACCTACAAACCACTCAATTACCATCCCTATATATTTTTTTTTTGTTTCAAACAAACTAAAAACGAAACCAGTTATTAAAGTAGATCATGGTAATGATGAAGACAAGATAATGATAATTAAGATGATAATGGATGATGACTAGATGATGAGGTAATAGATGATATTATAGTTTTATGATTTAAAATACTAAATGTCGACTCCTGTTACCCACTTGCCACCTCTGATTTCTTTATTCCATTCACCGACACTTCTTGTTTTAATTCCTCGCTAGTTGCTACTGCAAACGTGTATTAAAACAAAAGGATATTAGCTTGGGCTGTATTAAATTCTTTTGGGCCGTTTGATTTTGTTTAATGGACTTTTACTGCTGGGCCAAGAGATCCTTTCAGGTGGCCATGAATGATTTATCTGTTGGACCGATACTCATCTTCGTTTTGAACTATAAATGATAATGATAATGTAACGTGAGATGATAATGGGAATAATAGTAATATTTCGCTGTTAAGAATGGAAATCGATTAAAGGATTAAGGTGATGATGTTATGATCATTATGATGATTAGGATGTTAGATGATTACGATGATGTCACGTTATGGATGTGATGATACAAAACGTGATAACGATGATGATGATTAAATTAAGACGGTGATGTTGATAAAGTTCCATAATGATGATGGATGATAGAGATGATGATATGGTGTTTTAAATTAAGTAGATAACCAAACTGCTATTAAGAGTTAAAATGATTTATTGGGTGAGTTATTTCAGAAAGTATCAGGCAGTGTAATGGTTTGGAGTGCGTGTAGAGGAACGAGAGGTTGTGAGTTCGAACCCAGGCTACTACATTATTTTTTTCTTTTTATCAAGAGAAGCTGTTGGGCCGATTTATCTGTATTTGTGATGGGCCATGATTCAATTCGATATTGGGCCAGCGATGTTGTAAGTGGGTTTTAGGAAAACTGAAAATATGGGTTATATATAATTAAATGGCAAATTAACTCAAGAAAATATGAAATAGAGGAATGGTTTGTGGAGTTATTGGGTTAGCGGGATGTCGCGGGTTCAAACCCGGGCTTTGGCATTTTTTTTTAAGAGCTACTTCTTTGAGGTAGTATTACTATTACCTTTATTATTATTATCATTATTATTATTATTAACAAAAAATGTCATTTTAATTAAGATTAACATTATTAGTAAAATTATTATTTTTATCATTATTATCATAATTACTATTATTATTACTTAGTATTAGTATTAGGTATTATTATCAATATCAATATTATTAATTTTATTATAAAGATAAAATAACTTATTATTATTACTTTTAATATTATCATTACCAAGATTTTATATATTATTATCTCTACTATCACTTCTATTATTCAATATTATTATTAGTATTATTGTTATTATAAAAATATTACAACTTTCTATTATAAATACTATTTTACCAAATAAGGTAGTAGTTATATAAAAACATATCTTAATATAATCCTATAAAGATATCAATCTTAATACATTATAAGATATAAATAAACTCAGTTGATTAAATGTGATATGTGTTAATATATATACATGATATAGGTTCATGAATCTGAGGCCAACCCTGCATTGTTCAGTTCCGTCGTAGGAATATTTTTACTACAAAATATTGTAGAGTGAGTTTCATTTGCTCCCTTTTTAATTGCTTTTGCAATATATATTTTTAGGCTGAGAATACATGCGCTGCTTTTATAAATGTTTACAAAATAGACACAAGTACTTAAAAATATATTCTACATTGAGTTATACCACTGGCATATTTCCCTGTAGCTTGGTAACTACTATTTACATGGGTATTGTAAACGCGAATCCTGTTGATAGATCTATCGGGCCTGACAACCCCAACTGGACTGGACGACCAGTATTCAACGGTTGCACAGTACTTCGTTTCATTACTACACTTGGTACAGTGTAGGGAGATTTCATAATAAAGGGAATATGCGACGTTGATTAATAGTTAAGTATGGTTACCAAGTGCTCAACCACTTAGAATGCTTTACATACACTTGCGAGTGTATTATGTTTATGATTATGAAATCTTGTGGTCTATTAATATATTGAAATGATTGTTATGATAAACCTATGAACTCACCAACCTTTTGGTTGACAAACTTAAGCATGTTTATTCTCAGGTACGAATTAAGTCTTCCGCTGTGCATTAGCTCATTTTAAGGACATTACTTGGAGTCGATCATCGCAATGGGACCAAATGTTGAAGACTTCGTCCAGGTGGATAAGGACGGGTCTTTACACTTTCGTTGACAATGCAGTCAAAATAAGATACATGGTGATGATTTGGTGAATGCAACGTTTCCTTGAAAAATATGTCATGTAAGACTCCATGCACATAGCTTGTCTAACACATAAGTAAACAGCGGAAGACTTCTAGGAAACCTGAGAATAAACATGCTAACAAGTGTCAACACAAAGGTTGGTGAGTTCATAGTTTTATTGTTACATATAATATGTATATAAAGGTGGATCACAAGATTTCAGTTGTTTCATCCAGAAACGTTTATCAAAATATTCTACAAGATTTAGCACCCTGGTAACTAAACTTTAACGTTATAATAAGTACCCCTGTTTTAACATACATGCAACCAACATGTACAATACACGCAAACCAACGTGTACTAACCTCAAATAGCATACGTCTGTTTTATAGTTCAGGCTAGGGTTTCTATACCTGGAACAGACGAGGATGTCAAGCCCTATGGATCCATATACAACTAATCGCGCCCACCAGTTCTTATAACTGGCAGTTACTAGTTACCAAAGCTAAGGGATTTTCGGTTCAAACTCAGTGTAGAATTTAGTATGTACTTGTATCCATTGTGTTTAAAATAAAGTGCATGTATTCTCAGCCCAAAAATATAGATTGCAAAAGCAATTAAAAAGGGAGCAACTGAAACTCACCTTAGCAGCATATAAAGTCGTTCACCAAAATGTGATCGAAACTCGGATTACCAAATACCCGTAGATCTCAACCTAGAGAACATATGTTGGTCAATAAATGTCTATCAAGCTAGGTCAGGTCATAATGTATCACAATCCTAATGCTCGAGATCGACATATAATAGTTATCCAAAGTCATTTCAAAAAGTCAATTTTGACAATAGTTCAACAAAACGAGACGTGCCTTATATAAGAATTCATTTACTCGGTTGGTATTATTTAAAAGTTCACTTTATCAATCTCGTAAACAAGTTGTTTAAATCTTAATTGCAGATTCAAAAGCAATTTCAATTAACGTCAATCATAATTCAGTTGATCATATCTTTTAATCCGTTCATCGAAACTATTCGATATCTAAATGAAAAGTTATTGATTTTTCGCCAGCTTTTCCAAAAACATGTATATCATATACCTTTTACTAGTAATATATGTATTTAATTAGTGATTCATTATAAACTGTTTAACGACGAAATTTAGCATACAAGCATATATAAATATAAATACTCGAGCACTAGACATGGATACATAATTAATATATAAAAAATAAGATATGAGTGCTTACGTATCAGTATTGAGATTCAATATTGTAGGAAAGTACGTAGACCTAACGGAGATGATAAACACTAGGTTTGATTCACAAATATACCCCCGAACATTACACATAACCTCCTTGGCAATAACCCATAATTTCCTTAGCTCTATCCCGCTTGAAAACCATTTTGAAAATAACCCACTCATGACCTCGTCGTAGTATTTTATGTATAATACATAATTAATAATACTAATAATAATAAGATTAATAATAATATTAATCTTAATAATATAAATAATAATAATAATAATAATAATAATAATAAAATAAATTAAATAAATATTACGGAGTAATAATACTAGAGAATGAGAGATAGATTCTGAGCCAAAAATCGTGCAATTTATAGAACATTTTCTGAAAAAGTACCCCATGCGATCGCATGGGATTTGTGCTTCAAGGACATGCGATCGCATGGCCCTCTGATCCAGGTCACAAACTTTTAACTTTTTGTTTGTCGACATAATTTTATATAATATATATAATATATTTAATTTATATAATTAATTATATATTATAATAAATTCACATGCATAGTTGACTTGTAATTTTTGTTCCGATAAGTCGTACGTCATCACTCGACTTATGTCCCGGTTCCGATTTTTCAAATGTCCTTTCGTACGCTGAGAAAACTTGTATTTTACATTTCGTGTCACGTACATTTGTCAAAATATAGCCTTAAATTATCCCTAAACTATACCACTCAAAGTATATCTTAAACTTTCGAGTATTTTGATCATTTACTTCTATAAATCATCGTCTCGCTATTTGTTAATATATATATAATAACAATTCGTTTTTATGACCAAGTTAATATTATATTTTATCGTATTGTTAAATATATATTTTCAATATTAATAAACACGTTTTAAAATACATATCGCAAGTTATTCATATATCTAATTCCAACAGTTGATATTCCTTATTATTGTATGTGTCCAAATTACGTTATTTAAACAAACACTTTACCATTTATTCTGAATACCGTTAAGAATGAATGATTTCACAAATCAACGTGGATCTTACAACAGATACCCGTAATAATATCATAATCCTTAAGGAATTCAATAATTATCTTTTAATTCAATCGTTTGGCATAATCTTTTAACTCTGTATCTAAATATATCAATCAGATAATCAAACCAATAAGTTTAATGCACAGTATCATATACTCAACACTTTGTTATGTTTTCAATTTATGGTATATATATGTATCTATTTACATATAATTGTTCGCGAATCGTTGAGAACAATCGAAAGATAATTGAATAGTTCAAAAATTTTGAGATTCAACTTTACAGACTTTGCTTATCGTGTAAAAAACGTTAAAGATTAAGTTTAAATTTGGTCAGAAATTTCCGGGTCATCACAGTACCTACACGTTAAAGAAATTTCGTCCCGAAATTTGAGTGAGGTCGTCATGGCTGACAATAAAAATATTTTCATGACGAATATGAGTTGGTAAATATAATTTTATCACCATTGAATAATACGGATAAAACAATCCGATTACTCGAAGCGTATGAAAGAAGTTATCATAATAGAGTGAAATGGAGAATAGAGATTCGTCTTATCTCTTGATGTAGTAACGATTGATTTTCGGAATTTAAGGAATAGAAAATCTTCATAATTTAAATAAGATTTGATTTTTCAAAATTTAAGGAAATTAGGATTTCCTTTGATTAAATGTGTAATCTGCCTCGATTGCTATGTCTGATATTTTGCTATAAATTAACCTCTTCCGTTTCATTTATTTTCACCACTCCTATAATCTTCTTTCTTATTTCATACTAACAAAAGATTTGTGAAAATGCTTCATCCAGTTCTGATTCTTGATATTTTCTTGGCTATCATATCATTCATTCTTCTTTTTCATCTGCCACCAGAGGAGGTTATTTTCTTCTACTATTACCTTGGGGTTATATTGTTTTTTATTCTCCCGTGTCTTTATATTGCTATACGCATTGATATACACGGTTTGTAATTTCGGGGTTGTTTTCGGGCTTTATATTTTCCATTATATTTCAGAGCTTCATGCTTTCGTTTTCTCTTTCCGACTTTAAGTCAAGCGAATAATGGTCCAAAATTCGTAGGTATGGATTTTGAAATGAACATAATTAATGTTCTAAGAAAGAAACGGTAATGGCACAATCTGACTTGTCAAATTACCAGAATACCTCGAAAAAGACCGAATCATCAAGAAAAATATTTTCTTGATATGTTTAGAGGTTAAATAGAATGAAAGAGTTATGTAACATGGTTCATGATGAGGGTATGATCTGTGAACCTTTATCACGTTCCATTAGAAACTTAGCATGACTTACTGTAATATAATCACGTTGATCAAGTGTCATTATATTATACTAACTCATGCTTCAATTCCCAACACTACTTTAAAAACATCCATTTTTCGAAATTTTCAGAAATTAGAAACTAAAATAGTTTCTTTTATGATGTAACACAGATAGCGTGAAGAGATAAATGATTTCAGATAAGAATAGTTATGAAAATATCTTCAGAAATATGGAGGATATTTATTAATGGAAGATACGATGATATCTTAGAATTTCTAATATCAGAGGATGATGCGGAAAATCTGTCTGTGAAGGTTTAGAATAAAAAGTAAGATTCTTACTAATGGTTTCAGCAGACACTGAATCATTTAGATTCTTTGAAGGTAGATTTCGTCCTTGTGATTTGTCTACAGCTTCCTTCATACTTTGCTCAACCCGTTTTCCAGTTCCAAACCTTCTCTTTTTCTGTGCTTTTCCAACACACTACTCTTTATCATCAAACTTTCGACTGTTAAAGTCGTTTACAGTTTTTGCTGCTTCATCAGCATTTTTCCAAAATTCATAGAACTAATTTCGTAGTTTGGGGTGTTTTTCAGAAACTTCACATTCGAATTATGTAATTCTAGAAGATAGATGTTATATATATATATATATATATATATATATATATATATATATATATATATATATATATATATATATATATATATATATATATATATATATATATATATATATATATAACTGTTGTCGTAGAAAATGCTGCGAGATTCAAAATACTGATTGCTAATTCCCGGTGGTTGGTATGGAAATTATTGTTATAAGATGTGGATGAGTACATGATAGGGTTTCAATGAGTATAAGGATTTTTTGAAAGGTCAAGAATTAATAAAGTTGTTTGGTAAATTTACTGCTAATGTGGTGGAACATAAAAGGTTCCCCAGTAACAAAAACGTATATGTCAAGGTTATAATAAGGCTAATCTAAAAATTCGAAGTTGACTGGTTGGAAGTGTGATAAAACTGGATACTTTGAAAAGGATGGCAAGATTATTTTCGATATTAACAACGCTAAAGGATCTTGCACAGTTTTGAAGTCAAAGTATAGCTTTGAAAGATGTAGAGATCTAAGAATGATGTTATTGGTTCAGAGTTATGACTTGGATTCTGATCCGTCAATATCAGAATATGTAATCGAATTTGTATGAGAATGATTGTATATCGTTGTGAGTATTGTTAATAATTTTTGAATCAAAGTTGAAGAATGTACAGTGTAACATATTAATTGTGAACTTAAATATTTCTCGAGTAGTACCTACCCGTTAAAGATTTCACAATTAATACTTTGTACAAAAGAATTTTTATTACCGTCTTTATGAAAATATATGTATGTATATTTTCTTCAGATCTAATACAGATTTAATGAGTTAATATCATATTAAGCTCATTTGATTTTCGGCTTGACTTAGAAATGATTAATCTCTAAAACATTAAAGATTACATAATATTTGCGGAGTATTTCGCTAATGTAATCGATACTTCATTATTTATTCTTATTTCTCGGTGAAGGATGTTGATGCTTGTGGAATCTTTGTGAACCTTACAAGGCACAGATGATGTTTTCTGAAAAGTTTCGAGTAAATCGAAAATGAAAATGTAAAATCAATTATGTAATTGATTAATACACTTGGTTTATTATGAAATGGAATTCATTGGGTTGAAACAAAGATTGTAGTTAACAATGGTTAAGTTGTTAAGAAAGAATGTACATCATTGCATATTAGTAATATGAACTAACCGAGTAGTACCTACCAGTTAAGATTCACACGTAATAGCTTAGTACGAAAAGATTTATTTTGATTTCAAAATTCATATATATATTAAATATACATAAAATTTCTTCAGGGGAAATGAGTTAATACTTCATCGGTTATTGTTGCTGGTATTTCTTGGTAACTACGGTGCGTTTGACGTTGATGCTCGTGGAACAGATTGTGAAGTTGAGGTTTGCGATGCGGATGTTGTTGGTGGTGGTAATGGTACTGTTGGTGTTGTTGTCGGTGGTTCTGTTGATGCCGGTGATGCTGCTAGTGCTTGTAAGCTTTGCACCGTATTCTCCAAAGCCACTACCCGAGCGCGAAGCTCGTTAACTTCTTATACTACACCGGGATGATTGGCGGTTCGGACGAGCGGATGAATAAGATCCAGAATTTGAGACAGAATATGATCATGACGAGATATTCTGGAGATGAGAGAGAAAATGGTATTACGAACAGGTTCGCCTGTAAGTGCTTCAGGTTCTTCGCCAAGAGGGCAATGTGGTGGATGGAAGGGATCGCCTTCTTCTTGTCTCCAATAATTAAGTAGGCTACGAACCCATCCCCAATTCATCTAGAATAGATGATGGCTAATTGGTTGATCCATTCCGGTTACACTATCTTCGGAATTTAGGTGAATATTCATATCGGAATAGCTGCCGGAGTTTAAGGAATTTGAACTAGATACGGGATCCATCTTGTATAATTAGGGAGATGATTTTTTATATGAATTAGATTATAGAATTTAGTTTGGTATTCTTCAATACATAATTTACATATGTATATATAATACCAAATTCCATAAATCACGGAGAAATTTTCGGAAGATGTCAGGAAAAGTTTACAGTAACAGATACGCTAAGATATGAATTTTTGTCTATACACTATTTATGCAATAAATGCAGGAAAACATGTCTAGACTTAAGAATGATAAACATGTAATTTCCGACAAGAAATGATAAGCAAAAATTTTAACATGCAGACACAGTCGAAGTCCAGACTTACTAATGCATCCTAACAACTATCAGTTAGACACACTCATGCAAGACCTGGTTCGCTAGGACCAACGCTCTGATACCAACTGTGACAATTGCTCCAAATCCATATGGACGAACACGTCATTCATCGATTTCATTGCGAGGTATTTGACCTCTATATGACACGTTTTGTAAACATTGCATTCTTTTAAAAAGGCACACCATAAATGAATATTTAAATCAAAGGTTTTCGACATCTGATGATTTCTACATATAGACAATCACCGTAAATAATAGTTTACAATAATATTTCCGTTGACAATGCAGTCATAATAAGATACATGGTGATGATTTGGTGAATGCAACGTTTCCTTGAAAAATATGTCATGTAAGACTCCATGCACATAGCTTGTCTAACACATAAGCAAACAGCGGAAGACTTCTAGGAAACCTGAGAATAAACATGTTAACAAGTGTCAACACAAAGGTTGGTGAGTTCATAGTTTTATTGTTTCATATAATCTGTATATAAAGGTGGATCACAAGATTTCAGTTGTTTCATCCAGAAACGTTTATCAAAATATTCTACAAGATTGAGCACCCTGGTAACTAAACTTTAATGTTATAATAAGTACCCCTGTTTTAACATACATGCAACCAACATGTACAATACACGCAAACCAACGTCTACTAACCTCAAATAGCATACGTCTGTTTTATAGTTCAGGCTAGGGTTTCTATACCTGGAACAGACGGGGATGTCAAGCCCTATGGATCCATATACAACTACTCGCGCCCACCAGTTCTTATAACTGGCAGTTACTAGTTACCAAAGCTAAGGGATTTTCGGTTCAAACTCAGTGTAGAATTTAGTATGTACTTGTATCCATTGTGTTTAAAATAAAGTGCATGTATTCTCGGCCCAAAAATATAGATTGCAAAAGCAATTAAAAAGGGAGCAAATGAAACTCACCTTAGCCGCATATAAAGTCGTTCACCAAAATGTGATCGAAACTCGGATTACCAAATTCCCGTAGATCTCAACCTAGAGAACATATGTTGGTCAATAAATGTCTATCAAGCTAGGTCAGGTCATAGTGTATCACAATCCTAATGCTCGATATCGACATATAATAGTTATCCAAAGTCATTTCAAAAAGTCAATTTTGACAATAGTTCAACAAAACGAGACGTGCCTTATATAAGGATTCATTTACTCGGTTGGTAATATTTAAAAGTTCACTTTATCAATCTCGTAAACAAGTTGTTTAAATCTTAATTGCAGATTCAAAAGCAATTTCAATTAACATCAATCATAATTCAGTTGATCATATCTTTTAATCCGTTCATCGAAACTATTCGATATCTAAATGAAAAGTTATTGATTTTTCGCCAGCTTTCCAAAAACATGTATATCATATACCTTTTACCAGTAATATATGTATTTAATTAGTGATTCATTATAAACTGTTTAACGACGAAATTTAGCATACAAGCATATATAAAGATATATACTCGAGCACTAGACATGGATACATAATTAATATATAAAAGATAAGATATGAGTGCTTACGTATCAGTATTGAGATTCAATATTGTAGGAAAGTACGTAGACGTAACGGATATGATAAACACTAGGTTTGATTCACAAATATACCCCCGAACATTACCCATAACCTCCTTGGCAATAACCCATAATTTCCTTAGCTCTATCCCGCTTGAAAACCATTTTGAAAATAACCCACTCATAACCTCGTCGTAGTATTTTATGTATAATACATAATTAATAATACTAATAATAATAAGATTAATAATAATATTAATCTTAATAATATAAATAATAATAATAATAATAATAATAATAATAATAATAATAATAATAATAATAATAATAAAATTAATTAAATAAATATTACGGAGTAATAATACTAGAGAAAGAGAGATAGATTCTGAGCCAAAAATCGTGCAATTTATAGAACCTTTTCTGAAAAAGTACCCCATGCGATCGCATGGGATTTGTGCTTCAAGGCCATGCGATCGCATGGCCCTCTGATCCAGCTCACAAACTTTTAACTTTTTGTTTGTCGACATAATTTTATATAATATATTTAATTTATATAATTAATTATATATTATATTAAATTTACATGCATAGTTGACTTGTACTTTTTGTTCCGATAAGTCGTACGTCATCACTCGACTTATGTCCCGGTTCCGATTTTTCAAATGTCCTTTCGTACGCTGAGAAAACTTGTATTTTACATTTCGTGTCACGTACCTTTGTCAAAATATAGCCTTAAATTATTCCTAAACTATACCACTCAAAGTATATCTTAAACTTTCGAGTATTTTGATCATTTACTTCTATAAATCATCGTCTCGCTATTTGTTAATATATATATAATAACAATTCGTTTTTATGACCAAGTTAATATTATATTTTATCGTATTGTTAAATATATATTTTCAATATTAATAAACACGTTTTAAAATACATATCGCAAGTTATTCATATATCTAATTCCAACAGTTGATATTCCTTATTATTGTATGTGTCCAAATTACGTTATTTAAACAAACACTTTACTATTTATTCCGAATACCGTTAAGAATGAATGATTTCACAAATCAACGTGGACCTTACAACAGATACCCGTAATAATATCATAATCCTTAAGGAATTCAATAATTATCTTTTAATTCAATCGTTTGGTATAATCTTTTAACTCTGTATCTAAATATATCAATCAGATAATCAAACCAATAAGTTTAATGCACAGTATCATATACTCAACACTTTGTTATATTTTCAATTTATGGTATATATATGTATCTATTTACATATAATTGTTCGCGAATCGTTGAGAACAATCGAAAGGTAATTGAATAGTTCAAAAATTTTGAGATTCAACTTTACAGACTTTGCTTATCGTGTCGGAAACGTTAAAGATTAAGTTTAAATTTGGTCAGAAATTTCCGGGTCATCACAGTACCTACCCGTTAAAGAAATTTCGTCCCGAAATTTGAGTGAGGTCGTCATGGCTGACAATAAAAATATTTTCATGACGAATATGAGTTGGTAAATATAATTTTATCACCATTGAATAATACGGATAAAACAATCCGATTACTCGAAGCGTATGAAAGAAGTTATCATAATAGAGTGAAATGGAGAATAGAGATTCGTCTTATCTCTTGATGTAGTAACGATTGATTTTCGGAATTTAAGGAATAGAAAATCTTCATAATTTAAATAAGATTTGATTTTTCTTAATTTAAGGAAATTAGGATTTCCTTTGATTAAATGTGTAATCTGCCTCGATTGCTATGTCTGATATTTTGCTATAAATTAACCTCTTCCGTTTCATTTATTTTCACCACTCCTATAATCTTCTTTCTTATTTCATACTTACAAAAGATTTGTGAAAATGCTTCATCCAGTTCTGATTCTTGATATTTTCTTGGCTATCATATCATTCATTCTTCTTTTTCATCTGCCACCAGAGGAGGTTATTTTCTTCTACTATTACCTTGGGATTATATTGTTTTTTATTCTCCCGTATCTTTATATTGCTATACGCATTGATATACACGGTTTGTAATTTCGGGGTTGTTTTCGAGCTTTATATTTTCCATTATATTTCAGAGCTTCATGCTTTCGTTTTCTCTTTCTGACTTTAAGTCAAGCGAATAATGGTCCAAAATTCGTAGGTATGGATTTTGAAATGAACATAATTAATGTTCTAAGAAAGAAACGGTAATGGCACAATCTGACTTGTCAAATTACCAGAATACCTCGAAAAAGACCGAATCATCAAGAAAAATATTTTCTTGATATGTTTAAAGGTTAAATAGAATGAAAGAGTTATGTAACATGGTTCATGATGAGGGTATGATCTATGAACCTTTATCACGTTCCATTAGAAACTTAGCATGACTTACTGTAATATAATCACGTTGATCAAGTGTCATTATATTATACTAACTCATGCTTCAATTCCCAACACTACTTTAAAAACATCCATCTTTCGAAATTTTCACAAATTAGAAACTAAAATAGTTTCTTTTATGATGTAACACAGATAGCGTGAAGAGATAAATGATTTCAGATAAGAATAGTTATGAAAATATCTTCAGAAATATGGAGGATATTTATTAACGGAAGATACGATGATATCTTAGAATTTCTAATATCAGAGGATGATGCGGAAAATCTGTCTGTGAAGGTTTAGAATAAAAAGTAAGATTCTTACTAATGGTTTCAGCAGACACTGAATCATTTGGATTCTTTGAAGGTAGATTTCATCCTTGTGATTTGTCTACAGCTTCCTTCATACTTTGCTCAACCCGTTTTCCAGTTCCAAACCTTCTCTTTTTCTGTGCTTTTCCAACACACTACTCTTTATCATCAAACTTTCGACTGTTAAAGTCGTTTACAGTTTTTGCTGCTTCATCAGCATTTTTCCAAAATTCGTAGAACTAATTTCGTAGTTTGGGGTGTTTTTCAGAAACTTCACATTCGAATTATGTAATTCTAGAAGATAGATGTTATATATATATATATATATATATATATATATATATATATATATATATATATATATATATATATATATATATATATATATATATATATATATAACTGTTGTCGTAGAAAATGCTGCGAGATTCAAAATACTGATTGCTAATTCCCGGTGGTTGGTATGGAAATTATTGTTACAAGATGTGGATGAGTATATGATAGGGTTTCAATGAGTATAAGGATTTTTTGAAAGGTCAAGAATTAATAAAGTTGTTTGGTAAATTTACTGCTAATGTGGTGGAACATAAAAGGTTCCCCAGTAACAAAAACGTATATGTCAAGGTTATAATAAGGCTAATCTAAAAATTCAAAGTTGACTGGTTGGAAGTGTGATAAAACTGGATACTTTGAAAAGGATGGCAAGATTATTTTCGATATTAACAACGCTAAAGGATCTTGCACAGTTTTGAAGTCAAAGTATAGCTTTGAAAGATGTAGTGATCTAAGAATGATGTTATTGGTTCAGAGTTATGACTTGGATTCTGATCCGTCAATATCAGAATATGTAATCGAATTTATATGAGAATGATTGTATATCGTTGTGAGTATTGTTAATAATTTTTGAATCAAAGTTGAAGAATGTACAGTGTAACATATTAATTGTGAACTTAAATATTTCTCGAGTAGTACCTACCCGTTAAAGATTTCACAATTAATACTTTGTACAAAAGAATTTTTATTACCGTCTTTATGAAAATATATGTATGTATATTTTCTTCAGATCTAATACAGATTTAATGAGTTAATATCATATTAAGCTCATTTGATTTTCAGTTTGACTTAGAAATGATTAATCTCTAAAACATTAAAGATTACATAATCTTTGCGGAGTATTTCGCTAATGTAATCGATACTTCATTATTTATTCTTATTTCTTGGTGAAGGATGTTGATGCTTGTGGAATCTTTGTGAACCTTACAAGGCACAGATGATGTTTTCTGAAAAGTTTCGAGTACATCGAAAATGAAAATGTAAAATCAATTATGTAATTGATTAATACACTTGGTTTATTATGAAATGGAATTCATTGGGTTGAAACAGAGATTGTAGTTAACAATGGTTAAGTTGTTAAGAAAGAATGTACATCATTGCATATTAGTAATATGAACTAACCGAGTAGTACCTACCAGTTAAGATTCACACGTAATAGCTTAGTACGAAAAGATTTATTTTGATTTCAAAATTCATATATATATTAAATATACATAAAATTTCTTCAGGGGAAATGAGTTAATACTTCATCGGTTATTGTTGCTGGTATTTCTTGGTAACTACAGTGCGTATGACATTGATGCTCGTGGAACAGATTGTGAAGTTGAGGTTTGCGATGCGGATGTTGTTGGTGGTGGTAATGGTACTGTTGGTGTTGTTGTCGGTGGTACTGTTGATGCCGGTGATGCTGCTAGTGCTTGTAACCTTTGCACCGTATTCTCCAAAGCCACTACCCGAGCGCGAAGCTCGTTAACTTCTTCTACTACACCGGGATGATTGGCGGTTCGGACGAGCGGATGAATAAGATCCAAAATTTGAGAGAGAATATGATCATGACGAGATATTTTGGAGATGAGAGAGAAAATGGTATTACGAACAGGTTTGCCTGTAAGTGCTTCAGGTTCTTCGCCAAGAGGGCAATGTGGTGGATGGAAGGGATCGCCTTCTTCTTGTCTCCAATAATTAAGTAGGCTACGAACCCATCCCCAATTCATCCAGAATAGATGATGGCTAATTGGTTGATCCATTCCGGTTACACTATCTTCGGAATTTAGGTGAATATTCATATCGGAATAGCTGCCGGAGTTTAAGGAATTTGAACTAGATACGGGATCCATCTTGTATAATTAGGGAGATGATTTTTGATATGAATTAGATTATAGAATTTAGTTTGGCATTCTTCGATACATAATTTACATATGTATATATAATACCAAATTCCATAAATCACGGAGAAATTTTCGGAAGATGTCAGGAAAAGTTTACAGTAACAGATACGCTAAGATATGAATTTTTGTCTATACACTATTTATGCAATAAATGCAGGAAAACATGTCTAGACTTAAGAATGATAAACATGTAATTTCCGACAAGAAATGATAAGCAAAACTTTTAACATGCAGACACAGTCGAAGTCCAGACTTACTAATGCATCCTAACAACTATCAGTTAGACACACTCATGCAAGACCTGGTTCGCTAGGACCAACGCTCTGATACCAACTGTGACGATCGCTCCAAATCCATATGGACGAACACGTCATTCATCGATTTCATTGCGAGGTATTTGACCTCTATATGATACGTTTTGTAAACATTGCATTCTTTTAAAAAGGCACACCATAAATGAATATTTAAATCAAAGGTTTTCGACATCTGATGATTTCTACATATAGACAATCACCGTAAATAATAGTTTACAATAATACTTCCGTTGACAATGCAGTCAAAATAAGATACATGGTGATGATTTGGTGAATGCAACGTTTCCTTGAAAAATATGTCATGTAAGACTCCATGCACATAGCTTGTCTAACACATAAGCAAACAGCGGAAGACTTCTAGTAAACCTGAGAATAAACATGCTAACAAGTGTCAACACAAAGGTTGGTGAGTTCATAGTTTTATTGTTTCATATAATCTGTATATAAAGGTGGATCACAAGATTTCAGTTGTTTCATCCAGAAACGTTTATCAAAATATTCTACAAGATTGAGCACCCTGGTAACTAAACTTTAACGTTATAATAAGTACCCCTGTTTTAACATACATGCAACCAACATGTACAATACACGCAAACCAACGTGTACTAACCTCAAATAGCATACGTCTGTTTTATAGTTCAGGCTAGGGTTTCTATACCTGGAACAGACGGGGATGTCAAGCCCTATGGATCCATATACAACTACTCGCGCCCACCAGTTCTTATAACTGGCAGTTACTAGTTACCAAAGCTAAGGGATTTTCGGTTCAAACTCAGTGTAGAATTTAGTATGTACTTGTATCCATTGTGTTTAAAATAAAGTGCATGTATTCTCGGCCCAAAAATATAGATTGCAAAAGCAATTAAAAAGGGAGCAAATGAAACTCACCTTAGCAGCATATAAAGTCGTTCACCAAAATGTGATCGAAACTCGGATTACCAAATTCCCGTAGATCTCAACCTAGAGAACATATGTTGGTCAATAAATGTCTATCAAGCTAGGTCAGGTCATAGTGTATCACAATCCTAATGCTCGATATCGACATATAATAGTTATCCAAAGTCATTTCAAAAAGTCAATTTTGACAATAGTTCAACAAAACGAGACGTGCCTTATATAAGGATTCATTTACTCGGTTGGTAATATTTAAAAGTTCACTTTATCAATCTCGTAAACAAGTTGTTTAAATCTTAATTGCAGATTCAAAAGCAATTTCAATTAACGTCAATCATAATTCAGTTGATCATATCTTTTAATCCGTTCATCGAAACTATTTGATATCTAAATGAAAAGTTATTGATTTTTCGCCAGCTTTCCAAAAACATGTATATCATATACCTTTTACTAGTAATATATGTATTTAATTAGTGATTCATTATAAACTGTTTAACGACGAAATTTAGCATACAAGCATATATAAATATATATACTCGAGCACTAGACATGGATACATAATTAATATATAAAAGATAAGATATGAGTGCTTACGTATCAGTATTGAGATTCAATATTGTAGGAAAGTACGTAGACGTAACGGAGATGATAAACACTAGGTTTGATTCACAAATATACCCCCGAACATTACCCATAACCTCCTTGGCTATAACCCATAATTTCCTTAGCTCTATCCCACTTGAAAACCATTTCTAAAATAACCCACTCATGACCTCGTCGTAGTATTTTATGTATAATACATAATTAATAATACTAATAATAATAAGATTAATAATAATATTAATCTTAATAATATAAATAATAATAATAATAATAATAATAAAATAAATTAAATAAATATTACGGAGTAATAATACTAGAGAAAGAGAGATAGATTCTGAGCCAAAAATCGTGCAATTTATAGAACCTTTTCTGAAAAAGTACCCCATGCGATCGCATGGGATTTGTGCTTCAAGGCCATGCGATCGCATGGCCCTCTGATCCAGCTCACAAACTTTTAACTTTTTGTTTGTCGACATAATTTTATATAATATATATAATATATTTAATTTATATAATTAATTATATATTATATTAAATTCACATGCATAGTTGACTTGTAATTTTTGTTCCGATAAGTCGTACGTCATCACTCGACTTATGTCCCGGTTTCGATTTTTCAAATGTCCTTTCGTACGCTGAGAAAACTTGTATTTTACATTTCGTGTCACGTACCTTTGTCAAAATATAGCCTTAAATTATCCCTAAACTATACCACTCAAAATATCTTAAACTTTCGAGTATTTTGATCATTTACTTCTATAAATCATCGTCTCGCTATTTGTTAATATATATAATAACAATTCATTTTTATGACCAAGTTAATATTATATATTTTATCGTATTGTTAAATATATATTTTCAATATTAATAAACACGTTTTAAAATACATATCGCAAGTTATTCATATATCTAATTCCAACAGTTGATATTCCTTATTATTGTATGTGTCCAAATTACGTTATTTAAAAAACACTTTACCATTTATTCCGAATACCGTTAAGAATGAATGATTTCACAAATCAACGTGGACCTTACCACAGAGACCCGTAATAATATCATAATCCTTAAGGAATTCAATAATTATCTTTTAATTCAATCGTTTGGCATAATCTTTTAACTCTGTATCTAAATATATCAATCAGATAATCAAACCAATAAGTTTAATGCACAGTATCATATACTCAACACTTTGTTATGTTTTCAATTTATGGTATATATATGTATCTATTTACATATAATTGTTCGCGAATCGTTGAGAACAATCGAAAGGTAATTGAATAGTTCAAAAATTTTGAGATTCAACTTTACAGACTTTGCTTATCGTGTCGGAAACGTTAAAGATTAAGTTTAAATTTGGTCAGAAATTTTTGGGTCATCACAAGTTAGAAGGATTAACTTTTGTTTGCGAACAAGTTTAGAATTAACTAAACTATGTTCTAGTGATTACAAGTTTAAACCTTCGAATAAGATAGTTTTATATGTTTGAATCGAATGATGTTATGAACATCATTACTACCTTAAGTTTTGGGGATAAACCTACTGGAAATGAAAAAAATAGATCTCGCTTCAAAGGATCCTTGGATGGCTTGAAAGTTCTTGAAGCAGAATCATGACACGAAAACAAGTTCAAGTAAGATTTCCACTCGAAATAAGATTGTTATAGTTATAGAAATTGAATCAAAGTTTGAATATGAGTATTACCTTGTATTAGAAAGATATCTTACTGTAAATAAGAAAGATTTCTTGAGGTTGGATGATCACTTTACAAGATTGGAAGTAAGCTAGCAAACTTGGAAGTATTCTTGATTTTATGAAACTAGAACTTATAGAATTTATGAAGAACACTTAGAACTTGAAGATAGAACTTGAGAGAGATCAATTAGATGAAGAAAATTGAAGAATTAAAGTGTTTGTAGGTGTTTTTGGTCGTTGGTATATGGATTAGATATAAAGGATGTGTAATTTTGTTTACATGTAAATAAGTCATGAATGATTACTAATATTTTTGTAATTTTATGAGATATTTCATGCTAGTTGCAAATGATGGTTCCCACATGTGTTAGGTGACTCACATGAGCTGCTAAGAGCTGATCATTGGAGTGTATATACCAATAGTACATACATCTAAAAGCTGTGTATTGTACGAGTACGAATACGGGTGCATACGAGTAGAATTGTTGATGAAACTGAACGAGGATCTAATTGTAAGCATTTTTATTAAGTAGAAGTATTTTGATAAGTGTCTTGAAGTCTTTCAAAAGTATATGAATACATATTAAAACACTACATGTATATACATTTTAACTGAGTCGTTAAGTCATCGTTAGTCGTTACATGTAAATGTTGATTTGAAACCTTTAAGTTAACGATCATGTTAAATGTTGTTAACCCAATGTTTATTATATCTAATAAGATGTTAAATTATTACATTATCATGATATTATTATATATTAATATATTTTAGTATGATATATATACAGTTAATTGTTGTTACAACGATAGTCGTTACATATATGTCTCGTTTCGAAATCATTAAGTTAGTAGTCTTGTTTTTACATATGTAGTTCATTGTTAATACACTTAATGACATGTTTACTTATCATTTATCATGATTAAACATAGTGTATCAATATCATAATATGATTCATATGTATTTAGTAAGACGTTGTTATAACGATAATCGTTATATATATCGTTTCGAGTTTCTTAATTTAATAAACTCAATTTTATGTATATAACTCATTGTTAAAATACCTAATGAGATACTTACTTATCTTAATATCATGTTAACTATATATATAATCATATATATGTCATCATATAATTTTTACAAGTTTTAACGTTCGTGAATCACCGGTCAACTTGGGTGGTCAATTGTCTATATGAAACCTATTTCAATTAATCAAGTCTTAACAAGTTTGATTGCTTAACATGTTGGAAACACTTAATCATGTAAATAACAATTTCATTTAATATATATAAACATGGAAAAGTTCGGGTCACTACAGTAAGGGGTGGAGAAATGATGGTTTACGCCATATTTTTCCATGACTCTCTCCATAAGATTATTAGCAAAATGTGTCCCTCGATCCGAGATCAATGCTTTTGGCACACCAAACCTAGCGAACAACCCTTTTAAAAACTCAAAAACTACTCTCGCATCATTTTGGCAAGGCTTTAGCCTCGGCCCAATTTGAGACATAATGTACCGCCACCAAAATATGAACACACTTATTCGAGTTCGGGAATGGTCCCATTAAATATAAACCCCATACGTCAAACACCTCGTATATTTGAAGATAGTGGGCCAATAAAATCCCTAATCGAACACCTTTTTCGTGGTGTAATTCGGAATAAAGTGGCCTCCCGTTGGCCCACTATGACAACTTCTTAAAATAACCCGGGCCTCTTGCCCATAAACGCATCTCCTAATCACTTGATCCGCCCTAATGCAGAACAAGTGTGGGTCAACCTAAAAATAATATCGTAAATAGTTGAAAAACTTTTTCTTTTGTTGGTAGGACAAACCTTTTCGTAAAACATTTGACGCCAAGTAGTTTGCATAGTCGGCAAACCATGGGACTTCATCAAATAGGTTGATTCTCATTAAGTGTTCATCCAGGAATGTGTCCCGAATTTTGGTCTCATCTAAAGGTTGGAGTCCCGGATTGTCTAACCTTGACAAATGATCGGCCGCCACATTTTCGGCTCCCTTCTTATCCCTAATTTCTATATCAAACTCTTTCAAAAGTAGCACCTAACGAATCAAATGATGCTTTGCATCTTGCTTTTGAAAAAGGTACTTTAGCGCGGAGTGATCCGTGTAGACGGTTGTCTTTGAAAGTATAAGATAAGATCGAAACTTATCAAAAGCGAATACTACCGCAAGAAGCTCATTCTCGGTAGTGGTGTAGTTCAATTGGGCCTCATTTAGGGTTTTGATTGCATAGTAAATTGGCATAAAGTGTTGGTCAACTCTTTGACCAAGAACCGCACCTAGTGCATAATCGCTCGCATCGCACATCAATTTAAAGTCTTTGTCCCAATCGGGAGAGATAAGAATAGGTGGGTTAACTAACTTTTCCTTCAACAAATTGAATACCTCAATGCACTCATCATCAAATAGGAAAGGTTGGTCATTTTTTAACAATTTGGTCATAGGGCGGGCGATTTTTGAAAAATCTTTTATGAATCGTCTATAAAACCCCGCATGCCCAAGAAAACTTCGGATTGCTTTTACATCCGATGGTCTAGGTAAGTCCTTTATCACACTAATTTTAGCCTTGTCAACCTCAATTCCCGCCATAAAAATTTTATGTCCCAAAACTATCCTCTCGTTAACCATAAAGTGATATTTTTCCCAATTAAGAACCAAATTTGTATTTTCACAACGTGTTAACATTTTATCAAGATTTTTAAGACAATGGTCGAATGAATCTCCGAATACCAAAAAATCATCCATGAAAACCTCCATAGCATACTCAACCATATCCGAAAAAATAGCAAGCATACATCGTTGGAATGTCCCCGGGGCATTGCATAGCCCAAAAGGCATCCTTCGATATGCAAATGTACCATAGGGACATGTAAAGGTTGTCTTCTCTTGATCCTCAAGGTCTATCGGGATTTGGAAGTATCCCGAAAACCCGTCAAGAAAGCAATAGAATTCTCTCCCACTTAAACGTTCGATCATTTAATCGATGTAGGGGAGTGGGAAATGGTCTTTTCGTGTTGCGTCATTTAGACGTATATAGTCAATGCATACGCGCCATCTTGTGATGGTTCGGGTTAGGACAAGCTCATTTTGGTAGTTTAAGATCACCGTGGTCCCACCCTTTTGGGCACCACTTGGACGGGACTCACCCATGGCGAGTCGGATATTGGATAAATAAGCCCCGCATCCAAAAGTTTGATCACTTCCTTTTTGACAACCTCTTTCATGTTTGGGTTAAGTCTTCGTTGTCGTTGGACAACCGGTTTGTAGTTCTCCTCCATGAGGATTTTGTGCGTGCAATATGATGGATTAATCCCGGGGATGTCCGTGGTCTTCCATGCTATGGCCTTATGGTGGGACATAAGTAATGAGACAAGTCGGGTCTTTTGGTCTTGAGTGAGTTTCGAAGAAATAATCACCGAAAGTTGGTTTTCTTCCTTAAGATATGCATATTCAAAATGTTCGGGGAGTTCTTTAAGATCAAGAGTCGGAGGCTCCTAACATGAAGACTTGATTCGGAATCTATCTTCATGAAGGATGGACTCAAATGACTCTTCCCGAATGGTCTCATCTTTACTTTCAAAATCATCAACATTAACATTCATTAATTCCTTAAAATCGGCCTCTAAATCCACAATCTAATTATCACAAGTTTGGTCGAACTCCGAAGTATTAACCTTTAAAAGCTTTTCAAGTTCATCATGCACATAAAGGTCAATATGGTCAAAGGCATAGCACTCATCATCATCGGTGTTACTCGGTTGCTTCATAGCTTCCCGAATATTGATAGTCACATGCTCTTCACCAACTCTAATGTTAAGTTGGTTGCGTTGTACTAAGATGATGGTGTCGGCGGTCGCTAAAAATGGTCTACCTAAAATGAGGGGGACTTGAAGGTCCTCCTTCATCTCTATGATAACAAAATCGACCGGGAACACTGATAATGCTAAAAACGAACATATATTTCATAGCATTATCCCTCAAGAAAGACAAGCTTTTAGTTGCAGTTGTCCTATTTACAAGTAATATTCGTTTAAATAATAAAAGGTGAAGACAAAAGACAGATTCGACGAATTGAAGACGCAAACGACCAAAAAGCTCAAAAGTACAAAGTACAATCAAAGTGGTTTCAATTATTGATGAGAAACATCTCAAAATTACAAGAGTACAAGATTCGAAACACAAAGTACAAGATATTAATTATATGCAAGGACGTTCGAAAATTCGGAACCGGGACCAGAGTCAACTCTCAACGCAACGGACTAAAAATTGTAAGTCAACTATGCACATGAATATAATATAATATATAATTAATTCTTAAAATTAATATATATATTATATTATATTATATAATCTGTCTGCAAGCTAGGAGCCAAACTTATGTTAGCTGGAATCAGGGGCTCCGCACTCGCGGAGCTTTGAAGACAAAAAACTCCGCACTCGCGGAGGTCAAACAGTATTACGTGGGCCTATAAAAGGCCGAGCATTCGGCCGATTTTTATATATCCATCCATCCAACCCTCTCAGCGTGTATATATATATATATATATATATATATATATATATATATATATATATATATATATATATATATATATATTTATATTATAATTTTAATTTTAATTTTAATTTCCAATAATAAGGGTATGTTAGCCAATGTTGTAAGGGTGTAAGTCGAAATTCTGTCCGTGTAACGCTACACTATTTTTAATCATTGTAAGTTATGTTCAACCTTTTTAATTTAATGTCTCGTAGCTAAGTTATTATTATGCTTATTTAAAACGAAGTAATCATGATGTTGGGCTAATTACTAAAATTGGGTAATTGGGCTTTGTACCATAATTGGGGTTTGGACAAAAGAACGACACTTGTGGAAATTAGACTATGGGCTATTAATGGGCTTTATATTTGTTTAACTAAATGATAGTTTGTTAATTTTAATATAAATATTTACAATTGGACGTACCTATAAATAACCATATACACTCAATCGAACACGATGGGCGAGATATTTATATGTATGAATAATCGTTCATTTAACCGGAAACGGGAATGGATTAATAGTCTATAGAATTATTAAAACAGGGGTGAAATTATGTACAAGGACACTTGGCATAATTGATAACAAAGTATTAAGACCTTGTTATTGTTTAAGTCCCCAATTAGTTGGAATATTTGACTTCGGATATAAGGATAATTTGACGAGGATACTCGCACTTTATATTTATGACTGATGGACTGTTATGGACAAAAACCAGACGGACAAATTGAATAATCCAGGACAAAGAACAATTAACCCATGGGCATAAAACTAAAATCAACACGTCAAACATCATGATTACGGAAGTTTAAATAAGCATAATTCCTTGATTTTCATATTTAATTGCACTTCTAATTATTGCACTTTTATTTATTGTTATTGTATTTAATTGCACTTTTATTTATTGTCATTGTATTTAATTGCACTTTTAATTTTCGTACTCTTTAATTAACGCAAGTTTATTTTATCACAATTTTATTTATCGCAATTTCATTATCATTATTTAATCTACACTTTAAATTAAGTCTTTTATTTATTTAATATTTTACATTAGGTTTTAACTGCGACTAAAGTTTTAAAAATTGACAAACCGGTCATTAAACGGTAAAAACCTCCTTTTATAATAATAAAATTACTTATATATATATATATATATATATATATATATATATATATATATATATATATATATATATATTTGTATTTTTATAAATTAAAACTAATATAGCGTTAAGCTTTGTTTAAAAGATTTCCCTGTGCAACGAACCGGACTTACTAAAAACTACACTACTGTACGATTAGGTACACTGCCTATAAGTGTTGTAGGAAGGTTTAAGTATATCCATTCTATAAATAAATAAATATCTTGTGTAAAATTGTATCGTATTTAATAGTTTTTCCTAGTAAAATATAAGCTATTTCATATACACCTCGCATAACATCAAGTATTTTTGGCGCCGCTGCCGAGGAACTTAAACGCCGAAAGCGCAACGCTAATGATATAAAAAATAATAATAATAATAATATAATTTTGTAAAAGTTTTTATTAAGTCCTTCGTATAAAAATATAAGTTTTTTTTTAAATATAAAAATATAAAAATACAAAAAGAGTTTGTTAAAAAATATATAAAGTTTAAAAAAAAATATTTTTACTTTTGTGTTTAAAAATAAGTATTTTATTGTTTTATAAAAATATTTAGTTATATTTATATTTTATATGTATTTGATAAAACAGAAAAACATAAAAAAAATAATAAAAAGAAAAAAACTGAGCCTGTGCAAAAACGAATCCCTTTTCAGCCTAAATTTGACCCTCCGCGACTCGCAGAGCTTTTGAACTGGACCTAACCGCACTCGCGGAGGTCAATCTGACAGGTCAACCTAGGACTGCAATTAATACGAAATTAGGGTTTAATTAATTTAATTATTTAGTTTTTAGGGTTTTATTTAATTAATTAGTTTAGTTATTTATTTAATTTGTATTATTAAGTTATAATTAGTTTAATTAATTTATAAAATTAATAGTTTTATTAAATAAATAATATAAAAATAATATTTTTATAAAAATTGTACTTTTTACAACTTTAAGTATATTTTTATATTTTGTATTTTTTTTATTCGTTTTAGCGTAATATTTGTATTTTTCGCTCGTATTTAGTTTTAAATCATAGTATTTGCCATAGTTATTTTTATTTCTAGATTTTTAGGCTTTGCCGTAAAATCCCTTAAGTGCTTTTTCTTTAGACTAAGATTTAGGTGCTTTAGAATTTTGCGACGCTGTTCTAAGTTTTTAGTACCTTTTTAAGATATTGCCATTTGGGATATAGAATTCCTTGTAAGCTTTAATATTTTTAGACGCAACTTTTAATTCTTAGTTTTTAGTTCCTTTTTAAGTTTCGACGTGCTACTTTCTTATTTTTATTTTTCGACACCTATTATTTTTCGACGTTTTTCGACGCGCTCTTTTTCTCTCTTATTTCTCGCCATTCTAGTTTTTAGGACTTAGAATTTTCTCTATTTCTTATCTAAATTTCTTTAAATTACGAAAAATTATTTTAAGCGGTTAAATTGATAGACATCAAATTTTTCTGGTTCGTAGTAATAGTTGGATTTGTACGTGGACCGGGTTATTGGAGCCAAACAGTACTCAATTATATTGAGACCAAACGAATCCTGCCCCTCTGCTGCATCTTTTGGCTATTCGAAACGTGGGCAAAATCAGAAAAGTCTATTAATTGGATAACTTATATAATTTTTCTTTCTTTTTAAAAACTAATAGGATATTCAGTGAATGCACCGAGCAAAACGTTCACCACCTTTTGTACGTTCACCACCTGTAACTCGATCAAGACATCTAGCAAATATTGTCGCCGTTGATTTTTCTTTAGAATCGTCATCCAGTCGACCAAGTACTCCAATTCAAATTTCCGATAATCCATTTGTTGAACCAGGCCTCACAATTGAGAATCCGGAGAATATTCAGGGACAATTCATAGATCCTGAACCACTAATCTTTCCTCCGGAACCACCAATCATTCAAACAGAGATTGTTGAGGAACGAACCATTAAATCAGAATCCTCTAGTGATTCAGATTCAACAAATTCAATCATGGAGAATCTGGAACCTTTAAGTATGGAAGACCGAATGAGAGCTAAACGCACTGGCCAAGGTCACGCAATTACTCATCCAGACATTAATGCGCCAGATTATGAAATCAAAGGACAAATTCTACACATGGTAACTAATCAATGCCAATTTAGTGGGGCGCCGAAGGAAGATCCAAATCAACATCTTCGTACCTTTAATAGGATCTGCACTCTATTCAAAATAAGAGAAGTGGAGGATGAACAGGTATATCTCATGTTATTTCCCTGGACTTTAAAGGGAGAAGCCAAAGATTGGTTGGAATCGTTACCTGAAGGGGCAATTGATACATGGGACGTTTTAGTTGAAAAATTTCTTAAACAATTCTTTCCGGCATCTAAAGCCGTAAGACTTCAAGGAGAAATTGTTACATTCACACAGAAGCTAAATGAAACTCTATATGAGGCATGGACAAGATTTGGTAAGTTATTAAGAGGATGTCCGCAACATAGTTTAGACACTTGTCAAATAGTACAAATATTCTACCAAGGATGCGACATCACTACAAGGAAAGACATAGACATAGCAGCTGGTGGTTCCATTATGAAGAAAACAGAAACTGACGCTTATAAGATTATTGATAACACTGCTTCCCACTCACATGAGTGGCACCAAGAAAAAGATATCGTTAGATCATCTAAAGCAGCTAGAGCCGATTCTAGCCATGACTTTGATTCCATTTCCGCAAAGATAGATGTTGTCGAGAGACGAATGGAAAAGATGACTAAGGATATACACTCAATACGAATTAGTTGTGAGCAGTGTGGAGGACCACATTTAACAAAAGATTGTCTCAGTATTGAACTAACAATGGAACAAAGAGAGAATGTTTCATATCTAAACCAAAGGCCTGGAAATAATTATCAGAATAATTATCAACCGCCAAGACCGATTTACAACCAAAACCAGAATTATAATCGAAATGTTCCATACAACAACCAACAAGGTCCTAGTAATCAACAAGTATCCAATAATACTTACAATCAGCAAAGACCTAATTTTCAAAACAAACCACCATAAACCGATGATAAAAAGCCGAATTTAGAAGATATGATGACAAAGCTAGTTGAATCTCAAACTCAATTTTTTACATCTCAGAAACAAACCAATGAACAAAATGCTCAAGCATTTAGAAATCAACAAGCTTCTATTCAAAATCTGGAACAAGAAGTAAGTAACCTAGCACGGTTAATAGGTGAAAGAAAACCGGGAAGTCTACCTAGTGAACCAAATGCTAACCCCCGGAATGAAACAGCTAAAGCCATTACCACAAGAAGTGGTATTACACTTAAACCACCTGAAATACCTGTAATTTCTGATGAAGCTATTCCTACTCCACAAGAACCACAACCTGATCAAGATAAGGAAAAAGAATCGGTAGTTGAAAAGGTTAATGAAGATAACACAGTTAAAGCTAAACCTTATGTTAAACCATACCAACCACCACTTCCTTACCCGAGTAAAATGAGAAAAGAGAGACTTGAAGCCGAGCAATCCAAATTCTTGGATATGTTTAAACAGATAAATGTAAATCTTCCTTTCATTGATGTGATTTCAGGAATGCCTAGATATGCTAAATTTCTGAAAGATCTAATCTCGAATAGAAAGAAAATGGAAGAACTCTCGGCTGTTACTATGAATGTTAATTGTTCAGCAGTGCTGTTGAATAAGATACCAGAAAAACTATCTGATCCAGAAAGTTTCACAATTCCATGTTTTCTGGGTAGTCTTAGTTCAATAGAAGCATTGGCAGACTTAGGTGCTAGTATAAATTTAATGCCGTATTCACTATACACTAAACTAGACCTTAGAGAATTGAAACCAACACGAATAAGCATACAACTAGCCGATAGATCAGTAAAATATCCTAGAGGGATAATGGAGAACATGCTAGTTAACGTTGGTACTTTAGTATTTTCAGTAGATTTCGTTGTTCTGGACATGGAAGAAGATTCTCAAGTTCTTCTCATATTAGGAAGACCATTTTTGAACACGGCTAAAGCAATGATAGACGTGTTTGGTAAGAAACTAACCCTAAGTATAGAGGACGAGAGTGTTACCTTTTCAGTTGATAGAGCAATGCAACAACCGCAATCTGCAGATGATACATGTTATTATTGCCTCCATCGAAGAGCGCCCTGGCATGAAACCAAATTGGTTTTCCGAAACTGTAGTTTCGGATCGAAGTCTAGTCTCAATCACTCTCTCCTAAAGCTTCATGGTATGGCTAAGTAATTTTATGCCTCTGTAATTACCGCAGATTTGGGCATCCCCTTTATTTTTGAAGATGGGAATAATCTCGTTGCGTCTCCATTCAGAGGGCAGTTTATAGCTTGTAAACGTCTTATTGAAAAGACACGTCAACCACCTAACACCGACATCGCCCAGGCACCGCCACGCCTCTATTGGAATCTGGTCTGGTCCAACAGCTTTGTTTCTACCCATCTTTCGTAGTGCCAATCCTACCTCTTCCTGGCTGATCCTCCTACAGAAATTATTGTTCTGGAAAAGTCCTATACCCCAGTCCCGCATATCCTGTTGGCGCCCGGCTCCTCCACCAATGAAAAGAGATGAGAAATACCCTTCCCATCTTTTCCTAATTTCGTCTTCTGTAACGACCCGGATTTTTTCGATCGTTTTATACTTATGAGATTAATATTTACATAAATTAAACCTTACCAACATGATAAGCAATCCAAATTGTTGAGACTTATGTTTTTGAAAAGAGTTTTACACAACGTTTGACCGTCCAATTTGACCGATGATATCACGAAATATATAACACACGATAATTATACGATTATGTATATATACATATCTATACATATTTAACATGATTTAAGGATGGTTTAACATCTCATTGAACTAACAACAATGAGTTATAGATATATTTTGAGATCACTAACTTAAGTTTTCAAAACGATAACTATATGTAACATTCTTTGACATATATACTTATAATCTATAATGTGTTGGTGATTTATGTCACCAATATGATTTAAGTGTAATGGGATTAATTTGTTAACCAAAATAATCTTGATAAATAGCGAACAAGTTTGGGAAAGTGTAGAGTGCACACTTGTTTGAACTTATCTTGATCATGACGGGGGTTCAGGGGTAGCGCCCCCGATAGCGGGGTCTAAGGGGTGGCAACCCCTGGCGGGGTCCAAGGGGCAGAGCCCCTGGCTGGGGTCGAGCTATATATCCGTCCATATTTGAATTCTTGTTCCGTTTACTCAAAATTTCTACAAGTATATCTAGGGTATATGTAACCGTATCATACCCAGCTTCTATATGTATTTACTATTAGTATATACCAACAATAAACTCCAATGATTAGCCACTAGACATGATGTTACATGTGGGAACCAACCATTTAACCTCATGTATAACTTATATGCAAGAAAACAAACTAAATCTCCTATATATCCATCCCATAATCACATCATTTTGCACACACACACACATACAATTTAATTTCCAATTTTATTTCAAGTTAATTCACTCCCTAATCTCTCTTCATGTACCTACTCAAGAACGTATCAATATAGTCATCCGATTTCAAGGAGATTACTTCCAATCTTTCAATCCCACTCCACCACTCTTTTGATTCCAAGATTTTTCTTATCTTTTCCAGTAGCTTTATCCAAGTAACCTGAGGTAGTAACCTTATTTATAATCTTATTCGATTCATATTTATATAGCTATCTTATTTTGAGTTATAAATTATAACAACAGGAACATAGTTTGAATGATTTCAAACTTGTTCGCAAACTAAATAGATCCTTCTAACTTGACTTTTAAAATACTTCAAGACTTGTAATATATCATAATGATATGCTAACTTAACAAGATACAACTTGTTTTTACAAAGAACACCTTAAAACAAAATCGGGTATCCGAAGCTAGTTTAGCTACGAAATTAATTGGAGTAAAACTAAACTAATCATATTTTTTCTAATTAATATGATATTTTATACTTATGATTTGATTTTATATATGTCAGGACCACCCGTAAACAACACGAGAAGATTAATCATAAGACCTCATGATTGTACGCAACACGTTATTTGACAACACGGTACTTTATGTACGCAACACGTCATTTGACAACATGGTACCATGGGTCAAGATTAATTATGATCAATACGAATACGATGGGGTCTTTATTTATTTTATTGAGCAACTAATTGTGGACTATTAACAACAGACTGCTAACTACGGACTAAGAAAATATTAAAAGTATTATAAGTATATATATATATATATATATATATATATATATATATATATATATATATATATATATATATATGTAACGATTACTTGAAAAGAAAATATGTTGATATATTATATATATGGTTAGGTTCGTGATATCTATCGGAGACCAAGTCGTGTTAAATACCTTCAAGGAAAAGGTGAGTATATAGTCCCACTTTTAAGCTCTAAATATTTCGGGATGAGAATACATGCATTTTATGATTTACGTTATGGACACAAGTGATTAAAAATATATATTCTACGTTGAGTTGTACCACTGGCTTACTTCCCTGTAACTTGGTAACTACTATTTACATGAGATATTGTAAACGCGAATCCTATTGATAGATCTATCGGGCCTGACAACCCCAACCGGACTGGACGACCAGTATTCAACGGTTGCACAGTACTTCGTTTCAGTGACTACACTTGGTACGGTGTAGTAAGATTTCATAATAAAGGGAATATGCGACATTGATTAAATGTTAAGTATGGTTATCAAGTGCTCAACAACTTAGAATATTTTTATTAAAACGTTTATATATGAAATCTTGTGGTCTATATTTATAACACTGTCGACATTAAACCTATATCTCACCAACTTTATGTTGACGTTTTAAGCATGTTTATTCTCAGGTGATAACTAAAAGCTTCCGCTGCAACATGTTGAATTTAAGCAAGATCTTGAGTACGCATATTTGTGTCAAAAATAAAACTGCATATCGGAGAAGTTGTAATGTAAAATACGTTGGAAATCGTGTTGTTATCATCACATGTAAAGTTTGCAAGGCTAATATTATCGCTAAACGATAATCATTATTATGTTGTTTAAACTTTGTATTTTTAATAAAAGTTATGGTTTGTATTGTAAAAACGAATGCAGTTTTCTTTGAAAAATGTCGCATATAGAGGTCAATACCTCGCGATGAAATCATATGTTATTATATTTGTCCTTATGGTTTAGGATGGGTTATGACATCTTCCTTCACTATGGTTTGACCGGCTTCATCTTTGATAAACTTGATGTTATCAATATCCCTCCTCCTACGCTCTCTAGCTTTTGGAATCCTGTAGATATCATTAGCTCCTTCTTTAGAATCTAGTTTCTTATACAAATCTTCATACGCTTTATCTTTTGCACGTACAACAGCCTTCTTAGCTTCTCTTTTGGCTTCTTTATATCTCTCTTCTGCCCTAGTTCTATCCTCAAGTGATCCCTCCCTGCAAGTAATGAACTCCCTAAACCTCAGTTGCTTAAGCGCGACTTTGGTTTGGACCTCATCACTAATCCACCATGATTCTCTACTAGATTTGTGTCTTCGCGATGTCCCTACTGCCACACCTAAGGCTTCCTTGGCTACATTCCTAATAGTGGATGCCAGACCATTCCACATCTGATCTGCGTCACCATGACCAAAAGTCTGTGTTGGGTGGAACAGGTCCAGGTAGTCAGAACTCTACAGGTAGTCCGATCAAAATTTAGTTTAGGTAGTCCGATCAAAATTAATTACTTACAGTGTCTCCAATAGTATGTTCACTTTAATATTTATATTTGTTTTTAAATAATCTTTAACATGTATAAAAACAACTAAATCTTATGAACTTATCAATTCAATCAAAATTAATTTGAATAATATAAAAACAAAACTAACATTCCTAACATAGTTTAAATTTAATTAAAAAATCTGGGAGAAACTTATTTTGACATGGAGGGAGTAAATCAGAGTGTAATGCCAATTACTTTAGGTGATATTTACTATATATTCAATTAAGTCGACCAATTAAAAATAATTTAGTTATGAATACTACTGTATTCTTTACTCCGTAGTATATTGGTATAATTAGTATATATTTAATTAACTGGACGAACTAATTAAATTAAATATATATCAATAGAAAGTATAAATTCACTATTCACTCCATTATTTTAATTCAAAAGTGCATTTTCGTCATTTCACTCCATCTTCCACACCTTCACCACTCTTCTACACTCTTCATGTTTCATCCGATCCAATCTCATATATATATATATATATATAGTTGCAGGATCAAGAGGGAAGTAACCAATCGGGGGAAGCGGGGGGAAGCAAAAACTTTTTTTTTTCGTTTTTTTAAAAATCTTTGTTCACGAACATTATAGATGGGATGAAAATATGAACATTTAGTAGAGACACTTTGTGATAAATGTTTTTATTTTGGCGGGAAAATGCTCGAAGAAGTAATATATAACAATTATCGTGTTTTTCGAGCGTATATTAAGGTTTTAGCTATTGGGGTTTAGATATTAGGGTTTAGATATTAGGGTTTATAGGGTTTAGATATTAGGGTATAGAAATTTAGGGTTTAGGGTTTAGATTTAGGGTTTAGATATAGGATTTAGATTGAGTTTTTAACACGAACGGTTTATAGTTTAGGGTTTAGGGTTTAGGGTTTGGTGTTTTGGGTTTACACCAAACCCTAAACTCTAAATCGGGCTAAATTTTACTTCACAAAACATGAAGGAAAAAAACGTTCATATTCTTCACGAACAATATTATCTTGAATGTTATTTTTGTCGATCGTTTTCCCACATAAATAATAACATTCATCACGAAGTGTCTCTTCTAAATGTTCATATTTTCGTGTGATCTTGATGCCGGAAAAAAAAATTCCAAAAATAAAAAATAAAAAATTTGCTTCCCCCCGCTTCCCCCGATTGGTTACTTCCCCATTGATCCTGCCCCTATATATATATATATATATATATATATATATATATATATAAGGGCAGGATCAATGGGGAAGTATATATATATATATATATATATATATATATATATATATATATATATATATATGTATATATATATATATATACACTCAAAATAAAGAAAACTATACACCCCCTTCCACCCTAAAAAAAAAAAAATCCTTGGAGCAGCTTACTACCGTCACCGTCTGTAACGACCCGGATTTTTCCGCTATATATAAGATTAATATTTATATAATTAAATGTTTCCAACATGTTAAGCAATCAAATTTGTCAATATATATATATATTTGGAATGGATTTTATGCAAACGTTTGACCACCCAGTCTGTATGACGATTCACGAACGTCATAATTTGTGATAATCATTAAATGGAATATATATTTGGATATATATATTTATGACATGTTAAAATGATATTTAAGTATCTCATTAAATATATTAACAAAGAGTTATATATATAAAAAGAGACTACTAACTTAAAGACTTCGAAACAATATACATATATGTAACGTTTATCGATGTCAAAAACCCTAATTTAAACTAAATGTATATGTATTGTATGTGACAACCCGGAAATTTCCAACCAAATTTAAACTTTAATCTTTATATGTTTCCGACACGATAAGCAATATTTGTTAAGTTAAATTTCAAGAATTTTAAACTATATTCATACATTCATTCAACCTCGACCAAGTTCCAACGAGTCACGAACTATTAAACGAATATGATTATATATGTATATGTGTATATATATTATAACTTGAAATGTAAACAAAATATTAGATTAAATACTTTATATGATTGTATTTGTTTCAAAATATTTATCAATGGAATTAGAAGATAAGATCAAATGATTGAATTATCAGATATATTAAATTATGATTACAAGTCTCTGTTGAAAGGCCCACGTTGATTTGAGAAATCTTTCCATTTTAACAATATTCGAAAAATGGTAAAGTGATTTATAAATAAGAACAAATTATCAATCATTGAGAACTAGATAAAGAATAGTAGAAGATTGAATCTCATAACGACTCGATTGATCTATTTAGTTTCAAACGTACAAAAACATTTTCAGTTTAAAAAGAACTTTATTATTAAAAAGTATATAACTTTTATAAATATCTAGAACCACTTTTGACAACTCATTACTTAACTAGTATGATAAAGATAACGATATTTATATTTTATTTTATTAAATATATATAACGATTTAAATTAATATTATATATATTTATACGCGTATTATACGTACATAATTTTATACTTTTACTATACTTAAACTTTACTTTTACTTTATTTTTTACTTTACTTTAACTTTAATAATTCACTTTAATAATTCATACTTTAATAATTCACTTTAATAATTCATACTTTAATAATTCACTTTAATAATTCATACTTTAATAATTCACTTTAATAATTCAAAAATCTATTATGAATAGAATTTAATAGGTTTCATTATTTCATAGAAACTTGAAAATATTTTTCTCTAAACTCTCTCAATCGATTTACATATATATATTTACTCCGTATTATTTCAAGATATTATTAGTATACATAAAATATTACGACGGAGTGCTGTCCGAGTGATTTCGAAATTGTTTTTCGAGTGGGATAGGATTAAGGAAATTATGGGTTATAGCTATGGAGGTGATTGAGTATGGTTCATGAGTATGCTCGTGAGGTCAATATAGTGTTTATCATTTCCGTTGCGTCTACGTACCTTTCCTGCAATATTGAACCTGAATATTGATATGTGAGTACTCATAATTTAACTTTTACATACTAATAGTGTATCCCTGACTAGTGCTTGAGTATTTAGGATTATGCATGCTTGTACTTTTGATATTGCCCTTAGACAGGTTAGGTTGAATCTTGAATTAGTTACACTTGCGGTTGAGATAAGGTATAAGATATGCATGTCCTTGGAAAGCTAGCGAAAAATTAAGAACTTTCTTTTAGATATCAAATGGTTTCGATGAACGGATTAGAAGTCGTAATAAATTAAATTTTAGATATTTTTATTAAAAATGATTATTATTATCGTCGTTCTAGTTTTATCTTATTATTATCATTATTATTATCTTTATCAATAAAAGGGATTTATCATTAAAATTTGTTATTTTTTTTATTATTACTATCGTTATTATTGTTAAAGTTATAATTAGTATTATTATTATTATCCAATTATTATTATTATTATTATTATTATTATTATTATTATTATTATTATTATTGGTATTATTATTATTATTATCATTATTTATATATATATCATTATTTAAAAATGGTTATTGTTATTGTTATTATTATTATTATTATTACTATATTATCATTAAGATAATTATTAGTATTATCGTTAATAATGTTATAGTAACTATCATTATTAATATTAGTGTAATTAAAACAAATATTTGTAACACCTAATTATTTTGATTACTATTATTATTATTATTATGAACACGATATAAAAGACGATTAAAAGCTATTAAACGAAACAATTAGGAAATAATGGGTAAGAGTATCATGATGAAATTAAAATATTATAAGATATTGATTTAGATAAAATTATCGTTCTTATTATTTTTATCATTACTATTATTATTAAAAGTATAGTTAGTATTAAAACTATCATTTTAACAAAAATTATCATTTTAATATAAATGTCATTGTTACTATAAAATATCATTATTATTATTATTTTAAATAGAATTATTATTTTAAAGATAATATTAAAAATTATCGTAAATATTAAAGTTATCATAATTAGAATTATCGTTTTATCATAATGTCATCTTAGTAATTATAAATATTGATATTTTTATAATAATAATTATTATTACAAAATAATACAACTTTTACTTACTATCATTATAGATATTATTTTATTAAATAAATATGTGATACAAACATATTTTACTACGTGTAATAACTTACTTTAATAATAACTATCATATTATCTTTATAATATTAAATGAACCCTATAAATTTTATTACTTAATATTTATAAAAGTATATTTTATTATATAAATTTAATATAAAATTTTATTTATTAATAAATAAATTATATTATTTACTCTAATAAATCTTTTAAAAATATTTAAAAATATAAAACGACGATATTTAAACTATATATTAATCATGTATAGATTGTTGGAAATTATTTTGAGTCAAATTTACTTTTGTTGACTTTTGCATATTAGTCTCGAGCATTAGGATTGTGGTACACTATGACTTGACCTAATTTGTTAGACAAATATTGACCAACACATAAATATATATAATTAATTTAGGTTCGTGAATCCGAGGCCAACCTTGCACTTGTTCAATGACGTTATATGTATTTTTACTACAAAATACAGTATGGTGAGTTTCATTTACCTTTTTACCCTTTATATTTTTGGGACTGAGAATACATGCGCTTTTATAAATGTTTGACGAAATAGACACAAGTAATTGAAACTACATTCTATGGTTGAATTATCGAAATCGAATATGCCCCTTTTTATTAAAGTCTGGTAATCTAAGAATTAGGGAACAGACACCCTAATTGACGCGAATCCTAAAGATAGATCTATTGGGCCTAACAAACCCCATCCAAAGTACCGGATGCTTTAGTACTTCGAAATTTATATCATGTCCGAAGGAGGATCCCAGAATGATAGGGGATATTCTTATATGTATCTAGTTAATGTCGGTTACCAGGTGTTAACCATATGAATGATTATTTTTGTCTCTATGCATGGGACGTATATTTATGAGAACTGGAAATGAAATTCTTGTGGTCTATTAAAATGATGGAAATAAATGATTATGATAAACTAATGAACTCACCAACCTTTTGGTTGACACTTTAAAGCATGTTTATTCTCAGGTGTTAAAGAAATCTTCCGCTGTGCATTTGCTCATTTTAAAGATATTACTTGGAGTCTTTCATAGCATATTTCGAAGAACGTTGCATTCGAGTCATTGAATTCATCAAAGATTATTATTAAATCAATTTATAGTTGGATAGTGGATATTATGAAATGGTATGCATGCCTGTCAATTTTCGATGTAAAGAAAGATTGTCTTTTAAAAACGAATGCAATGTTTGTAAAATATATCATATAGAGGTCAAATACCTCGCAATGTAATCAACTATTGTGAATCATTTATAATGTATATGAACGGGTCCTTTCAGTTGGTATCAGAGCGGTGGTCTTAGCGAACCAGGTCTGCATTAGTGTGTCTAACTGATAAGTCGATAGGATGCATTAGTGAGTCTGGACTTCGACCGTGTCTGCATGTCAAAAGTTTTGCTTATCATTTTGTGTCGAAAATTAACTACTTATCATCCTCAGGAAATTACCTGGTTATCATTTTTAGTCCAAGACACGTCTTGCTGCATTGATTGCATGAATAGTGTATAGACAAAAATTCATATCTTAGCATATCTACTAAATCATATCTTATTGTATCTGTTACTTTAAACTTTGTCTGACATATCCCGCAAAGTCCTCCGTAGTCTACGAAATCTTTTGATCTATATATATATATATATATATATATATATATATATATATATATATATATATATATATATATATATATATATATATATATATATATATATATATATATTCTATGTAATTAGAATACCATCCGTTAGCCAAAATCATTTCATATCAAAAAAAAAATCCTTTATCCAATCGTACGAAATGGAATTCGTCATCAGTTCAAGTCACTCAGATTCTGAAGTGGAATCCCATTCAAGCTCCGAAAGCAGTGTGACCGGAATAGATCAACCAATCAGTCATCACCTATTCTGGATGAATTGGGGATGGGTCCGTAGCCTCCTCAATCATTGGAGACAAGAAGAAGGTGATCCCTTCCATCCACCACCTTGCCCTCTTGACGAAGAACCTAAAGCACTTACCGGCGAACCTGTCCGAAATAGCATGTTCTCGCTCATTTCCAGAGTATCTCGTCACGATTATATATTACATCAAATTTTAGATTTTATTTATCCGCTCGTCCGAACCGACAATCACCCCGGTGTAATAGAAGAAGTCAACGAGCTTCGCGCTCGGGTAGTGGCTTTGGAGAATATGGTGCAGAGATTACAAACACCAGCAGCAGCATCAGCAGCATAACCAGTACCACCATCATCAACGCCAACAATACCATTACCACCTCCAACCACAACCGCGTCGTAAACCTCAACTTCACAATCTGTCCCACGAGCATCAACGTCATACGCACCATAGATACCAAGGAGTACCAACAACAATAACTGACGAAGTATTAATTCATAACTTTATTGGAGAAACATTCCGCGGCGATTATGTAATCTCTAAAGTCTTAGAGATTATCTAATCTAGCCCTAACCATAAATCAGTTAAGCGAACCAAAATGATAGAAGGAAGAGTAGAAACCCTGACAAAAATGGTGTGTGATTAATAAGCTAAACTTGCTTTACCAACAGCATCAACAGTACCGTCAGCGTTACCAGCATCGTCAATACAGTCAACATCCAAATCAACAACACCGATAACATCACAAACTCCGTCAGTTCAAGAATCACTGTGGACATCCTTACGAATCAATAACGTGTATATTGTATCAACGAGTTATGAAGAATTAACTCATTCCCTCTGAAGAAATTATATGTATATTATATATATATATATATATATATATATATATATATATTGAAATAAATCTTTCCGTGCTAAGCTATTGTGTGTGAATCTTAACTACTCGGTTAATTCATATTACAAATATGCAATAATGTACGTCCTTCGGCCGCAACTTAACCAGCGTTAACTACACTTTCTGTCGCAATTCAACAAATTCCAATTCATAATAAATCAAGTATATATTTGATTTTACACTTTCATCATCAATTTACCCGAAACTTTTCAGATAACATCATTCGTACTTTGCGAAATTCACAAGAATTTCACGAACCGAACATCATACATCAACAAATAAAGAAGTATTGATTCATAATTTCAATGTCATTAAAGAAATACTGCGTAAAAGTTATGTACTTTTTAAAGCCTTTAGGGATTATTCAATTCTAGTTTCAACCGTAAATCAAATGAGTTTAATTTAACATTAACTCATTAAATCTATGTTACATCTGAAGAAAATATACATATATATATTTTCATAAAGACTGTAATAAAATTTTTTTGTACAAAATATTAATTGTGAAATTTTTTTTTAACGGGTAGGTAATACCCTAGAGATATATAAATTCACAAATAATATGTTACATTCTTCGAATCTGATTCAGCAAATCATCCATTATACTCCCTACTTTCACAACAGTATACATTCTTTTATAGAAATCAAAACAACCATACTCATTCAAAATTTAATTACATATTCTGATTTTGAAATCTCAAAATTCAACTCGAGATATGACCAAAATCATCACTCTTAGATCCTTACATCTTTCACAAGCTATATTTTGACTTCAAAACTGTGTTAGAACATCAAATGTATATTAACGATTACAATCTGTGTTCAAACCCTTCGAAAATTTCTGAAGACACTTCGAATGATGAGCAATCGAGATGATGATCCAACCATATGTTACCCACAGTTATGTACCCGAAAAACTCCTGAAACCAAAGTAAAAGTTTAAACAACGTATCCGCGTCAGATTCTTTGGCATTTATTAGCAAAAATAACTTTGCGACTCCTATTCAAAGTAGCCAGTTTTGTCACAACTCCAGCAAGTCAACTTCGACTTTTCAGTCAGACTAACTTTATTATAACCTTGAGATATACACCATCGTTACCAGGGAATCTTTTACATTCCACCACATTATTAGCAGATGTACTAACAACTTCATTACCCTTTGACTTTAGCCTCTCCAAAAAGTCATTATAATTATTTATTAAAACCCCATCATTTACTCATTCGCATATTGTAATGAGAATTGCCATACGAATCATTGGGAATTAGCAATCAGTATTTTGAAATCTCGCAGCATGTCTATGCCAACAGTTATATGTGTATAAATAACGTCTATCTTCTGGACTTAATTTGAATGTGAAGTTTCTGAAAAACACTCCAAACTACGAATTGGTTCTCCGAAAATGGAAAAAAAAAATACTGATGAAGCAGCAAAAACTATAAACGACTTTAAACGGTAAAAGCTTGATGATAATGATGAAGTGTGCTGGCAAAGCGCAGAAAAAGAGAAGTTTTGGAACTGAAAAATGGATTGAGCAAAGTAGGAAGGAGGCTGTGGACAAATTACAAAGACTGAACCTGACTTCAAAGGATCCAAATAATTCAGTAACTGCTGAAGTCATTAACGAATACCTTGCTCCTGACTCTAAACCCCTGCGGACAATATTCTTCATCATCCTCTGATATTAGAAATTCTAAAATATCATCATATCTTTCATTATAAATATCCTCTATATTTCTGAAGATATTTTCTTAATTTTTCTTATTTGAAATCATTTACCTCTTCGCGCTATCTGTATTACATCATAAAAGAAACTATTTTAGTTTCTAAATTCTGAAACATTCAAGTTTAAAATAGGAATATTTTGAAGTAATGTTGGGAACTGAAGCATGAATTAGTATAATATAATGACACTTGATCAATGTGATTATATTACAGTAAGTCATGCTGAGTTTCTAAATGGAACGTGATGATTCACAGATCATAACATCATCATGTGCCATGTTATACGACTCTTGTATTCTATTTAACCTCTAAAATATCAAGAAAATATTTCTTGATGATTCGGCCTTTTCCAAGCTATTCTATTAATTTGACAAGTCAAGATCGTGCCATCACAATTTCCTTCCTAGAACATTAACAATGTTCATTCCAAAATTCATATCTGTGAATTCTGGACCATTACAAGCGATGCTTAATCGCAAGAAGAAGAAACGAAAGGACAAAACTCCGAAATAGAAATTGGGGTATAAATTGCAGCAAATAAAAGAGAGCATTAACTGTGAATGATAATGATTATAGAAGACAGAAGCAGAGACTTTGAAATATAATTGAACATATAAAGCCTAACGATAAACCATAAATTATAAACCATATATATCGATGAATATAGCAATATAAAGACACGGGAGAACTAGAAACACTATAAACCCAAGAGTATAGTAGAAGTAAATAGATTCTTCCGGCGGTAGATGAAAAAGAAGAATGACCGATATGAAAGTTAGAAGTATATCGAGAATCAGAACTGGATGGAGCATATTGATGAATACTTTAAAATATGAGTTGAGGGGGAAAGAATAGAAGGTGATGAAACATTACTAGGAACTTAGAAATCAACAGATTTAACTCACAAAATGGCGGAATAAGTGAATCAAACCCTCTAGTGAATAGGTTAAGTTTTTTTTTTTTTTTGATTAATTTAGTCAGACCACAACTAAATCAAGTGTGATTAGATCAACACCTAGAGCTATTATTCACCACCTGGGTGATTTGGACTGAGAGAGAATCAGAGGAGCTCACTAGATCTGAGTGTGTGTAACAAATGAGAGGCTTAACCTAAAATGAAGAACATAAGACTTTATATACCCCTGCTGTTGACTCACCCATACGATTCATTTATCACACGTACGAGTTGGCTTCATCAGCTGTACGGGTGATCACTCACTTGTGTCTTCTCATTTAGGTTATAATTGTGACTTAGATCAATATCAACCGTGCGTATGAGCCTGTCAGCCGTACTAGTGAGGCTTCACTCGTACGTCTGACTAAGTCTAACATAGTCAAACATCTAAATCTTTTTCCTGCATTTCCTGTAACCACATACAAACACGGATAGGATAATAACGAGCAATTATGGTGGCCTGTAAACTGTTGTACCTACAATGGACGTGGGTAGATGTCTAGGGACTTGCATAAAATGCATCAACAGAAGGTGTGAGTTGTAAGGAAACGAAGGAGGTGAATTTATAAGAAAATCTCTGACAGAACAATTAAAATGGAAGATCGCATTTAAAGCGGATCCTAATTTCCTTAATTACCGGAGAGTCAAATCTTATTAAGAAGATTTTCTTCAAATCCCTTGAAATCTGGGAATCAATCATATCTACGTCAAATGATAAGATGAATCTACACTTACTCATTTCACTCTTCTATGTTAGCTTCATTCGTACTCTTCATATAAATGGATTGTTTATCCAAATTATTCGCTGATGATAAAACTCTAATTTTCAGCCCGTATGCATCATGAAAACATACTTATTATCATTCACCTTTTCACTCAAATTTCAGGACGAAATTTCTTTAACGGGTAGGTACTGTGACAACCCGAAAATTTCCAACCAAATTTAAACTTTAATCTTTATATGTTTCCGACACGATAAGCAATATTTGTTAAGTTAAATTTCAAGAATTTTAAACTATGTTCATACATTCATTCAACCTCGACCAAGTTCCAACGAGTCACGAACCATTAAACGAATATGATTATATATGTATATGTGTATATATATTATAGCTTGAAACGTAAACAAAATATTAGATTAAATACTTTATATGATTGTATTTGTTTTAAAATGTTTATCAATGGAATTAGAAGATAAGATCAAATGATTGAATTATCAGATATATTGAATTATGATTACAAGTCTCTGTTGAAAGGCCTACGTTGATTTGAGAAATCTTTCCATTTTAACAATATTCGAAAAATGGTAAAGTGATTTATAAATAAGAACAAATTGTCAATCATTGAGAACTAGATAAAGAATAGTGGAAGATTGAATCTCATAACGACTCGATTGATCTATTTAGTTTCAAACGTACAAAAACATTTTCAGTTTAAAAAGAACTTTATTATTAAAAAGTATATAACTTTTATAAATATCTAGAATCACTTTTGACAACTCATTACTTAACTAGTATGATAAAGATAACGATATTTATATTTTATTTTATTAAATATATATAACGATTTAAATTAATATTATATATATTTATACGCGTATTATACGTACATAATTTTATACTTTTACTATACTTAAACTTTACCTTTACTTTATTTTTTACTTTACTTTAACTTTAATAATTCACTTTAATAATTCATACTTTAATAATTCACTTTAATAATTCATACTTTAATAATTCACTTTAATAATTCATACTTTAATAATTCACTTTAATAATTCAAAAATCTATTATAAATAGAATTTAATAGGTTTCATTATTTCATAGAAACTTGAAAATATTTTTCTCTAAACTCTCTCAATCGATTTACATATATATATTTACTCCGTATTATTTCAAGATATTATTAGTATACATAAAATATTACGACGGAGTGCTGTCCGAGTGATTTCGAAATTGTTTTTCGAGTGGGATAGGATTAAGGAAATTATGGGTTATAGCTATGGAGGTGATTGAGTATGGTTCATGGGTATGCTCGTGAGGTCAATATAGTGTTTATCATTTCCGTTGCGTCTACGTACCTTTCCTGCAATATTGAATCTCAATATTGATATGTGAGTACTCATAATTTAACTTTTACATACTAATAGTGTATCCCTGACTAGTGCTCGAGTATTTAGGATTATGCATGCTTGTACTTTTGATATTGCCCTTAGACAGGTTAGGTTGAATCTTGAATTAGTTACACTTGCGGTTGAGATAAGGTATAAGATATGCATGTCCTTGGAAAGCTAGCGAAAAATTAAGAACTTTTCTTTTAGATATCAAATGGTTTCGATGAACGGATTAGAAGTCATAATCAATTGAATTTTCGATATTTTTATTAAAAATGATTATTATTATCGTCGTTCTAGTTTTATCTTATTATTATCATTATTATTATCTTTATCAATAAAAGGGATTTATCATTAAAATTTGTTATTTTTTTTATTATTACTATCGTTATTATTGTTAAAGTTATAATTAGTATTATTATTATTATTATCCAATTATTATTATTATTATTATTATTATTATTATTATTATTATTATTATTATTATTATTATTATTATTATTATTATTATTATTGGTATTATTATTATTATCATTATTTATATATATATCATTATTTAAAAATGGTTATTGTTATTGTTATTATTATTATTATTACTATATTATCATTAAGATAATTATTAGTATTATCGTTAATAATGTTATAGTAACTATCATTATTAATATTAGTGTAATTAAAACAAATATTTGTAACACCTAATTATTTTGATTACTATTATTATCATTATTATGAACACGATATAAAAGACGATTAAAAGCTATTAAACGAAACAATTAGGAAATAATGGGTAAGAGTATCATGATGAAATTAAAATATTATAAGATATTGATTTAGATAAAATTATCGTTCTTATTATTTTTATCATTACTATTATTATTAAAAGTATAGTTAGTATTAAAACTATCATTTTAACAAAAATTATCATTTTAATATAAATGTCATTGTTACTATAAAATATCATTATTATTATTATTATTTTAAATAGAATTATTATTTTAAAGATAATATTAAAAATTATAGTAAATATTAAAGTTATCATAATTAGAATTATCGTTTTATCATAATGTCATCTTAGTAATTATAAATATTGATATTTTTATAATAATAATTATTATTACAAAATAATACAACTTTTACTTACTATCATTATAGGTATTATTTTATTAAATAAATATGTGATACAAACATATTTTACTACGTGTAATAACTTACTTTAATAATACCTATCATATTATCTTTATAATATTAAATGAACCCTATAAATTTTATTACTTAATATTTATAAAAGTATATTTTATTATATAAATTTAATATAAAATTTTATTTATTAATAAATAAATTATATTATTTACTCTAATAAATCTTTTAAAAATATTTAAAAATATAAAACGATGATATTTAAACTATATATTAATCATGTATAGATTTTTGGAAATTATTTTAAGTCAAATTTACTTTTGTTGACTTTTGCATATTAGTCTCGAGCATTAGGATTGTGGTACACTATGACTTGACCTAATTTGTTAGACAAATATTGACCAACACATAAATATATATATAATTAATTTAGGTTCGTGAATCCGAGACCAACCTTGCACTTGTTCAATGACGTTATATGTATTTTTACTACGAAATACAGTATGGTGAGTTTCATTTGCCTTTTTACCCTTTATATTTTTGGGACTGAGAATACATGCGCTTTTATAAATGTTTGACGAAATAGACACAAGTAATTGAAACTACATTCTATGGTTGAATTATCGAAATCGAATACGCCCCTTTTTATTAAAGTCTGGTAATCTAAGAATTAGGGAACAGACACCCTAATTGACGCGAATCCTAAAGATAGATCTATTGGGTCTAACAAACCCCATCCAAAGTACCGGATGCTTTAGTACTTCGAAATTTATATCATGTCCGAAGGAGGATCCCGGAATGATAGGGGATATTCTTATATGTATCTAGTTAATATCGGTTACCAGGTGTTCACCATATGAATGATTATTTTTGTCTCTATGCATGGGACGTATATTTATGAGAACTGGAAATGAAATTCTTGTGGTCTATTAAAATGATGGAAATAAATGATTATGATAAACTAATGAACTCACCAACCTTTTGGTTGACACTTTAAAGCATGTTTATTCTCAGGTGTTAAAGAAATCTTTCGCTGTGCATTTGCTCATTTTAAAGATATTACTTGGAGTCTTTCATAGTATATTTCGAAGAACGTTGCATTCGAGTCATTGAATTCATCAAAGATTATTATTAAATCAATTTATAGTTGGATAGTGGATATTATGAAATGGTATGCATGCCTGTCAATTTTTGATGTAAAGAAAAATTGTCTTTTAAAAATGAATGCAATGTTTGTAAAATGTATCATATAGAGGTCAAATACCTCGCAATGTAATCAACTATTGTGAATCGTTTATAATGTATATGAACGGGTCCTTTCATTGTATTAAGATGTATTAATACACTTTTGAAAGACTTAAAGACATATATCAATATACTTATACTCAACAAAGATAGCTATACTCAAAATCTCATTCAATTCTATCAAGAATTCTACTCATATTCATTCGGTATTCATACCCGTATCATACCCAGCTTCTATACGTATATACTATTGGTATATACACCTCACAATCACTTTATTAGCAGCCTTGAATCAGCAAATTTTGGATCTTAGCATGCATGATTAATCAACTTGGCATATTACAAGACTTTTGCACAATATTACAAACTTATACATCATATATCTATGTCTATATCTAACGTATCATATCTATATCTATATACCATTCCATTTCAATTTCTTACAACTCAAACACATACTCAAACACATTCCTCTCAAGAACACCACATAATTCAGCAACCTTCTTAATCCATATCATCATTTAGCTTCAATTATAATCTATAATCATCATAACAAAACTCTTCCAAGAACATATCAAGATAACCCTCCATTCCAAGAAGATTAGTTTCACTTTTGTTAATTCAATCCAACAACTCTTTCAAGATCAAGAACATCCACTTCATCTCAGCAACTTTTCATTTTAAATCAAGGTAATAATCAAATTCAAGCTTTGGTTCAAATTATATAAACATAACTATCTTAAATTCAAGATAGAATTCTTATTCGAACTTTTGTTCATTTCATGATCTTACTTCAAGAATTTCAAGCCATCAAAGCTACCTTTGAGCTAAAGATTATTTACGATCTTTTCCAGTAGCTTTACCCTAGTAAGTTGAGGTAATAGCTTTGTTCAAAATCTCGTTCGATTCATATTCATATAGCTATCTTATTTTGAGTTATAACTAATAACAACAAGAACATAGTTTAGATTATTTCTAAACTTGTTTGCAAATAAACTTAATCCTTCTAACTTGACTTTTAAAATACTTCAAAACATGTATTATGACAGTATGTCAAGCTAACATAAGGATATAAAACTTGTAAACACGAAGAACACCTTAAAATCGAATATACGCCGTCTTAGTCGAACGGGGGATGTTTTGGGTTTAATTTTAAAAACCTATCTTAAACTTTGAATTAAAAGATTTTCTTTGGTGAAAAATCTTATTTTATATGGATATGAAATATATCCAAAATCCGTGCTTAAACTCTAAGTGGAAGTATGTTTTTCAAAAGGGTCATCAAGATGTCGTTCTTACGACGGAAATGACTATCTTCTCTTATTTGACACCTAAGCTGTATTTTCGACTATAAACCTATACTTTTTCTGTTAAGATTAATAATGTTGAGTTCGATACGAAACCATGGAAACTTGAATCACTCAAAACGGAATTGTAACGAAGAAATTATGGGTAAAACAAAATTGGATATTTTTCTTAATTTTTAGCTACGGACATGATTTATAAAAATGGATGCTAACCTTATCCTAGATAACTTACCTTGTATCCTACATGTATTTATATATGTCTTGTTCCTGAACTTATGGAAATACAATTTATAATAGTCGTGATAAAGTTCTACGACAATATATTATAGTCTTAATAAAGATCGTAAGGCACCATATATATATATATATATATATATATATATATATATATATATATATATATATATATATATATATATATATGACTTGATCACCGTGGATTCGTATACAAAGTTTTGACATATCATTTTGACTTCTTCTATATATATTATTGGAACGAACTATTAGACACCATTGGCAGTAATCTCGAGTTAGCTGTGGGTCGAAGTGGATTCCAAAATATTATATACTTTGAGTTGTGATCGAGCCTGAGACATGTATACAATGGGTCGCGGATTGCTTCAGACAATATACATATTATGTGTCTTATTATATTAAGACAATATATTATAGTGTTAGTGAATTCTAACACAATATACGCATTTATATTTATATATATTTATACTGTTGGACTATTGGACTATTGGACTACGAACGTTGAACTACTAACAATGGACAATTAAAATTATCACAAGTATCATAAGTATGGAATATTAATTCTATATATATCTTGACACAAGAATATTATTACTAGGTTCGTGAATTTGTCAAAAAGCCAAGTCTTATCACCATCTATTCGGAAATCATCACAAGTGAGTTATAGTCCCATTTTTACTATCTAAATTATTTTGGGATGAGAATACATGCAAATTTATAAATGTTTTACAAAATACGCACAAGTTCATGAAACTACATTCTACGGTTGTTTTGTTATACTGGATATCTGTACTTATTATTATTATGCTTGGTAACCTAAGAATTAGTGAAAAACACTAATTGACGCGAATCCTAAAGGTAGATCTACGAGCACCAACCACCCCCATTTTCAAATAGTGGAAATGCTTTAGTACTTCGAAGGGTTCTTGTCATACATTTGAATAGTGGAATGTATGATGCCAGATATCTTAAGCGCTCTATGTTAAGGTCGGTTACCAGGGGACTCATCGTATAAATGATTTTTGCAGTTGTAATGATCCTGCGCATTTAATTAAATGAAATCTTGTGGCTTATTAAATGTTATGATTATTATATAGAAATTAAACATATGACTCACCAACATTTTTGTTGACGTTTTAAGCATGTTTATTCTTAGGTGAATATTAAAAACGCTTCCGCTGTCGTATGCCAACCCAAGGTCAAGATTTGGAGTTGGCATTATTGTTTATATTGTTTAAAATTGCATTCGGAGTATTTGTTGTAATATATTTGATCATATTGTAATGGGTTGTGTAAAAACTTATTTATTTAAGGAGATTGTCTTTGATAGACAATCTAAATTATGTCATTAAGACCTTTATTCAATAATAAAGGGTATGGTTATTTTTAAAAACGAATGCAAGATTTGAAAAACGTCTCATATAGAGGTCAAAACCTCGCAAAGAAACCAATTAATATGAAACGTTTATAATTAATATGAACTGGGCATTTCAGTTGGTATCCGAGCGTTGGTCTTAGAGAATCAGAAAATTTTTCATTAGTATGTCTAAATGATTTTTGATGCATTAGTGAGTCTGGACTTCGACCGTAATTATTTTAAAAATGATTGCTTGATATAATTGTTAGAAACATAAGATTATTAACATATAAATATTATAAGATATACCATTCTCTTAACATGCCTGCTATTATGTGATAGATGACTTCATCCGATCATATAAGCATCCCTAGTGATTCAAATTTCATTTACTTATCAAGTGATTCGGAGGCTGAGTCAAAGCATACGACTTATGAACCAACGAAAAAGTTAACTTTTGGTGCTACCATTAAAGTGGAAAATTTTTGGGAAAATTGGGAAGATTCACAATTGCCAGTAGAGGTTCCAGAAGAGGATCCAGAAGAAGATCCCGAAGAGGAACCCGAAGAAGAGGATCCTGAAGAAGTTGTGAAAATTACTGAACTACAACGTAATTTGGGAAATCTTTGGCTATTATACCCGATCCCAAACCTGATGAACCTATTATGACCCAAAATGTTTATGATCATCCACCTGAACCACCTAAGAGACCAGTTTATAAAATGACCGCTCGTATAACGACTGTTGGTTTTGCTCCCAAACAATTAGCCGAAAGAACCAATTGGGAGGAATTGGAAAAAGAACTATCCAAACGAAAATCCAAACGTTTGGCTGAGAAAGAAACAACGTCAACATCTAAGAAATCTTGCCGTTCTTGAACCATCGGCAGCTATCCTGTATTCCATGCATTGTATAATATGTATTATATTGTGTGTTTAAGTTTGTAAGAAAATCCGCAATGTAATTTTTCTTATGATTGTATAATAATAAGAATAAGCATGGAAGGTTTATTATTATTATTACAACTTATTATTACGTAGTAACGTAATAACTTACCATAGTTTTTCATATTAGAATTTTAGTAGTTAATTTGTGTGTTAGCTGCTAAGTATGAACATTATTATAGTTATAAAACGCTAATATGAAGAAAAGGCTTTTATAATAATACGTTCATATTAAGCTACAAAATACTTTTTGGCTACTTCTAAAATTCTATATGATTAACTCAGTCGGCTATTTTTGAAGAAAATGGCTCCTCCGGCTACTAGATAACAACAATTGAACACAGAAGAACTTCAAGCTTTCGCTGCAAATATGGATGCAGTGGTGAATGCAATGAACAACAATAACCAATCGAGTTCCAGCAGTGGAGAAAACAATGGCAACCGGGTAGGACGTTCCTACAATGCTTTTATGGCCTGCAAACCCAATGAGTTTGAAGGAACTGAAGGACCCGTTGGACTAAAGCGGTGGACAGAGAAGGTTGAAGTCGTGTTCGCAATCAGCAACTGCGCAGAAGAGGATAAAGTTAAGTATGCCACACATACTTTCAGGGGTACTGCTTTGACATGGTGGAATACCTACATGGACTACGTAGGACAGAATACCGCCTACGCACTTCCATGATCCGCTTTCAAGCACATGATGATGGAAGAGTACCGTCCCAGAACTGAAATCAACAAGCTCAAGGCAGAGCTTAAAGCACTGACAACCCAAGGGTTAGATGTCACTACCTACGAGCGACGTTTCAAAGAACTGGCTTTAATGTGTCCTGGAACATTTGAGGACGAAGAAGCAAAAATTGAAGCATTCATAAAAGGGTTGCCGGAACGAATCCAAGAGCATGTAGGTGCTAACGACCCTGCAACAATGCAGAAAGCGAGCCGTATAGCCCACAAATTGATAGGCCAAATTACAGGAAGGATAAAGAAAGAAGCGGCCGAGGAGGCCATAATGAAACACGGGAAAAGAAAGTGGGAGGAAAGCAGTGATCGGGGTCACCAGTACAACAACAACAATCAAAACAACAATCGCAACCACCCCAACAACCACAATAATCGCAACAACAACTGCAACAATAACCGCAACAACCATCCCAATAATAATTACAACAACAATCCCAATCACAACAATAACAACAACAAATGACTCAACAACAATAACCCTAACAATAACAACAACAACAACAACAACAACAACAACAACAAAAGGCAAAGAACTATATGCCCCATGTGTGATACGTTTCATCCGGAATGGTTTTGTAGAGAATTATGTACCAAGTGTAATAGGAATGGCCATATTGCGGCAAAGTGTGAAGTCTACGGACCAAATAGAAACAAAGGAGTAAATAATGCCGGAACAAATAATAACGGCGTTATTTGCTATGGATGTGGAAAACCGGGCCACACCATAAACCAGTGCAAGAATAGAAATAGGCAAGACCGTGGGAGAGCCTTCAACATTAATGGGGAGAAAGCACAGGAAGACCCGGAGCTTGTTACGGGTACGTTTTTTATCAACAATACACCTGCTTATGTTTTATTTGATTCGGGTGCCGATAGAATTTATATGAGTAGAGAATTTTGTGCCAAATTAAATTGCCTGTTAACGCCTTTGGATAAAAAGTGTATAGTTGAAGTAGCAAACGGTAAACTAATTAAGGTTGATAAAATTTGCCGAAATTGAAAAATTAGTTTAGTTAGCTAAACGTTTGCAATTGATTTAAGACCGGTGGAATTGGGAAGCTTCGACGTAATTATTGGAATGGACTAGATGTCCAAGGTGAAAGCCGAAGTTGTTTGTCATGAGAAGGCGATTCGCATTCCGAGAGAAAACGGGTTACCCTTAATGGTGTACGGAGAAAAGGGTAATACCAAATTAAATCTTATTAGTAGTTTGAAGGCGCGCAAACTAATAAGAAAATGTTGCTATGCCATACTAGCACACGTCGAGAAGGTTGAAAAAGAAGAAAAGAAAATCGATGACGTTCCTGTTGCAAGAGAATTTCCTGAGGTGTTTCCAGACGAATTACCGGGACTACCTCCACACCGATCTGTTGAATTTCAAATAGATCTTGTACCAGGATCCGCACCAATAGCTCGTGCTCCGTATAGACTTGCGCCCACCGAAATGAAAGAATTACAAAGTCAGCTACAAGAATTATTAGAACGTGGTTTTATCCGACCGAGTACGTCACCATGGGGAGCTCCAATTTTATTCGTTAAAAAGAAAGATGGGTCTTTTCGCATGTGTATCAATTACCGTGAGCTGAACAAAGTAACCATCAAAAACCGATACCCTTTACCCCGAATCGACGACCTATTTGATCAACTCCAAGGTTCGAGCGTATACTCCAAAATCGACTTAAGGTCGGGTTATCATCAACTGAGGGTTAAAGAAGCCGATATACCAAAAACAACCTTCAGAACTCGTTATGGCCATTACGAATTCATGGTTATGCCATTCGGTCTAACCAATGCACCCGCAGTTTTCATGGATCTCATGCACCGAGTATGTAGTCCATATTTAGATAAGTTTGTTATTGTCTTTATTGATGACATTCTTATCTATTCGAAGAATAACCAAGAACACGAACAACACTTGAGACTTGTATTAGAGTTGTTAAGAAAAGAACAACTTTATGCAAAATTCTCTAAGTGCGCTTTTTGGTTAAATGAAGTACAATTTCTTGGCCACGTAGTCAGTAGTAATGGAATCAAAGTTGATCCCGCCAAGATCGAAGCCATCAAAAATTGGGAAACCCCGAAAACTCCAACGCAAATACGTCAATTTTTGGGTTTAGCCGGTTATTATAGGAGATTTATTCAAGATTTCTCCCGAGTAGCCAAACCTTTAACTGCCTTGACACACAAGGGGAAAAAGTATGAATGGACTTCCGAACAAGAGGGTGCCTTCCAATTGTTGAAAAAGAAGTTGACTACGGCACCTATTTTATCGTTACCTGACGGAATGGAAGATTTTGTTATCTACTGCGACGCATCAAGAATGGGTTTTGGGTGTGTTCTTATGCAACGGAAGAAGGTGATTGCATATGCTTCTCGACAACTCAAAATTCATGAACAAAACTACACCACACATGATCTGGAATTGGGCGCCGTTGTTTTTGCATTAAAGATGTGGATACATTATCTATATGGGGTCAAGTTTATTGTATACAGCGACCACAAAAGTCTCCAACATATTTTAAATCAAAAGCAACTAAATATGAGGCAGCGTAGGTGGGTTGAGCTGCTAAATGATTATGACTGTGAAATCCGTTACCACCCGGGGAAAGCGAATGTGGTAGCCGATGCCTTGAGTCGAAAGGAAAGAGAACCTATTCGAGTAAAAGCTATGAACATGATTATTCATACTAATCTTACTACTCGAATAAAAGAGGCACAACAGGAGGTTTTTGTAGTGACCCGAACTTTTCCATGTTTATATATATTAATTGAGATTGATATTTACATGATTAAATGTTTCCAACATGTTAAGCAATCAAACTTGTTAAGACTTGATTAATTGAAATATGTTTCATATAGACAATTGACCACCCAAGTTGATCGGTGATTCACGAACGTTAAAACTTGTAAAAACTATATGATGACATATATATGGATATATATATATATAGTTAACATGATACTATGATAAGAAAACATATCATAAAGTATATTAACAATGAACTACATATGTAAAAACAAGACTACTAACTTAATGATTTTTAAACGAGACATATATGTAACGATTATCGTTGTAAAGACATTTAATGTATATATATCATATTAAGAGATATTCATACATGATAATATCATGATAATATAATAATTTAAAATCTCATTTGATATTATAAACATTGAGTTAACAACATTTAACAAGATCGTTAACCTAAAGGTTTCAAAACAACACTTACATGTAACGACTAACGATGACTTAACGACTCAGTTAAAATGTATATACATGTAGTGTTTTAATATGTATTTATACACTTTTGAAAGACTTCAATACACTTATCAAAATACTTCTACTTAACAAAAATGCTTACAATTACATCCTCGTTCAGTTTCATCAACAATTCTACTCGTATGCACCCGTATTCGTACTCGTACAATACACAGCTTTTAGATGTATGTACTATTGGTATATACACTCCAATGATCAGCTCTTAGCAGCCCATGTGAGTCACCTAACACATGTGGGAACCATCATTTGGCAACTAGCATGAAATATCTCATAAAATTACAAAAATATGAGTAATCATTCATGACTTATTTACATGAAAACAAAATTACATATCCTTTATATCTAATCCATACACCAACGACCAAAAACACCTACAAACACTTTCATTCTTCAATTTTCTTCATCTAATTGATCTCTCTCAAGTTCTATCTTCAAGTTCTAAGTGTTCTTCATAAATTCCAAAAGTTCTAGTTTCATAAAATCAAGAATACTTTCAAGTTTGCTAGCTCACTTCCAATCTTGTAAGGTGATCATCCAACCTCAAGAAATCTTTGTTTCTTACAGTAGGTTATCATTCTAATACAAGGTAATAATCATATTCAAACTTTGGTTCAATTTCTATAACTATAACAATCTTATTTCAAGTGATGATCTTACTTGAACTTGTTTTCGTGTCATGATTCTGCTTCAAGAACTTCGAGCCATCCAAGGATCCATTGAAGCTAGATCCATTTTTCTCTTTTCCAGTAGGTTTATCCAAGGAAATTAAGGTAGTAATGATGTTCATAACATCATTCGATTCATACATATAAAGCTATCTTATTCGAAGGTTTAAACTTGTAATCACTAGAACATAGTTTAGTTAATTCTAAACTTGTTCGCAAACAAAAGTTAATCCTTCTAACTTGACTTTTAAAATCAACTAAACACATGTTCTATATCTATATGATATGCTAACTTAATGATTTAAAACCTGGAAACACGAAAAACACCGTAAAACCGGATTTACGCCGTCGTAGTAACACCGCGGGCTGTTTTGGGTTAGTTAATTAAAAACTATGATAAACTTTGATTTAAAAGTTGTTATTCTGAGAAAATGATTTTTATTATGAACATGAAACTATATCCAAAAATTATGGTTAAACTCAAAGTGGAAGTATGTTTTCTAAAATGGTCATCTAGACGTCGTTCTTTCGACTGAAATGACTACCTTTACAAAAACGACTTGTAACTTATTTTTCCGACTATAAACCTATACTTTTTATGTTTAGATTCATAAAATAGAGTTCAATATGAAATCATAGCAATTTGATTCACTCAAAACGGATTTAAAATGAAGAAGTTATGGGTAAAACAAGATTGGATAATTTTTCTCATTTTAGCTACGTGAAAATTGGTAACAAATCTATTCCAACCATAACTTAATCAACTTGTATTGTATATTATGTAATCTTGAGATACCATAGACACGTATACAATGTTTCGACCTATCATGTCGACACATCTATATATATTTCGGAACAACCATAGACACTCTATATGTGAATGTTGGAGTTAGCTATACAGGGTTGAGGTTGATTCCAAAATATATATAGTTTGAGTTGTGATCAATACTGAGATACGTATACACTGGGTCGTGGATTGATTCAAGATAATATTTATCGATTTATTTCTGTACATCTAACTGTGGACAACTAGTTATAGGTTACTAACGAGGACAGCTGACTTAATAAACTTAAAGCATCAAAATATATTAAAAGTGTTGTAAATATATTTTGAACATACTTTAATATATATGTATATATTGTTATAGGTTCGTGAATCAACAGTGGCCAAGTCTTACTTCCCGACGAAGTAAAAATCTATGAAAGTGAGTTATAGTCCCACTTTTAAAATCTAATATTTTTGGGATGAGAATACATGCAGGTTTTATAAATGATTTACAAAATAGACACAAGTACGTGAAACTACATTCTATGGTTGAATTATCGAAATCGAATATGCCCCTTGTTATTAAGTCTGGTAATCTAAGAATTAGGGAACAGACACCCTAATTGACGCGAATCCTAAAGATAGATCTATTGGGCTTAACAAACCCCATCCAAAGTACCGGATGCTTTAGTACTTCGAAATTTATATCATATCCGAAGGGTGTCCCGGAATGATGGGGATATTCTTATATATGCATCTTGTTAATGTCGGTTACCAGGTGTTCACCATATGAATGATTTTTATCTCTATGTATGGGATGTGTATTGAAATATGAAATCTTGTGGTCTATTATTATGATTTGATATATATAGGCTAAACCTATAACTCACCAACATTTTTGTTGACGTTTTAAGCATGTTTATTCTCAGGTGATTATTAAGAGCTTCCGCTGTCGCATACTTAAATAAGGACGAGATTTGGAGTCCATGCTTGTATGATATTGTGTAAAAACTGCATTCAAGAAACTTATTTTGTTGTAACATATTTGTATTGTAAACCATTATGTAATGGTCGTGTGTAAACAGGATATTTTAGATTATCATTATTTGATAATCTACGTAAAGCTTTTTAAACCTTTATTGATGAAATAAAGGTTATGGTTTGTTTTAAAATGAATGCAGTCTTTGAAAAACGTCTCATATAGAGGTCAAAACCTCGCAACGAAATCAATTAATATGGAACGTTTTTAATCAATAAGAACGGGACATTTCAGTTGGTATCCGAGCGTTGGTCTTAGAGAACCAGAAAATTTGCATTAGTGTGTCTTATCGAGTTTGTTAGGATGCATTAGTGAGTCTGGACTTCGACCGTGTTTTCTTTAAAAATGATTGCTTAACATTTTTGTTGGAAACTATATATTTTTAACATATGAATATTATGTGATATATTAATCTCTTAACGTGTTTGATATTATGTGATAGATGTCTACCTCTAGAACAAGTCCCATTGACTCACCTAATAATAATGAAGAGTCAAATGTAAATTGGAATGATTTGTGGACTGATTCACAAGTTCCCGAAGAGGAACCGGAAGAAGAGTCGGAACCGGAAGAAGAATCGGAACCGGAAGAAGAATCGGAACCGGATGAAGAAATAGAACCGGTGGGGGAAATAATAAAACGGTTAAGTAAAAGAAAATCCTCAACCAACCGACCAAAGTTAATTATGGTCAATGGTGTTTCCGCCAAGGAAGCAAAATATTGGGAGGATTACCAATTCTCCGATGAATCGGATTCCGACGAGAATTCCGATGATGTTATAGAAATTACCCCAACTGAATTTAAAAAGGCAAAAGAAAATAATAAGGGAAAGGGCATAAAAATAGAGAAATCTAATTCCAACCCCGATGAACTTTATATGTATCGTCAACCCCCGAAGTCCTTAAGTTGTAACAATGACCCGGGAACCTCTAAACCACCAGGTTTTTCTAAACCAATGTGGACAACGACGGCTCGTATTAGGGGAACATCATATATCCCTAGAAAGTTGGCAAAACGAACCAAAACCGAAGAAGAAGAAACGAGCGAGTCGGAATAAGATAGTTGTATTCGTGTGGTGTAATATATGTAATATAGTGTTCTTATGCTTTATGATATATGTAAAAATTGCTTGTATTAATAAGTATTTTTTTATGAAACTAACTCTTGTCTATTTTACAGTTTAAAAACACAAAATGGATAGACAACCCAATATTTTAAGAGACCTACCCAGAGACATGATTGATGAAATCTTGTCTAGAGTCGGCCAGAATTCTTCGGCACAACTATTTAAGGCGAGATCAGTTTGTAAGACATTCGAAGAACGTTCCAAGAATGTCTTGGTTTATAAGAGACTTTCGTTTGAAAGATGGGGGATATCACATTGGGAAACCCATAAGTTACGATGTGTTTACTTTGACGCATATATTGCGGGGAACCCAAATGCTATTTTACGCAACGGGTTAAGAAATTATTTTGACTCAATATATCCGAATATTGGACTTCGTGATTTAGAAAAAGCGGCTAACATGCAACATAAAGAAGCATGTTATGCTTACGGATTAGTAATGTTCGCTTCTCACCAAAGTGAGAACAAGAACACCGGGCTACAACTATTAAACAAAACGTTTCCACAAGTGACGGAGTCGGTAATTGGGGTAAGAAATGAGGTTTTTAGATTATTACGGGACTGTTGGACATTACGTAACCCTCGTCCCTTTGATGACGTTACAACACGCTGTCTTATCAACGGCCATAACGGTTATGTTGCACAAGACCAAGGATGGGAAGTAGTCCTAGTAAAACCAGAATGCATGACTTGTTTCTGGACATATGAATTACGTGTCTTTATTGCCTTTGCCGAACGACTTATGTACTAGCTAGAATTGTCTTCACAACTATCTTGTATCAAAGTTATTGTGTGCTATATTTCATGCTTTATGTAAAATAAGCGGTATTGTAAGTTTGTAAAATATTGTATAAAAGTTTGAACGCGAAATATTATTACAATCAGTTTTTCATATAGAATTGTAGTAGTTGAATTGTATATTAGCTACTAAGTATGAACTTAACGGGTAGGTACTACCCGAATTTAAACTTATAAAACGCTAATATGAAGAAAAAGCTTTTATAAATGAGTTCATATTATGCTACGAAATACTATTAACTACTCTTAATATTCTGTATGATTAACTTGTTCCATTTAACTATTTTGAAGGAAATGGCACCGACTACTCGACACACCGTGAATATGAATGAAGAGGAATTCCGTACTTTTCTAGCTTCAAACATAGCCGCAGTACAGGCTGCGCTACATACCAACAATAACCTTGGATCTAGCAGTACAGGAAATCGTGTAGGATGCACCTACAAAGAATTCACTGCCTGCAAACCTTTGGAATTTGATGGAACCGAAGGACCGATCGGATTGAAACGGTGGACCGAGAAGGTTGAATCGGTGTTTGCCATAAGTAAGTGTACTGAAGAGGACAAAGTGAAGTACGCTACGCATACCTTCACAGGTTCTGCGTTAACATGGTGGAATACCTATCTAGAGCAAGTGGGACAAGATGATGCGTACGCACTACCGTGGTCAGCATTCAAGCACTTGATGAACGAGAAGTACCGTCCCAGAACCGAGGTCAATAAGCTCAAGACAGAACTTAGAGGGTTACGAACCCAAGGATTTGATATTACCACGTACGAAAGACGATTCACAGAATTGTGCCTATTGTGTCCAGGAGCATTCGAAGATGAGGAAGAGAAGATCGACGCGTTTGTGAAAGGATTACCGGAAAGAATCCAAGAAGATATAAGTTCACACGAGCCCGCCTCCATACAACAGGCATGTAGAATGGCTCACAAACTAGTGAACCAGATTGAAGAAAGAATTAAAGAACAGACTGCTGAAGAGGCCAATGTGAAGCAAGTCAAAAGAAAGTGGGAGGAAAACGGTGATAAGAATCACCAATACAACAACAACAGTAATTACAACAATAATCGCAACAATTATCCCAACAATCGCAACATCAATCGCAACTACAACAAACGGCCCAACAACAACAACAACAACAACAACAACAACAGCAACTACAACAATCATCCCAACAACAATAATAACCGCAACAACAACAACAATCAGAAGCAGCTATGCCAAAGGTGTGAAAAGAATCACTCGGGGTTCTGCACCAAATTTTGCAACAAGTGTAAAAGAAATGGTCATAGCGTGGCGAAGTGTGAGGTCTACGGACCAGGGGCTAATAGAACGAAAGGAACAAATGGTGTCGGAACGAGTAATGGCGGAGCAAGTAGTGTCGGAGCAAGTTATGCCAATGTAGTTTGTTATAAATGTGGAAAACCAGGCCACATTATTAGAAATTGCCCGAACCAGGAGAACACGAATGGACAAGGCCGTGGAAGAGTTTTCAATATTAATGCGATAGAGGCACAGGAAGACCCGGAGCTTGTTACGGGTACGTTTCTTATTGACAATAAATCTGCTTACGTTTTATTTGATTCGGGTGCGGATAGAAGCTATATGAGTAGAGATTTTTGTGCTAAATTAAGTTGTCCATTGACGCCTTTGGATAGTAAATTTTTACTCGAATTAGCAAATGGTAAATTAATTTCAGCAGATAATATATGTCGGAATCGAGAAATTAAACTAGTTAGCGAAACATTTAAGATTGATTTGATACCAGTAGAGTTAGGGAGTTTTGATGTGATAATCGGTATGGACTGGTTGAAAGAAGTGAAAGCGGAGATCGTTTGTTACAAAAATGCAATTCGCATTATACGAGAAAAAGGAAAACCCTTAATGGTGTACGGAGAAAAGGGCAATACGAAGCTACATCTTATTAGTAATTTGAAGGCACAAAAACTAATAAGAAAAGGTTGCTATGCTGTTCTAGCACACGTCGAGAAAGTACAAACTGAAGAAAAGAGCATCAATGATGTTCCCATTGCAAAAGAATTTCCCGATGTATTTCCGAAAGAATTACCGGGATTACCCCCACATCGATCCGTTGAATTTCAAATAGATCTTGTACCAGGAGCTGCACCAATAGCTCGTGCTCCTTACAGACTCGCACCCAGCGAGATGAAAGAACTGCAAAGCCAATTACAAGAACTTTTAGAGCGTGGTTTCATTCGACCAAGCACATCACCGTGGGGAGCTCCTGTTTTGTTTGTCAAGAAGAAAGATGGTACATTCAGGTTGTGTATCGACTACCGAGAGTTGAACAAACTTACCATCAAGAACCGCTAGCCACTACCGAGAATCGACGACTTATTTGATCAACTACAAGGCTCGTCTGTTTATTCAAAGATTGACTTACGTTCCGGGTATCATCAAATGCGGGTGAAAGAAGATGATATTCCAAAGACTGCTTTCAGAACACGTTACGGTCATTACGAGTTTATGGTCATGCCGTTTGGTTTAACTAATGCACCAGCTGTGTTCATGGACCTTATGAACCGAGTGTGTGGACCATACCTTGACAAGTTTGTCATTGTTTTCATTGATGACATACTTATTTACTCAAAGAATGACCAAGAACACGGTGAACATTTGAGAAAGGTGTTAGAAGTATTGAGGAAGGAAGAATTGTACGCTAAGTTTTCAAAGTGTGCATTTTGGTTGGAAGAAGTTCAATTCTTCGGTCACATAGTGAACAAAGAAGGTATTAAGGTGGATCCGGCAAAGATAGAAACTGTTGAAAAGTGGGAAACCCCGAAAACTCCGAAACACATACGCCAGTTTTTAGGACTAGCTGGTTACTACAGAAGGTTCATCCAAGACTTTTCCAGAATAGCAAAACCCTTGACTGCATTAACGCATAAAGGGAAGAAATTTGAATGGAATGATGAACAAGAGAAAGCGTTTCAGTTATTGAAGAAAAAGCTAACTACGGCACCTATATTGTCATTGCCTGAAGGGAATGATGATTTTGTGATTTATTGTGATGCATCAAAGCAAGGTCTCGGTTGTGTATTAATGCAACGAACGAAGGTGATTGCTTATGCGTCTAGACAATTGAAGATTCACGAACAAAATTATACGACGCATGATTTGGAATTAGGCGCGGTTGTTTTTGCATTAAAGACTTGGAGGCACTACTTATATGGGGTCAAAAGTATTATATATACCGACCACAAAAGTCTTCAACACATATTTAATCAGAAACAACTGAATATGAGGCAGCGTAGGTGGATTGAATTATTGAATGATTACGACTTTGAGATTCGTTACCACCCGGGGAAGGCAAATGTGGTAGCCGATGCCTTGAGCAGGAAGGACAGAGAACCCATTCGAGTAAAATCTATGAATATAATGATTCATAATAACATTACTACTCAAATAAAGGAGGCGCAACAAGGAGTTTTAAAAGAGGGAAATTTAAAGGATGAAATACCCAAAGGATCGGAGAAGCATCTTAATATTCGGGAAGACGGAACCCGGTATAGGGCTGAAAGGATTTGGGTACCAAAATTTGGAGATATGAGAGAAATGGTACTTAGAGAAGCTCATAAAACCAGATACTCAATACATCCTGGAACGGGGAAGATGTACAAGGATCTCAAGAAACATTTTTGGTGGCCGGGTATGAAAGCCGATGTTGCTAAATACGTAGGAGAATGTTTGACGTGTTCTAAGGTCAAAGCTGAGCATCAGAAACCATCAGGTCTACTTCAACAACCCGAAATCCCGGAATGGAAATGGGAAAACATTACCATGGATTTCATCACTAAATTGCCAAGGACTGCAAGTGGTTTTGATACTATTTGGGTAATAGTTGATCGTCTCACCAAATCAGCACACTTCCTACCAATAAGAGAAGATGACAAGATGGAGAAGTTAGCACGACTGTATTTGAAGGAAGTCGTCTCCAGACATGGAATACCAATCTCTATTATCTCTGATAGGGATGGCAGATTTATTTCAAGATTCTGGCAGACATTACAGCAAGCATTAGGAACTCGTCTAGACATGAGTACTGCCTATCATCCACAAACTGATGGGCAGAGCAAAAGGACGATACAAACGCTTGAAGACATGCTACGAGCATGTGTTATTGATTTCGGAAACAGTTGGTATCGACATCTACCGTTAGCAGAATTTTCCTACAACAACAGCTACCATTCAAGCATTGAGATGGCGCCGTTTGAAGCACTTTATGGTAGAAAGTGCAGGTCTCCGATTTGTTGGAGTGAAGTGGGGGATAGACAGATTACGGGTCCGGAGATTATACAAGAAACTACCGAGAAGATCATCCAAATTCAACAACGGTTGAAAACCGCCCAAAGTCGACAAAAGAGCTACGCTGACATTAAAAGAAAAGATATAGAATTTGAAATTAGAGAGATGGTCATGCTTAAAGTTGCACCTTGGAAAGGCGTTGTTCGATTTGGTAAAAGAGGGAAATTAAATCCAAGGTATATTGGACCATTCAAGATTATTGATCGTGTCGGACCAGTAGCTTACCGACTAGAGTTACCTCAACAACTCGCGGCTGTACATAACACTTTCCACGTCTCGAATTTAAAGAAATGTTTTGCTAAAGAAGATCTCACTATTCCGTTAGATGAAATCCAAATCAACGAAAAACTTCAATTCATCGAAGAACCCGTTGAAATAATGGATCGTGAGGTTAAAAGACTTAAGCAAAATAAGATACCAATTGTTAAGGTTCGATGGAATGCTCGTAGAGGACCCGAGTTCACCTGGGAGCGTGAAGATCAGATGAAGAAGAAATACCCGCATCTATTTCCAGAAGATTCGTCAACACCTTCAACAGCTTAAAATTTCGGGACGAAATTTATTTAACGGGTAGGTACTGTAGTGACCCGAACTTTTCCATGTTTATATATATTAATTGAGATTGATATTTACATGATTAAATGTTTCCAACATGTTAAGCAATCAAACTTGTTAAGACTTGATTAATTGAAATATGTTTCATATAGACAATTGACCACCCAAGTTGATCGGTGATTCACGAACGTTAAAACTTGTAAAAACTATATGATGACATATATATGGATATATATATATATAGTTAACATGATACTATGATAAGAAAACATATCATAAAGTATATTAACAATGAACTACATATGTAAAAACAAGACTACTAACTTAATGATTTTTAAACGAGACATATATGTAACGATTATCGTTGTAAAGACATTTAATGTATATATATCATATTAAGAGATATTCATACATGATAATATCATGATAATATAATAATTGAAAATCTCATTTGATATTATAAACATTGAGTTAACAACATTTAACAAGATCGTTAACCTAAAGGTTTCAAAACAACACTTACATGTAACGACTAACGATGACTTAACGACTCAGTTAAAATGTATATACATGTAGTGTTTTAATATGTATTTATATACTTTTGAAAGACTTCAATACACTTATCAAAATACTTCTACTTAACAAAAATGCTTACAATTACATCCTCGTTCAGTTTCATCAACAATTCTACTCGTATGCACCCGTATTCGTACTCGTACAATACACAGCTTTTAGATGTATGTACTATTGGTATATACACTCCAATGATCAGCTCTTAGCAGCCCATGTGAGTCACCTAACACATGTGGGAACCATCATTTGGCAACTAGCATGAAATATCTCATAAAATTACAAAAATATGAGTAATCATTCATGACTTATTTACATGAAAACAAAATTACATATCCTTTATATCTAATCCATACACCAACGACTAAAAACACCTACAAACACTTTCATTCTTCAATTTTCTTCATCTAATTGATCTCTCTCAAGTTCTATCTTCAAGTTCTAAGTGTTCTTCATAAATTCCAAAAGTTCTAGTTTCATAAAATCAAGAATACTTTCAAGTTTGCTAGCTCACTTCCAATCTTGTAAGGTGATCATCCAACCTCAAGAAATCTTTGTTTCTTACAGTAGGTTATCATTCTAATACAAGGTAATAATCATATTCAAACTTTGGTTCAATTTCTATAACTATAACAATCTTATTTCAAGTGATGATCTTACTTGAACTTGTTTTCGTGTCATGATTCTGCTTCAAGAACTTCGAGCCATCCAAGGATCCATTGAAGCTAGATCCATTTTTCTCTTTTCCAGTAGGTTTATCCAAGGAAATTAAGGTAGTAATGATGTTCATAACATCATTCGATTCATACATATAAAGCTATCTTATTCGAAGGTTTAAACTTGTAATCACTAGAACATAGTTTAGTTAATTCTAAACTTGTTCGCAAACAAAAGTTAATCCTTCTAACTTGACTTTTAAAATCAACTAAACACATGTTCTATATCTATATGATATGCTAACTTAATGATTTAAAACCTGGAAACACGAAAAACACCGTAAAACCGGATTTACGCCGTCGTAGTAACACCGCGGGCTGTTTTGGGTTAGTTAATTAAAAACTATGATAAACTTTGATTTAAAAGTTGTTATTCTGAGAAAATGATTTTTATTATGAACATGAAACTATATCCAAAAATTATGGTTAAACTCAAAGTGGAAGTATGTTTTCTAAAATGGTCATCTAGACGTCGTTCTTTCGACTGAAATGACTACCTTTACAAAAACGACTTGTAACTTATTTTTCCGACTATAAACCTATACTTTTTATGTTTAGATTCATAAAATAGAGTTCAATATGAAATCATAGCAATTTGATTCACTCAAAATGGATTTAAAATGAAGAAGTTATGGGTAAAACAAGATTGGATAATTTTTCTCATTTTAGCTACGTGAAAATTGGTAACAAATCTATTCCAACCATAACTTAATCAACTTGTATTGTATATTATGTAATCTTGAGATACCATAGACACGTATACAATGTTTCGACCTATCATGTCGACACATCTATATATATTTCGGAACAACCATAGACACTCTATATGTGAATGTTGGAGTTAGCTATACAGGGTTGAGGTTGATTCCAAAATATATATAGTTTGAGTTGTGATCAATACTGAGATACGTATACACTGGGTCGTGGATTGATTCAAGATAATATTTATCGATTTATTTCTGTACATCTAACTGTGGACAACTAGTTATAGGTTACTAACGAGGACAGCTGACTTAATAAACTTAAAGCATCAAAATATATTAAAAGTGTTGTAAATATATTTTGAACATACTTTAATATATATGTATATATTGTTATAGGTTCGTGAATCAACAGTGGCCAAGTCTTACTTCCCGACGAAGTAAAAATCTGTGAAAGTGAGTTATAGTCCCACTTTTAAAATCTAATATTTTTGGGATGAGAATACATGCAGGTTTTATAAATGATTTACAAAATAGACACAAGTACGTGAAACTACATTCTATGGTTGAATTATCGATATCGAATATGCCCCTTGTTATTAAGTCTGGTAATCTAAGAATTAGGGAACAGACACCCTAATTGACGCGAATCCTAAAGATAGATCTATTGGGCTTAACAAACCCCATCCAAAGTACCGGATGCTTTAGTACTTCGAAATTTATATCATATCCGAAGGGTGTCCCGGAATGATGGGGATATTCTTATATATGCATCTTGTTAATGTCGGTTACCAGGTGTTCACCATATGAATGATTTTTATCTCTATGTATGGGATGTGTATTGAAATATGAAATCTTGTGGTCTATTATTATGATTTGATATATATAGGCTAAACCTATAACTCACCAACATTTTTGTTGATGTTTTAAGCATGTTTATTCTCAGGTGATTATTAAGAGCTTCCGCTGTCGCATACTTAAATAAAGACGAGATTTGGAGTCCATGCTTGTATGATATTGTGTAAAAACTGCATTCAAGAAACTTATTTTGTTGTAACATATTTGTATTGTAAACCATTATGTAATGGTCGTGTGTAAACAGGATATTTTAGATTATCATTATTTGATAATCTACGTAAAGCTTTTTAAACCTTTATTGATGAAATAAAGGTTATGGTTTGTTTTAAAATGAATGCAGTCTTTGAAAAACGTCTCATATAGAGGTCAAAACCTCGCAACGAAATCAATTAATATGGAACGTTTTTAATCAATAAGAACGGGACATTTCAGTTTTGAAGGAAGGAATTTTTGGAAAGGAAATACCCAAAGGATTAGAAAAACAGCTTAATATTCGGGAAGACAGAACCAGGTATTTAGCTGAAAGAATTTGGGTACCAAAGAATGGGAATTTGAGAAAAGTGGTACTAGATGAAGCACATAAAACTAGATATTCAATACATCCCGGAGCAGGGAAAATGTACCAAGACCTCAAGAGAAACTTTTGGTGGCCAGGAATGAAGGCCGATATAGCCACATATGTAGGAGCATGTTTGACTTGTTCTAAAGTCAAAGCTAAACATCAGAAACCATCGGGTCTACTCCAACAACCTGAAATCCCAGAATGAAAATGGGAAAACATTACCATGGATTTCATTGCTAAGTTACCGAGAACCGCAGGTGGTTAGGATATGATTTGGGTAATAGTCGATCGTCTTACTAAGTCAGCACACTTTCTGCCAATAAAAGAAGAGGATGGTATAGAGAAATTAGCACGATTATACCTGAAAGAAGCTGTTTCTAGACATGGTATACCAATCTCTATTATCTCTGATCGTGATAGCAGATTTACTTCCAGATTCTGGCAGGCATTACACGAAGCGTTGGGAACTCGTCTAGATTTAAGTACTGCCTATCATCCACAAACTGATGGGCAGAGTGAAAGAACGATTCAGACACTTGAAGATATGCTACGAGCATGTGTTATTGATTTTGGAAGCAGTTGGGATTGACATCTACAGTTAGCTGAGTTTTCCTACAACAACAGCTATCATTCTAGCATTGAGGCGGCACCATTCGAGGCACTTTATGGGAGGAAGTGTAGGTCTCCGATTTTTTGGAGTGATGTGGGGGAAAAACATATTACAGGTCCAGAAATTATCCAAGAAACCACCGATAAAATCATTCAGATTCAGCAACGATTGAAAACAGCCCGGAGTCGACAAAAGAGCTATGCGGATGTTAGAAGAAAACCTTTAGAGTTTCAGGAAGGTGATATGGTTATGCTTAAGGTATCACCTTGAAAAGGTGTTATTCATTTTGGAAAGCGGGGGAAATTAAGTCCAAGATACATTGGGCCATTCAAGATTGAAAAACGCATTGGGCCGGTGGCCTTTCGACTTGAGCTACCTTCACAATTAGAAAAGGTTTCACAACACCTTTCATGTTTCAAACCTGAAGAAATGCCTAGCTACCGAAGATCTCATTATTCCTTTAGACGAGATTAAAATTGACGAGAAACTAAATTTCGTCGAAGAACCCGTCGAAATTATGGATCGTGAGGTCAAACGACTCAAACAAAGTAAGATACCAATCGTTAAGGTTCGATGGAATGCTCGTAGAGGACCTGAATTTACTTGGGAACGAGAAGACCAAATGAAGCTGAAGTACCCACATTTGTTTCCCGATATCGCACGTTAACTAGGTACTATTCTAAATTTCGGGACGAAATTTAATTTAACGGGTGTGTAATGTAACGACCCGAATTTTTCCGCTATATATAAGATTAATATTTATATAATTAAATGTTTCCAACATGTTAAGTAATCAAACTTGTCAAGATATATATATTTGGAATGGATTTTATGCAAACGTTTGACCACCCAGTCTGTATGACGATTCACGAACGTCATAATTTGTGATAATCATTAAATGGAATATATATTTGGATATATATATTTATGACATGTTAAAATGATATTTAAGTATCTCATTAAATATATTAACAAAGAGTTATATATATAAAAAGAGACTACTAACTTAAAGACTTCGAAACAATATACATATATGTAACGTTTATCGACGTCTTAAACCCTAATTTAAACTAAATGTATATGTATTGTATTAAGATGTATTAATACACTTTTGAAAGACTTAAAGACATATATCAATATACTTATACTCAACAAAGATAGCTATACTCGAAATCTCATTCAATTCTATCAAGAATTCTACTCATATTCATTCGGTATTCATACCCGTATCATACCCAGCTTCTATATGTATATACTATTGGTATATACACATCACAATCACTTTATTAGCAGCCTTGAGTCAGAAAATTTTGGATCTTAGCATGCATGATTAATCAACTTGGCATATTACAAGACTTTTGCACAATATACAAACTTATACATCATATATCTATGTCTATATCTAATGTATCATATCTATATCTATATACCATTCCATTTCAATTTCTTACAACTCAAACACATACTCAAACACATTCCTCTCAAGAACACCACATAATTCAGCAACCTTCTTAATCCATATCATCATTTAGCTTCAATTATAATCTATAATCATCATAACAAAACTCTTCCAAGAACATATCAAGATAACCCTCCATTCCAAGAAGATTACTTTCACTTTTGTTAATTCAATCCAACAACTCTTTCAAGATCAAGAACATCCACTTCATCTCAGCAACTTTTCATTTTAAATCAAGGTAATAATCAAATTCAAGCTTTGGTTCAAATTATATAAACATAACTATCTTAAATTCAAGATAGAATTCTTATTCGAACTTTTGTTCATTTCATGATCTTACTTCAAGAATTTCAAGCCATCAAAGCTACCTTTGAGCTAAAGATTATTTACGATCTTTTCCAGTAGTTTTACCCTAGTAAGTTGAGGTAATAGCTTTGTTCAAAATCTCGTTCGATTCATATTCATATAGCTATCTTATTTTGAGTTATAACTAATAACAACAAGAACATAGTTTAGATTATTTCTAAACTTGTTTGCAAATAAACTTAATCATTCTAACTTGACTTTTAAAATACCTCAACACATGTATTATGACAGTATGTCAAGCTAACATAAGGATATAAAACTTGTAAACACGAAGAACGCCTTAAAATCGAATATACGCCGTCTTAGTCGAACGGGGGATGTTTTGGGTTTAATTTTAAAAACCTATCTTAAACTTTGAATTAAAAGATTTTCTTTGGTGAAAAATTTTATTTTATATGGATATAAAATATATCCAAAATCCGTGGTTAAACTCTAAGTGAAAGTATGTTTTTCAAAAGGGTCATCAAGATGTCGTTCTTACGACGGAAATGACTATCTTCTCTTATTTGACACCTAAGCTGTATTTTCGACTATAAACCTATACTTTTTCTGTTAAGATTAATAATGTTGAGTTCGATAGGAAACCATGGAAACTCGAATCACTCAAAACGGAATTGTAACGAAGAAATTATGGGTAAAACAAAATTGGATATTTTTCTTAATTTTTAGCTACGGACATGATTTATAAAAATGGATGCTAACCTTATCCTAGCTAACTTACCTTGTATCCTACATGTATTTATATATGTCTTGTTCCCGAACTTATGGAAATACAATTTATAATAGTCGTGATAAAGTTCTACGACAATATATTATAGTCTTAATAAAGATCGTAAGGCACCATATATATATATATATATATATATATATGACTTGATCACCGTGGATTCGTATACAAAGTTTTGACATATCATTTTGACTTCTTCTATATATATTATTGGAACGAACTATTAGACACCATTGGCAGTAATCTCGAGTTAGCTGTGGGTCGAAGTGGATTCCAAAATATTATATACTTTGAGTTGTGATCGAGCCTGAGACATGTATACAATGGGTCGCGGATTGCTTCAGACAATATACATATTATGTGTCTTATTATATTAAGACAATATATTATAGTGTTAGTGAATTCTAACACAATATACGCATTTATATTTATATATATTTATACTGTTGGACTATTGGACTATTGGACTACGAACGTTGGACTACTAACAATGGACAATTAAAATTATTACAAGTATCATAAGTATGGAATATTAATTCTATATATATCTTGACACAAGAATATTATTACTAGGTTCGTGAATTTGTCAAAAAGCCAAGTCTTATCACCATCTATTCGGAAATCATCACAAGTGAGTTATAGTCCCATTTTTACTATCTAAATTATTTTGGGATGAGAATACATGCAAATTTATAAATGTTTTACAAAATAAGCACAAGTTCATGAAACTATATTCTACGGTTGTTTTGTTATACCGGATATCTGTACTTATTATTATTATGCTTGGTAACCTAAGAATTAGTGAAAAACACTAATTGACGCGAATCCTAAAGGTAGATCTACGAGCACCAACCACCCTCATTTTCGAATAGTGGAAATGCTTTAGTACTTCGAAGGGTTCTTGTCATAGATTTGAATAGTGGAATGTATGATGCCAGATATCTTAAGCGCTCTATGTTAAGGTCGGTTACCAGGCGACTCATCGTATGAATGATTTTTGCAGTTGTAATGATCCTGCGCATTTAATTAAATGAAATCTTGTAGCTTATTAAATGTTATGATTATTATATAGAAATTAAACCTATGACTCACCAACATTTTTGTTGACGTTTTAAGCATAATTATTCTCAGGTGATTATTAAAAACGCTTCCGCTGTCGTATGCCAACCCAAGGTCAAGATTTGGAGTCGGCATAATTGTTTATATTGTTTAAACTTGCATTCGGAGTATTTGTTGTAATATATTTGATCATATTGTAATGGGTTGTGTAAAAACTTATTTATTTGAGGAGATTGTCTTTGATAGACAATCTAAATTATGTCATTAAGACCTTTATTCAATAATAAAGGGTATGGTTATTTTTAAAAACGAATGCAAGATTTGAAAAACGTCTCATATAGAGGTCAAAACCTCGCATAGAAACCAATTAATATGAAACGTTTATAATTAATATGAACGGGGCATTTCACCGTCACTGTCATCACCGCCTTCGTTTACATCGCTGGCACAACAACCCACGGCTTCCTTACCGATCGTCTCTGATGTAAGCACCACCGGCTTCTTTGTGCTTGAGTCCGGTCTTACCAACTTATGCAATCGCTTCTTCCGCTAGAACTAAGGTTTGATTTTTTCAGATTGTTAATTTTTTTTAAAGTTTCTTTGATATTAAAATTTATATGTTCTATTGATTTCTTTGATATTAATTGAATTTATTGATCGTTGAACCGAAATTGTATATGTGTGAATTGATTATTTGTAGTTTGAGAATTTCAGTTAATTAGATTACGAAAATGATTCTTTTTAGGCCTAATTTGAATGTTGTTACAAGCTCTTGGAATAGTATGCTGTAAATTAGGCATGGAAAGTTTTGATAATTTTATTAAATATAGATTATTATTTTTTATAGGTAATGTGAATGAATATAGATTTTTAATCAATTTAACCTGTTTTTATCTTTTGCTTTACCTGCATTTATGTGAATCTTATATTAAATTAAATGCAGAGATTGAACTTATTGTCATGACAACATCATATCTTATGCCAAGTACGTTCATCGTGCAATTGGGGCCCGACAAAGTGTGATGCCTCAATCTTTATCAAGTTCATGTTTTCGTCTTCCTGTTAGATTTGTTAATTAATCGGTGTAGCGAAATTAATCGGTGAGTATCTATTGTTTTTTTTTATTAATTTATTACTCCACTAATGAATGAATGAATGAATGAGTAAAAGCAAATTAATATGTATAATCCTTCGATGTTTGTGCTCGATGACTACCAACATTATTAATTTGTTTGTGTTTTTTGATTACGCTTAAAATATTGCATTTGAAATGGTATTGTAATATACTTAGGTTCTCACTCTTTGTTACTTATAGTTTTGGTTTATATATGTGAAATGTGTAGTGGTTTGATGTTAGTCTTTTTTTTTTTTTTTTTTTTTTTTTTTTTTTGCTGCTGTAATTTATCTTATTGTTGGTGCTGCTGTATGTTGAAAGTCGAAGATGGATGCTAATGATTTATGTTTTACTGCATAAATGGGTTATTTATAATTTTGTTATGTTAATAACTTCTGTGTAATTTTTACTTTTGATCCCATATTCAACTTTTGTCATTTCCTTTTTATTCTTAGTTTTCTCATATTATAGGTTCCTTATAACTACAATTGAAGGTCTTTTTTTTTTTTTTTTTTTTTTTTTGAAGGGCATAATATATCGCAAAATAATGTTTGTTCTTCCATGCTCTTTAATTGATTTTTTGATATTTGTTATTTACTACAGTCGTTGTTGAACTTGCTGTGCTTAAGGCCTTGCATTTGTAAAGGTATTGCAATATACTTAGGTAACTATGCATGTCTTTTATGCAGGATGAGCATAACTCGTGTATGTACCATTAGGACATTGTTTTCAATCATATTGTCTTTGTTCACTATCGATGTTTCCACACTTATTTTGTGACATGTAACTTTAGGACTAAGGGCTTTTGCTTATAATAAAATGTTGTTTGCAAAAGGATCGTGTCTAATGTATTTATATGCCAAATAGTTACTAAAGGTATATTTGACTTATAATTGTGCCATGTAGCTTTAGGACTTATAATTGTATTACACATAAGTTTGTTCACATATCATTGTTTGCACACATATATCTTGAATTGTGGTAGTAACGACTAATTAGTACCTTTTTACCACAAACATGTGACATAACAGGAAACACACCAGCAGCGGAAGCATCACTAATTGAAGAAAAAGTTTCGCCTAGCCACCGTTTACAACCAAAAGCAAAACTTGCACTTTTTAACGATCGAGGTAAAGCAACTCCACACTAATCATAACCATACATATTATGGAAAAAAATGTAATCCAACAAAATAAACTTCAACAGGCGAAAAGGAAGCATCTCAATATAAAGATGAAGCAATTTGAGCCCTCTTTTGTGAATTTGCACAGTTTTATTCAATTCTTTTGCTAAACGAGACAAAGATGTGATGCACCTAGATGTGATGCACCTTAACCAACTCCAGCAACGTTTTGTAAATTCGTAGTATGCATTCAATACAACAAAAAAGTAGGTGGCCGCTGCAACGCGCGGCTGGCCAAACGCTTGTTATAATTTAATTATACATAGTACTTTATTCTAAGCATAATTTGTTGCATATTCTTTTTAGAAAAAGTGGGTTGAAATTATGTGGTAATAATCGGTGATAAAAAAACAAAAGATGTATACGTCACACTGATTGGAAGTAGCAAATGCAACGAATTGTCATAACGTAGTACGTAACACGTTAAAACATACACATACGCCGTTTAAATTTTATTATATATATAAAACGTTAAAACCAACACTGCAATTAGGCTGAGGGATTGGCCCAATTTATATGATGGCTTACAAAGTTAGCAATTCATCTAATATTTAATGAGGGCCTATCTTAAAAGCATGTCTCTATTTCTATCAATTCGCTTACATTTTATTTTGAAAACCTTTAATCCCCTGTTTAGTTATTTGGTGTTGATTTAATTATATTAGATAGATACACATAACCATCTACAATTTTCATATTGTAGATGTTAATTATTATAAATAAATACTTAACATATGATTTAATAGATCATATTTACATTCTAATTTAATCATGTGATAGTAAATAGTAATAGTATATTTCAACTTGTAATTTTAGTGTATACTTGCTGATTTTACAAGTAATGAAATTAGAGCCGAATTATTGTTTAATAATAATCCAATAACATTGATTGATGATGGACTTCTACTAATTAGCTTTGTGAACCGACTAATCCCCAAGTAAGTACCCACTTTGCGAGTATCTCAAAATCATCGCATGAAAACTTATGTGGCCATAAAGAGGTATCTTTTTTTTGCTTAAAGGATTTGAACTTGATAGTTATAGGTGTTTTCACCGTTAAAGACCAAATCTTTACCACTAGGCTATTTTACACTTTTAGGGTTATAAAAATACTTTGTTATAGTGTGAACATAATAAATTGTTGTTATCATTTTATTTATTTAAATTTTTTTTTTTTTTATTTATGAAAGAACGTATAATTTATTTAAAACTTGGGACTTTCAGCTCATACCGCGGTTGCTCGTTTTCGTGTTAAAAGGAAAAAAGCTCCTCCTTTGATCAAAAGTCATTTTATTAATCATGTATGAGGTAGGAATAATATGAAGCGTAATCGACGTCGAGATAATTTTCGATGGCACGAAAGATATTTTATCGACAATGTGATGAATAAATCGGAGGAGGATATTGGCTGTTGCTCATGTTGCTCTTCTTGCGCGTCATCGGACTCGGATACATCATCGGACTCGGAAACTTAGTTTTCTCAGTTGTCTTGTCGTGTTATCTATAATGTCCTCGTGAGTGTGTGCCCTATATAGTTTTCGAGTGTGTGTATGTCCTAATTTTGTGGTTGCGTGTTGTTTCGTGTTTTGTCTAGCTCCTTGCTAGTTTTTATCTCGTATATTTGGTTCTTTTTAATAATAAAAATTTTACTTGCCTTTCAGAAAAAAAAAAAAAAACTTGGGACTTTCACCATCAATAGTTATCATGTTATAGTTAGGTAAACGCTTAAATTCAACTTCGGTCTCCATTCCTGTTCTGGATCTCGATGCAACAAATGGAACTTAAGATAATGTTTACTATTTACCAACAAATTTTGATTTAAGTTTACATTTACATATGCCACCGAGCCTTAATCAAGAAGTAAATCAAAGAACGTGACCCGGGTTTGATCCTCATCCAGGGGTTTTAGTTCTCTCAAAATATGTGACCCAGATTCTAGTTGAACAGGTTTTCTCTAGACAAGTGTTATAGGATGAAAAGGTGGTGGGTCATCATATAGTATGGATCTCCGTCATTGACTCTAACATTGCTAGTATAAAAAAAAAAGTTTGCATTTACATATATCAAAGGGATTGGCCTAGCGGTATAAAAAGAACCTATCAAGATGTTGTCAGTTCCCGACTCATTTGAGGTAGTAAATTTATGTTGTTTGCGGTTGCATATAGTATATGAGAAAAAATAAGCTAGTTTGACGTTCTATAGAGAAAATTTATCCTTATCAAAACGTTAATGTTTACTTACAGGTGGTGAAAGAACTTCAACGGGCTCATCCGTTATAGTTGACTTGATGGGCTCAGAAGTGGTTGACGATGTTATAACAGGATCAAGTGGTGGTTGTGGCGGCTCATTTACGACATCTCCATCTGGAACCACCCTAAACACTTTAGACAACCCCTGAAAGCTTCCATTTTTATGAAAATAAAAATCTTGAGAATAGTTCAAAGTTATGACTTTGGCTTGTTGCTTCCTCAAAAAGATATTGTCTTGTTTTCAAGACTTACAGGAGCAGTTAGATCGATCAGGGGTTATTTTGATGCCCCTTCATTTCTTAAACTGCCAATTCAATATCCTATGGAGTAATATCAAAATTAAAAAGAAGATATGGAGTCTTGTAAATTATTTATACTCCCCATGCCAATTAGACATTCATGTCCACACCATTTTCCAAAGCAGACATTTAAATTTCAAGAATTACATCTCATATATATATATATATATATATATATATATATATATATATATATATATATATATATATATATATATATATATATATATTACATATGTATAATTATTAAAAGATATAAAAAAAATTGTCACGTAGGCAAACCGGCATTTGAAATGACGATTTGCATACGTGGCATTTTTTAATTTTTTTGCACCAAACTGGCATTTGGAATGCCGGTTTGGATCGAAAAGTGTGTCAAACCGGCAATTCAAATACCGGTTTTTCTATTTTTATAAAGTTTAAGTTTGAAAAACTATTTCTCTAAAATACCATGCATTTTTTACTATTTCTAAAAAAAAATCCCGTAAAGATTAATTTTTCATGCAAAGAATCGGCAGAAAAATATAAGGCAAAAAGGAAAAAAAAATTGATCTTGGTTACTCCGTATTATTTATGCCAACATTTTTTCAATGCAAAAATGTTTAAAAATTGTTCAATGTTGTCTTACAAATTGCTGAAAAAGCAGAAGGTTCTACTAAAGCGCTAACCACCCTCCATGTTGCAAATAGCTAAATTTGGTTAAAAGCATAAGGATTGAGAATAAGGATTGAGAGTTGATATTCAAAATGTTTAGTGGAACAATGAAGCTGAAATATTAAACAAGTGATTTGAATGTTCAGTTTAGTGCGTAGCTCAATATTTAAAAAACGGCAAAAATTTCTTGTGGCTAATAGTATATAAGAGTAATAATTTAAGGTTGTACACATTAGTAAGCATTAATTTGTTTATTTCAAATACATGTGTTAAAATTATATAAATATCAACATTTATACATTTATATATAATATAAATTATAAATATTGTAAATTTTTATTTTTCTATCTCTTTATATTATAATAACAAAGCTGAAAATAGATTATCTAAAATTCAAACCACTAATCCTAGCCTTCCATTATCATTAACATTCGTAATCTAGACCATTCAAATTTTCTAATCAAAATTATGACCTCATAATCACCTTGATTAATTGTTTGATGACTAAATTACCGTTCTTCCCGTAGTTTATGTTTCAATTCTGCAATCCCTAAAACCAGTTTCACCATAGAAGAAGTCGTAAGTTTCACCATAGAAGAAGTCGTAACCCTAAATTTATCTTCAAGGATATACCCAAACACACCTAGCGATCATACAAATATCGTTTCGTTGATTTGTGTTTCAATTTTGCACGCTTTCAATAACAGTTTACATGTTGTAGGTCGTAACCCAACATCATCTTCAAGGAGAAACCCTAACACACCTGGTAAGTATTTATTCGAATTAGGGCTTCTAATTTTGGTTTATATTCTGGTATTCAATAATCCCTGTAATTTGAATTTGAACATATAAGTCAAGAGATTGAAAATCTGTATTTAGAGTTATATATCATGTTACATTTAAAGCAAATGAAGTTTAGGAGGTTTTTATGTACCTGACTTATGATGTGCTTGATACATGTTTGGTGAAGACATATTCATTGGTTTGCACATTGAAAATTAATGTAAGTTTTTAACAATCTCATGAATAAATTAGGGTTTTTGATTAGGTTTTTTAATTATAATTAAAATCGTGTATTTTTTGTATTCTTAGTTATTATTTTATTACAATATGGATTGTCGATACACACCATAAGCTTTTCCTTATATGATTGATCCCGAGTTAGATTGATTGTTTAGTCGTTGTTTGTATGCCTAATGTGGGAATCTCCTTGCATCCCCTTTTTTATTGTTATGCTTCTTCACATGGATTCCCTTTCTTATTGGCAATTAGGTTGGTGCCGACCTCCCCGTTATAGCATCATTAAATCATCTAATTTCATCCGAAGACACCATCAAACTCATAATTAGTAGCGAGCGCGGTATTGCAATTTGAGAAATAGTAACGTACCTGTGTTAACAGTGGAGTAAGTGTTCATACTTCCATTACTTTATTGCAATCATATCTAATGAATTTTTGAGGACCCAAAAATAGGTACTGTGGGCAATGTAATGAGTGACCTAGAAAATGGAAAGTCATTAAATGAAGTTGTTAAAGCTTTTAAAGGGCTTGGATATACTAAACCATGTCAAAATTTATATATAAGGCATATCATTACACCTGAGTTTATCTGCCAAAAATATCAGCTACTAAACATTTTTATTATTACTTAAGGTTGGACAAGAAATTTCTGCTTAAGAGTACTGAATGTGAAACAAATATTGGTGAAAATAATCAATTACTATAAAGGAACATGCAAATATGTTTTAATCCAATGAGCTGAGACTGGATGATATCCAAAAAGATCTCTGAATCAATCTTGGACTACTTGAGATGAATTGAGTTAATTTGGTTTGTCATATATGTAAATGTTCTTCATTCATCTAAAAGTTCTGTAAATATTTTACAGATCCTCGTGATGATCTAATTGGGATGGATGTTGCAAGAAAGGTCCATTGCTCATCTAAACTTTTTCTTCATTTTTGTAATATTCTTTATTTACTATCATATGTTGGGTCAATGATGCAAGAAGGCTAATCTGTGTTTGGTAGGCTATTGAACATCACAAATATATTACTGAGTATTTCTTTTACCCTGCTAGAGCAAGATTGTCTAATAATATAATCATTTCATATGTTTCCTTAGTTTATTATATTATTTATATCGAACAGGGCTTGATCCTTTTCAAGACTTCTTGGCTACCTTATAAATATGAATGACATCTCGGTACATTCTTACATGAGCATATTGATTTTTATTTAATATATTAATGTTCTTCACGTGTGATATTTTAATCATTGCAAAGATCGAAAGCTTGTACCCTTCTGAAATGAGGCCCGATGTGATGGCCCTTGAAGAGGGAAAGTTATGCGCTATGTTTGTCTTATTGAGAACACACACTATCTTTCATTTTTCCAATAGGTTGCAAAATGACCAGCTCGGGCGGGTTTGCGCTATGTTTGTCTCATTGAGAACACACACTATCTTTCATTTTTCCAATAGGTTGCAAAATGACCAGCTCGGGCGGGTTGATTAAGGGTCATTACATGTCATTGTTAGGGTGGTTCATAATGGGTTACGGGTATGCATTAGGTTTGGTTGACCAAAAAACTCTCTTTTCTCACTTTTTAAATTGTGTTCAAGTCTAATTTATTACAATTGATTGCTATAAAAAATATATATATGTTACAATAACCTAATTCTTCGAATAAAGCGATATAGGGGCTTGTATGCTTTAAAGATACACTTTGGGTGACTTTAAATGTCTTTGATTCATTTCTTTTAGTTTAATATGTTTTATCTGCCCTTTAAGACAAAGTAACTCAAATCAGGCTCATAAGTGAACAACTTGAAATTGTCAGTTGTGTGTTTTTATATTTATTTTGATTATTGATCAGTGTACAATAACTTAATAATTATGAGCATCTAATAGGGTGCAATATTGGAGTGCAGGAAGTCGAGAAAGACTCTGCTTTGGGCTTATTGAAACGAAGCGACTATGTGCTAAGCTCTTATGCTGGTTTACGACTTTAGCAAAGAACGAGATTATGGCATTTACTTAAGCCAATGATAGAAAGAAGATAGGAACCACCAAAACTGGTCGGTGGTGTATATTTAAGGTGTATATTTAATTGTATGTCAATCATGCTTCATTGCAGCTGGATAACTATCTGTCGATGTTGGTGTTCTTTGGCTAAGCATTATCGTCGTTTTTATTTCCAACATCAGACATAAGCTAAGGTACTCACATTTATATTCACACTATATCTTAATGATATATATGACATTTTTTCTGACCATTTATGACTAGAATGTAACTTCTTATTAACTTATATTTTTTAACCCCGCAAATTCGCTGGTTATAAATAACATATTAAATATTAAATGAAAGATAAAATAGACATTTTAACAACATATTTTAAATTAACTTTTCTTTGTGGGCTCGATCACAATCACAATTACTTGAATCCTATTGCTTTGATTCAGAAACGAAAAAAGAAGAAGCAAGAGACCTTCGACAATTTAATCTACTGATTAATCTTGATAAACACACACAATTACCAGCAAAATCGAGAATGATTTCTTCCTTCACCTACACCGAATTTTCATACGGTAATAGCGCAAGAAGAAGAGGTGTCGACTACATTTAGATAATGATTTTCAATGTTATAAACAAGACTAGAAGATCGTTCAATCGGTGGAGATTCAAATCAAAGAGGTACAGTTGATGTATACTAATATGCTATGTTTGCAATATTAATTAAACTGTTTGTTGAGTAAGTGTTTGATGTTTAGTTATCTCAATTAATAGAGGGGAAGTAATATGATGATTTAAATTAACTAGAAATAGGAGATGCGCGCTTCAATGCGCTCTGCGATTTTTTACAGCAGAATGTTTGGTATGCAAATATTACGATACACGGACGAACATTATAACAATATATAAAAATAAGGTTGAGCGATAACTAAGAAAAAATTGCGAATAAAAAGGATAAAACGGGCCAAAAGACTCGACCTATGTTGTTTCTCTTACCAACTCTTGAACTTACCACTTAGTGTAGCAATCCACTCGATATTATAAGTTGGGTTTATATATATATATATATATATATATATATATATATATATATATATATATATATATATATATATATATATATATATATATATGTGGGCAGGATCAATGGGAAAGTAATCAATCGGGGGGAAGCGGGGGGAAGCAAAATTGTTTTTTTTTCGGTTTTTTTGGAATTTTTTTTTCCGGCATCAAGATCACACGAAAATATGAACATTTAGAAAAGACAGTTCGTGATGAATGTTATTATTTAGGCGGAAAAACGATCGACAAAAATAACATTCAAGATAATATTGTTCGTGAAGAATATGAACGTTTATTTTTCATGTTTTGTGAAGCAAAATTTAGCCCGATTTAGAGTTTAGGGTTTGGTGTTTTGGGTTTATTCCATAAACCCAAAACACCAAACCCTAAAACCTAAACTCTAAACTGTTCGTGTTAAAAACTCAATTTAAATCCTAAATCTAAACCCTAAATCTAAACTCTAAACCCTAATATCTAAATCCTATAAACCCTAATATCTAAACCCCAATAGCTAAAACCTCAACATATGCTCGAAAAACACGATAATTGTTATATATTACTTCTTCGAGCATTTTTCCGCCATAATAAAAACATTTATCACAAAGTTTCTTTATTAAATGTTCATATTTTCATCCCATCTATAATGTTCGTGAACAAAGTTTTTTCAAAAAATGAAAAAAAAAAGTTTTTGCTTCCCCCGATTGGTTACTTCCCTCTTGATCCTACCACTATATATATATATATATATATATATATATATATATATATATATATATATATATATATATATGTGTGTGTGTGTGTGTGTGTGTGTGTGTGTGTGTGTGTTTTCCTTGAAGAAAAAAAACAACTCCGTTTCGTATGTAGATACTTGCGTTTTATTCGTAAAATTGTTTCGAGTTGAACGGTGATAATGGATAAATCTAACTTGCGGGGTAAAAAGATATATATCCCGTTGAAATATTGGGTGAGTTTTATTTAATAATTATTACTCTCTCCGTCCCAAATCTATTGTCTCCAGACAAAAAACACACAGTTTAAGAAAAAGTACCTGACACGTGAACTTTTCTGTTAACTTTTCAGTTTTATCCCTTACTTTTTACTCATCTTTTTGTCTTACATGTATAAAGTAGGGGCACAAAATAAATTTACTACATTATTCTTTTCCATTTATGAAAGTGGACAATTACTTTGGAAAATACAAAAAAGAAAAGATGGACGATAGATATGGGACGGAGGGAGTATATTAAATTAGAAAGTTACATTTTATAGCCCCAAAGTTAGATTACAATTACTGCTTTTGCCCCTAAATATTTACAAGTATTACCCCTAAATTATCACTCAATTGACTTTTTTCTTTCTTGAATGAAACTGCATATATTAAAACATACTCCCTCCGTCCCCTATTTATTGTCACCAGACAAAAAACACACAGTTTTAGGAAATCCCACTAACTTTATTTCTCCACCAATGAAATTTCTTCTCTCTCCAGATCCACCAATGAAATATCTTCTTTCCTTTCTATTTATGGAAGTGGACAATTAATTTGGGACATCCCAAAATGGAATAGTGGACAATAATATAGGGACGGAGGGAGTAAATACAAACCTTTTATCGGAATTGGGAATTTATATTTAGTGGCTGAGCAAGTGAGCATGAAGGTTGGGAATTTATATTTAGTGGCTGAGCAAGTGAGCATGAAGGTGGCCCACTAACACTTTCAATCTATTACCTAATGCAGTGCACGTGGCCAACCAATATTGAATCAAAATGAATATTAAACGACAATAAAACCGAAAAAGAAAAAACATGAAACGACAACCAAAGCCTTGGGTTGATATATATTTGTATAATATGGTACTATTAATATTTGCAGATTATGGATGAAATCTTAATCGATTTGTATCATAATTCGTAGATAATGGCCAAAATAAACCCATATGAAGTAGATGACATAGAATTTATACAGAAACTGTAGTGTTGTAATTTTGATATAAAAAAAAGTTTCCTGGATTCAGACTGGTTTATGAAAGTTCTATGCATTATATGTACTAAAAATGCAAGTTTTTTACTTTAATTCGTAATGAATTCTAATGTGGTTTCTTGTCACCTACTTTGGTGTTATTTTGACTACTCGATGTCACAAATAATGAAAATTTGTTATTGTAGTTCTTATATGTTCCTTTTTTTGTTGGTAGATGAAATTGCCAACGTATTACTTATTTGTTCTAGAGGTGGCAAACTGGGCGGGTTGATTAAGTTAGTTAACTGATTAAAATGGGTCCTTTTACGTAACTGATCAATTATTTGTTAGTACCCATAATGAAATAATATGAATATTTCGTTGATAAATATCTATTTTGGAAATGTCATGTTGAATTGTTCTTTTACTTGGGCATTAAACGTTTTGGACACGCTACAACTTTGCTTCTCAATATAGCAAGCATTGAACTCACCGATATCGCTGTATGGTTATTAATTTTGATCTCAAGGTTAAACAATTATTGATACATATTTTTTTGACAATTTTTGTTCATTTACAATTTCGACCAATCTATTCTAGGTTGACTCGATATCAACTGTTTTTGGCGTGACAAGAGGCCCCTTCACTGTCTTCAAGTCTAATCTATTTGCCATTCCATGTATAATTTGTTGTTCAGTGAAACCATAGTTTACTTTTATCTGATTGGTCTAAGAATGTTGCATGATATAGTTTACCTTTGATACAGATTCTAGGTCTATATATACAATGATTTCGGAAAGCATTGTCGATATTGCAGAGTTGAAGTATCAAGTGTTAGTTTTTCAACTCAAATATTGCATCTTATGGAATGGTAATTGTGTCCAAACCAATAACGTGTTATTATTTTTTTCCTAACAGCCTTTCAGTGTATTGTTCTTGGCTTTAGTGTAAGCAACATAATCCTAAACTTCTTCAATCAGTATCTGTTCTATCAGATTCTTTTGCGTATTCATACTCAAAGGTAACACATACTCCCGCTTAAGTTGTAGCAAATATTTGGGACTATTTGATAGTTTTTCTTGAATGTCAATGATTGTAAGACTCAGCTACAAGTCAAATAGATTGAAATGGGTGAGTTTCATTTGGGTTTTTGTGAAGAACCTCAAACACCGTCTAAGACCAATGGAGTTGAGAGGGTTGTTAGAGAAATCCGTTTAAGAAGCATGCAATCAATTCATCTACTATTGAATATATTAAGAAATATGTAATGAATTCATCCATTATTAAATATTGAATAGTTTGTTATTGTATACCGTGTGTGTGAGAAGGTAGTCTGGACATTTGATAAGAATTGAAGGCTCTAAGATACATCAATTTGAAAGTGCATTTTTTTAGTATATTGTGTATGTGAGAAGGTAGTCTTATGAGGTACTAACAACTAACTGGATGGAAACCTTTTAGTCGTGTATAATTGTTTTACTTTTGAATCGTATTGCAACATAGGTTTGCCAAAGAAAATGTGATCCAAACAAGCTCATGTTTTGTAGAAGGTAACATCTGGACCTTTCAGCTCCGGTATTTAAATTTTAAAAGTATTTTCACGATGTTTCTAATCTTTTGAAATATTAAAGAATGTCAGTAGAGGACTGATATCGCTCCATTTATATATGTTTTATTTCGCGATATCTACCTCACTTTGCTCGGTTTATGACTATCTTGGAGCCTATTTTATGTACTATTGAGCTAAATGATAAATTAAGGGCTAAGAAGTGGATTTGGTGTAAAATTGATCAAATCTTAGGCAAAATTGGCTAAGGAAATGGAGAGTGCAGAATCAGCATCAAAAGTGCCGCTCCTCAATCAAGAGTGCCGCTCCTGTGAGCCAAAAAGCGCCGCACCAACTGAAAAAGCGACGTTCTCATGCACATTTCAGATCCATTTTCCTCCAGTGAGCAGAAGCGCCGTTCCTACAGCGAAAAGCGTCGCTCCTATTCCACCAAAAGCATCGCTCCTCAAGAAAAGTGTCACCCCTGTTTAGAGCTAAAAGCGGCGTTCCTTATCAAAAGCGCTGCTCCTGTCCAAAAGCGGCGCTCCTGTCGTTGTTTCAGCCCAGATTTTCAGCACTATAAAAGGAACGAGATTAGGTCATTTTTCATATGCATCTTTGGGAGCAGCTGCTTAAGGTCCAAATTTCACATACAAAACCCTAATTTCATCATCCGTTGGTGTTTAAGGATGGATTCAAGGAAGCTAGCTCAAGATTCATCATTGTTTAGCTTAGATCTTCATCTTCTTTACATTTTGGGTTGTAATCTTCACTTCACTTTTCATATTTTGCATTGATTACTTGTAATAACTTGAAGATGATGATGATTTACATTTCTATGCTTATTATTAGTTTAATTTTAGCTATGATTGGCTAAATCTCTTGTGTTTGCTTATCTATGAATCTCTAATGCTAGTGTTTGTCCCAAATCAATTGAATATTGTTGTTTGAATGAATTACATGATCATGTGTTGTTGAGTTAGCTAAAGATCCAATCCTATGAGTTTGTTTTAGACTTGACTTTGATTACATATGTTGTGTAGCTCTCTTAGTGATTTGAGAAGTGAATCAATATGTGCTTCAACACCTTAGGTGATCTAGACAACTAGCTTAGGAATTAAAAGTGATTGTGTTCTTGATCTAGGTCGGTTTTCAATTGGCATCTAGTCAACATAGTAATGCCGATTATCTTAAGTGATTTCGATAGTTGGGGGTTTTAAGTGATTTCAACCTAAGCTCAATCATAATGACCAAATCATGCTTAACTCGATCTTAAGATATAAAGCTTATGTGAATTCGTGGAGTATCATTTGATTTGAGGTTTAGTAGTGATGCTAAATATTCAATAGTTCAACAACTAATGAGATAGCAATATAGGAAAAATGGGGCAAGCCAAGCATAGAGAGGATTAGATAAGTGAACACGTCTTAGTTAATTTATTTTAAGTCTTAATACTTCATTACTTGTTTCTTGTTACTAGTTTAATTGATAAATTTAGGTTTGTTTAATTATGCAAGTTTTAGTTGTTAGTTGATATCAATCGAAACCCCCCAATCAAACAAACCCTAGGACAATTGATAGTTTCAAATATCCGACTTACACCGTGTCCCTTGGGATGAACTTGATAAGAATACTTACATTAAAGTGCTATAATAACCGGGTTCTAAGTGCTCGTTAGTTGCGTGTGCTTGATTGTAGTGTTTGAATCAAATATAAATTTAGAGGGTAAAAGATGTATATCGCACGAACGCATCACACTTTCTTGGCGCCGCTGCCGAGGATGCGGTTAGCTTAGTTGGTTATTTGGTTTAAACTCTTAATTGTTCGATCCTTTCATAGGGGTTTACCCTTACGGAAGTTACTTTTCGCATTTTATATTATTATTTTCGTTTGGAAAACCGCTTGTGTTTGTGTTGTGATTGAAGGATAGGTACCTTTGGTGTATGAAAACAAGGTCTCACAAGGATCAAGAGTTCACACATCCATTCTTCGATCCGAAAAGACACGTGCACGGGGTTTATAATAGTAGAAGAAAGGGTATTAAGAAAGAATTTTGAAGCTTTGTCATTTTGTTTAGAAGAGATGGATCCAAACGGTAATCCGATTCACGATGAAGAGGGCAATCATAATGGTCCTCCAGTTAATCAAGAATTATTGAATGATCCAAACGACACACCAATGTGGAACGCTAGATTGGTTGCACCAACAATGATAGCACCAGCTATTACAAAACCCCCAATTGAAGCAGATAATTGGAAGATCGAGGATAACTTTTTCACGTTGATCAAGGATACATACTTTCATGGGTTGATAGATGAAAATCCGTTCAAACATATTCAACACTTTAATGATCTTTGTGATATTTACAAAACCAAAAACGTCACCGATGACGCTTTTAAGCTAAGGGAATTCCCCTTCACACTTCAAGGAGACGCAAAAGCTTAGATACGAAGTTTACCATCTAATTCTATAAGGTCTTTTCAAGAATTAATAAACGAGTTTATCAATCATTTCTTTCCACCGTCAAAAGTAGAGCGGCTTAAAATGGAGATTAATGGGTTTACACAACTGGGTGATGAGAGTTTGTATGATGCATGGATTCGATTCAAGAAGCTACTAAGAGCTTGCCCACCACATGGTTTGACGAAGAAGGAGTATATCAACACATTCTATCGGGGTTGTAATACTTTTATGAAGCAATATCTTGATTCTTCATCCAGTGGGGTATTTATGTACAAATTACCAAATGCGGCCGAAATTACGGTCAACACGTATGAATGGGTACCTTCACCGCGAGATTTGACAAGGAAAAGTGTAGCACAAGTCGAAGTAATAATGGGCAAGTGATGCTTGCAAGCTTGAACAATCAATTTCAAACATTTGGAAAAGAATTGAAGAAGATTCAACAAACGGTAGTTGTAATGCAAGTAGGTTGTCAACGATGCGAGGGTCCACATCTCATGAAGAATTGTCCTCAAATTACTCAATGCAATCATGTTGATCTAGATGATATTCCCATGAATTCGGATGCTCATGTGAACTACGTGAGTAATCAAAACTACCAACGGGGAGGAACATCTAACCAAAGCTACTACAATCCTAATCAAAAACAAGTATCATTCACCAACCAAACCAATACACCACCCGGATTCACAAACCAAAATCGAAATCAAGGTTACAACAACTATAACCAAAACCGAAACAACAATTTCTAATACCAAAACCAACAACCTTACAACAACCAACCTTACAACAATCAAGCCAATTCAAATTATCAAAACAATCAAGGTTATAGTCAATCACAAGATAATCAAGGTTACAATCAACAACCTCAATAAAACAATCAACAATCCCAACCTTCAAAGAGCTTAGAAGAAATCATGCAAAACTACATCAAGAAGGTAGAATCAACCGAAGCTTTTCTAATGAAAGAGAATGAATTCTTAAAGCAACAAATTCGAAACCACAAGCCTTATTCCAAAACTTTGAGAGTGCCGTTGGACGACTTTCAAACCAAGTTGCCGAAAGACCACAGGGAACTTTACCTTCAAACACTCAAGTCAACCCGATTAACAATTACAATAATAACCGTCAACACAATCAAAACCAACAACACAACAAATCAAGAGTGATTCCTATCGAAAGCACCAACCAATGCCCTAATAACCCAAACCAAAATGAAAATGTCAACACCATAACCACTCGAATCGGTTTGACCACTCAAGGGGTCGAAGATCCTCAACCACAACCTTTTATAACCCATGAACCACTACCAAGTTTTATTGAAGAGGATACCGGGGTTAGTAAGGAGAAGGATAAAGAAAAGGTCAACTCAACCGAGGGTACAGGTAATGATGAATCGGGTAAGGAAAATGGTGATGAGTCTTCAAAGATTACGAGACCGGTGTCATATCCAAAAGCTTTAAAGAAGGATAAGTTGGCGGCTCAATACAAAAAGTTTCAAGAAATGATGAAAAACGTCTCGGTTAAATTATCTATCACTGATGTGCTTAAAGGAATGCCGAATTACGATCGGTTCATCAAGGAGCTAATATCTCAAAGGGGTAAATATCATGACGAAACATCTTTCTTTATCGAAGAGGAGTGCAACAAGATTCTTGTATCAAGGCCAAAGATTCCTAAGAAGTTAGGAGATCTGGGAAAATCTGTTTTCCCTTGTAAGTTCGGTGAATCGTAAGTTTTCAATGCACTAGCCGACTTGGGTGCAAGCATTAACCTAATGCCCCATTCACTTTACGAGAGGCTTGGTCTTGGACCTCTTAAACCAACTCGAATTAGGATAAGATTGGCCAACCATTCGTTTGATATCGCTATTGGCATCGCCGAGGACATCTTGGTTAGCATTGACACCTTGGTGTTTGATGTTATGCGAGGTGTATATGAAATAGCTTATATTTTACTAGGAAAAACTATTAAATACGATACAATTTTACACAAGATATTTATTTATTTATAGAATGGATATACTTAAACCTTGCTACAACACTTATAGGCAGTGTACCTAATCGTACAGTAGTGTAATTTTTAGTAAGTCCGGTTCGTTCCACAGGGAAATCTTTTAAACAAAGCTTAACGCTATATTAGTTTTAATTTATAAAAATACAAATATATATATAAGTAATATTATTATTATAAAAGGGGGTTTTTACCGTTTAATGACCGGTTTGTCGATTTTTAAAACTTTAGTCGCAGTTAAAACCGAATGTAAAATATTAAATAAATAAAAGACTTAATTTAAAGCGTAGATTAAATAATGATAATGAAATTGCGATAAATAAAATTGCAATAAAATAAACTTGCGATAATTAAAGAGTACGGAAATTAAAAGTGCAATTAAATACAATGACAATAAATAAAAGTGCAATTAAATACAATAACAATAAATAAAAGTGCAATAATTAGAAGTGCAATTAAATATGAAAATAAAGGAATTATGCTTATTTAAACTTCCGTAATCATGATGTTTGACGTGTTGATTTTAGTTTTATGCCCATGGGTTAATTGTTCTTTGTCCTGGATTATTCAATTTGTCCGTCTGATTTTTGTCCATAACAGTCCATCAGTCATAAATATAAAGTGCGAGTATCCTCGTCAAATTATCCTTATATTCGAAGTCAAATATTCCAACTAATTGGGGACTTAAACTGTAACAAGGTCTTAATACTTTGTTATCAATTATGCCAAGTGTCCTTGTACATAATTTCACCCCTGTTTTAATAATTCTATAGACTATTAATCCATTCCCGTGTCCGGTTAAATGAACGATTATTCATACATATAAATATCCCGCCCATCGTGTCCGATTGAGTGTATATGGTTATTTATAGGTACGTCCAATTGTAAATCTTTATATTAAAATTAACAAACTATCATTTAGTTAAACAAATATAAAGCCCATTAATATCCCATAGTCTAATTTCCACAAGTGTCGTTCTTTTGTCCAAACCCCAATTATGGTACAAAGCCCAATTACCCAATTTTAGTAATTAGCCCAACATCATGATTACTTCATTTTAAATAAGCATAATAATAACTTAGCTACGAGACATTAAATTAAAAAGGTTGAACATAATTTACAATGATTAAAAATAGCGTAGCGTTACACGGACAGAATTTCGACTTACACCCTTACAACATTCGCTAACATACCCTTATTATTGGAAATTAAAATTAAAATTAAAATTAAAAGTATAATATAAATATATATATATATATATATATGTAGCGACCCGACCAAATCGTCATTGACGGCGCCGTCTACTTAGGTCCCGTTACGTGGTCATAAGTCTTTAAAACAACGTTTGACCAAAAGATATGTCGCATTCATTTCAAATGTAAAGGTTGTTCAAGTTTTACAAGAATAGTTCCACCACAAGTTACGATACAAAGTTTTAAGTACAAATGAAACTTATGCGACACAATTTAAAAGTATCCAAAAGACGCTCCATGTATGCATGTATACTCGACATCCAATGCAAGTATCAAAATAATGAGCGGAAGCATGTATCATGTATCGTTCAAGGACCTGAGAAAAACATAGAAATCTGTCAACGAAAACGTTGGTGAAATCATAGGTTTAAGTAAGTAAGTACAAGTGAACCACAAGATTTGCATCAATGAAATAATAGTAATACATTCCAAAAGTTTGTTTCACGAGCACCCAATTATCAAAGCTTAACATTCCATCCATTGTATACCCCATCCATAGTGCTAGAACAAACACTGATTCTCGAAAATATATTTCATCCGTAGACGGTAGCGAACCGTCAAGGATGAGGGCTGTCAAACCCATATGGCCATATAACATAAGTTCTCGCTTACACCCGGCAAGTGTAATTAATGATAATCGAATTGAGGATTTTGTTCTAAACTCGTATGTAGAATGTTTGTTTTCCCGTTCTTGTGTTCACTTAGTTCAATAGAATCGTTTATGTTTTCTCATCCCAAAAGTAAGTTCAAAAGAGTAAAAAGTGGGACTATGATCTCACCTTGAGTGCACGTATGAAAAGTACTTCACAAAGTAACGTGTGCGAAGGATAGTGCTAGTCTTGACCTAAACAAATAGGTCGTATCAATAACGGTAAACACGATAAGTCAAGGATGTTCAATTAGTCCTATGGCTCGTTACGACTCGATTATTTAGCATGTGAAATCAAATTGTCAAGTTTCATGCAAGATACAAGTATATAAACAAGTTAGGAAGGTTACATAATCATTTGGTTAAGTTTGACAAAAAGTCAAACTTTGGTCGGTCAAAGTCAACGAAAAAGTCAACACGTTCGGGTCGTGTCCCGAACTATTTTTCTGAGGTTTTTAATCATGTATGAGCATGTTAGGACAAGTTACATGTGAATCGGAGGTGCGTAGCATAGCAAACATTATTCAAAAATTGACCAAGTTGGACAGACCAGAATGGCGCGCCGCGCGGGTATATGGCGCGCCGCGCCATTACCTGTGCAGAGAATTCTGGCAGTTTTTAAGTTTTATGCACGAACCTAACTTCAAACAATCACCATTTATGATCCGCAAACAATCAAGACAAGTATCTTATACCGTTGGGAAGGTAATTTGACGAGGAAAACAACTAAACACATTTCATCAATCAATCTACCTATTACAACAACCAAAACCGCATCTAATGCTTAACATTAACCGCATACAAGTTCATAAATGCAATTCAATGATTCGGGCAACCAATTTACATGAATGATATGCCGTTTCGAAGGTAATCAAGCATACAATCCAACTAAACACTTACCAATAATAATCCATGGCATTCAATGCATCAAAAGTCCATTTCAAATTCATCAAACCCTAACCCAAATTCACCAAAATCAATAATCAAGTTCATGAAGTTTTCTAAGGCAACCTACACATCAAATTGAAGCTAGTGATACAAGGAACACAATTAGAACATGAACTTTTAACATCTAACAACATATGATCATCCAAACTTCAAGAACAACACACCAAAATTCAAGTTCATGCTAGTTACACTAAAACAACGAGATCGAGCATATAAATTATATATTCATGTTAGACTTGAGCCATAGACACTAATTAACACTTTTATAAGTTAAAAACATCAAGAACACAAAATCTAGTGATTTTAGAAAGTTACCCAAATGAGATGAAGTTGGTACCAAAATGAAGAGGATGAAGAGAGGATCACGAATATGTAATTTATTTTGTTGTAAGCCTCCTAGATCGAATTTAGATGATGATTGAATGAATTTGGATAATTGGGTGTGTGTTCTTGCTAGAGAGAAAAAGAGAGATGGAGATGAAAATGAATGGGTGAAAGGGGTTTGACCCTTTGACCTAGTCAAGGGTTTGATCCCTTGTCAAGTTTAGTCCCTCAACTTTCGTTCGGGTGCGGGAATTACCTAAACGAGATAATTTAAAACGCGTATCAACGGGAGATGTTATAAACATATAACGGACTTTATATTAGTATAACGGAAAAGTAAACGGAAAAAGGTGGGATGTTACATTACCTACTCCTTAAAAGAAATTTCGTCCCGAAATTTAAGTAGGCGTAGTAGTCGTTGTTTCTTCCTCGAGATCTTGCGTTTCTGAATTCACAAATAGATGAGGATACTTCCTTTGCATTTGATCTTGTCTTTCCCAAGTAAACTCGGGTCCTCTTTTGGCATTCCAACGAACCTTGACAATCGGGATTCGGCTTTGTTTCAATGTCTTGACGGAGGTGTCCACAATTTCAACCGGTTCCTCCACAAAATGAAGTTTGTCATCAATAGTAAGTTCTTCGAGAGGGATGACGATATCGGGTTCGGCAAGACACTTTTTCAAGTTAGATACATGGAAGGTAGGATGAACGGAGTTCAATTGAGGCGGAAGATCTAAACGATAAGCAACGGTTCCAATACGCTCCAAGATTTCGAAAGGACCAATATACCGCGGATTTAGCTTCCCGCGTTTCCCAAAACGGATTACACCCTTCCAAGGTGCGACTTTTAACATTACTCGGTCACCGACTTGAAATTCAAGATCGTTGCGTCGTTTGTCGGTATAGCTCTTTTGACGACTTCGGGCCGTCCTAAGCCTATCTCGGATTTGAACGATTTTCTCGGTGGTTTCGTGAATGAGTTCGGGTCCGGTGATTTGCACGTCGCCTACCTCGGCCCAACAAAGAGGTGAACGACATTTGCGGCCATATAGATCTTCAAAATGTGCGGCTTTAATACTCGCGTGATAACTATTGTTGTAAGAGAACTCGGCGAGAGGTAAGTGCTTGTCCCAAGCTTTTCCAAAATCAACCACGCAAGCTCGTAACATGTCCTCTAAGGTTTGAATTGTACGTTCGCTTTGTCCATCGGTTTGAGGATGATATGCGGTGCTCATGTCTAAACGCGTTCCCAACGCTTCTTGCAATGTACGCCAAAATCTAGAAACGAAACGGCCATCTCGGTCGGAGATAATCGATAAAGGTACACCGTGTCGGGCTACGATCTCCTTAATGTAAAGTTGTGCAAGTTTCTCCATTTTGTCCGTTTCTTTCATGGCAAGGAAGTGTGCGGATTTGGTGAGACGGTCAACAATAACCCAAATGGTATCATAACCGCCCGTCGTTTTTGGTAGTTTGGTGATAAAATCCATCGTTATCCTTTCCCACTTCCATTGCGGGATCTCGGGTTGTCGAAGTAGTCCGGACGGTCTTTGGTGTTCGGCTTTGACTTTGGAACATGTCAAACACTTGGAAACATAAGTAGCTACGTCCCTTTTGATGTTCGGCCACCAATATAGCTGTTTAAGGTCGTGGTACATCTTATTGGCACCGGGGTGAATCGAGTATCGTGACTTATGGGCTTCATCTAAAATAAGGCTTCGTAGGTCCCCATAACTAGGCACCCAAATCCTTCCGGCGAAATATCGGAGTCCGGTTTCTTTAACTTCGAATCGAGAGGTGAGGACGTTCAAGTGTTCGAGAGAGATGTTTTCATCCTTGAGAGCCTCATCTTGGGCTACCCGAATTTGGCTATTAAGGTTTGTGTGGATGGTGATGTTTAAGGCTCGGACACGAAGAGGCACCACTCTTTCTTTTCGACTTAAGGCATCGGCTACTACATTTGCCTTCCCGGGATGGTAACGAAGCTCGCAATCGTAATCGTTTAAGGTTTCAATCCACCTTCGTTGTCTCATGTTTAGTTGCTTTTGATCGAAAATGTGTTGGAGACTTTTGTGGTCGGTAAAGATAGTACTCTTGGTTCCATAAAGATAGTGTCTCCACATTTTAAGTGCAAAGACAACGGCTCCGAGTTCGAGATCATGTGTCGTATAGTTTCGTTCATGAATTTTGAGTTGTCGAGAAGCATAAGCAATGACTTTCGTTCGTTGCATCAATACACACCCAAAACCATGTTTTGAGGCATCGCAATATACAACAAAGTCATCATTGCCTTCGGGAAGTGACAAGATAGGAGCGGTGGTTAGCTTCGTTTTCAAGATTTGGAATGCGGATTCATGTTCGGTTGCCCAAATGAATTTCTTTCCCTTGTGAGTCAATGCGGTTAGAGGACGTGCAATCAAAGAGAAATTTTCGATGAATCTACGATAGTACCCGGCGAGACCCAAAAATTGACGAATGTGAGTAGGAGTAGTAGGAGTCTCCCATTTGCTAATGGCTTCGATTTTCGTTGGATCGACTTTAATACCTTGGTCACTTACAACATGACCAAGAAATTGAACTTCCTTTAACCAAAATTCACACTTGGAGAATTTGGCATAAAGTCGTTCTTGTCTCAAGAGTTCAAGCACAAGTCGGAGATGTTGTTCGTGTTCTTCTTCATTTTTAGAATAGATCAATATATCATCGATGAACACAATAACAAATTTATCGAGATACGGTTTGCACACGCGGTTCATAAGATCCATGAACACCGCCGGTGCGTTAGTGAGACCAAATGGCATGACGAGGAATTCATAACTACCATAACGAGTTCGGAAAGCGGTTTTGGAGACATCTTCCCCCTTAACCCTCAATTGATGATAACCCGAGCGGAGATCGATTTTCGAATATACACAAGACCCTTGTAGTTGATCAAAGAGGTCATCGATGCGAGGAAGAGGATATCGGTTCTTAACCGTCAATTTATTTAGTTCACGATAATCAATGCACATTCGTAGGGATCCGTCTTTCTTTTTAACAAACAAAATCGGAGCGCCCCAAGGTGAATGGCTAGGTTGGATAAAACCACGATCAAGTAGTTCTTGGATTTGACTTTGCAATTCTTGCATTTCAGATGGAGCGAGTCTATATGGTGCACGCGCTACGGGTGCGGCTCCCGGAATAAGATCGATTTGGAATTCAACCGGTCGATGAGGCGGAAGACCCGGCAATTCGTCGGGAAATACATCGGAATAGTCACTAACAATTGGCACATCATCGATATGCTTCTCATCGGACTCGACTTTCTTAACGTGAGCAAGGATCGCAAAACAACCCTTACGGAGTAGTTTTCTAACTTTAATACACGAAACGAGGTTGAGTCCGGTGCAACTCTTATCGCCATAGACGATCAAAGGTTCACCATTCTCGATAGGAATTCGGATTGCGTTAAGATCACAAAGAATGTGAGATTTCGTTTTGACTAACCAATTCATACCGATTATTACATCAAAGCTTCCTAGTTCCATGGGTATCAAATCAATTTCAAATTCCTTACCCAAAATGTTTATCGTACACCCCCGGTAATATGTGTCGGCACTTAATAGTTTCCCGTTAGCCACTTCAATGGTATAAGTGGTATCTAATGGAAGAGGTGGAGTGTTAAAAGAATGAGTCAAAGTCTTGGATACAAAGCATTTATCGGCACCTGAATCGAATAAGCAAGAGACATAAGAATTGTTGAGAAGAAACGTACCCGTGACTAGTTCAGTGTCATCCCGGGCTTCCTCGGTGTTTATGTTGAAAGCTCGGCCGCGCGTATTGGGGTTATCTTTCTTCTTTGGGCATGCATTTCTATAATGACCCGTTTGGCCACATTCGTAACAAGTGCCCGTCTTTGGTGCATTGGGCCACTTTCGAGCGACGGGAGTGGCACTTTTACAATCGTTGGCCTTATGACCAACTCCTTGGCACCGGTGGCAAATTAACTTACTACATTCGCCAAAGTGATGTTTGTTGCATTTGTTGCAAAGAGGTAGGTTCCCGGCATAACCTTTCTTGTCGTCGGAGGTGTAAGGCTTCTTAGCAAAGTTGTTGTTGCTTGATTGGGAGGGTTCCCACTTTCTTTTGTTGCCGCCCGATTTATCCTCGGCCTTAGGTGCCGGAACTACGATTTCGTCAACCGTTTCAATTAGTTGGCGAGCCATGTTCATAGCGGCTTGATGAGTAGTGGGTTTGGATGACATCACCCCTTGTTTGATGCTTTTTGGGAGACCGAGCATGTAGAGCTCAATCCTTTGAGATTCGGGGTTAACAAGATTAGGACACATCAAGGATAGTTCGGCGAAGCGTTGATTATAAGCTTTAAGATCGTTTCCGACCGCTTTCAAAGCTCTTAGTTCTTCTTCAAGCTTTCGGGTTTCTTCGCGCGGAAAATATTCAACAATCATCTTTTCCTTTAGATCGGCCCAAGAGAGGGCATGAGCTTCATCGGTACCCACCGATTGAACATAGGTGTTCCACCATGTTAGAGCAATTCCGGAGAAAATGTGAGTGGAGTATTTGACCTTGTCTTGATCCCGGCAACCGCTTATGCTAAAGACGGCCTCGGTTTGTTCAAACCAACGAGTAAGCACAACCGGTCCCCCGGTTCCATCATAAGTGTGGGGTTTGTACCCCATGAAAGCTTTGTAGGAGCACCCTTCGCTAGAGTTACCGGCTCCTTGGTTGTTGTTGTTGTTGTTGTTGTGGTTGTTATTATTATTGTTGTTGGATGAGTGACCGGCCATGGCCGCATCTACGGCGGTGGCTATCATCCGTTCGAGAGCTTGTTCGGGAGTTTCATTGCGGCGTACACGACGAGGAGCCATTGTTCCTTCAAGACACAAGAATATCATTGATTAGTATTCTCAATAATACTAACCGTGATATAGAATAAAGATAAAGAGAAGTTTTTCCTCGACTCGCCTTAAATTCTTTATGTCATAATGTCGGAACGTTCATATGAGTCACCGTAATATAATCCCGGAAATTATATTACCCTGATTCATATGTGCATTCGACATCATTTCATATAGTCAAGGTGGCGCGTCAATCAAATTAAACAACGTGAGATTAAGGTGAACTAAGAGTAGATATGAGTAGAAGCGTTCGAGTATAAATGCACAAGTCATTGACGGCGCCGTCTACTTAGGTCCCGTTACGTGGTCATAAGTCTTTAAAACAACGTTTGACCAAAAGATATGTCTCATTCATTTCAAATGTAAAGGTTGTTCAAGTTTTACAAGAATAGTTCCACCACAAGTTACGATACAAAGTTTTAAGTACAAATGAAACTTATGCGACACAATTTAAAAGTATCCAAAAGACGCTCCATGTATGCATGTATACTCGACATCCAATGCAAGTATCAAAATAATGAGCGGAAGCATGTATCATGTATCGTTCAAGGACCTGAGAAAAACATAGAAATCTGTCAACGAAAACGTTGGTGAAATCATAGGTTTAAGTAAGTAAGTACAAGTGAACCACAAGATTTGCATCAATGAAATAATAGTAATACATTCCAAAAGTTTGTTTCACGAGCACCCAATTATCAAAGCTTAACATTCCATCCATTGTATACCCCATCCATAGTGCTAGAACAAACACTGATTCTCGAAAATATATTTCATCCGTAGACGGTAGCGAACCGTCAAGGATGAGGGCTGTCAAACCCATATGGCCATATAACATAAGTTCTCGCTTACACCCGGCAAGTGTAATTAATGATAATCGAATTGAGGATTTTGTTCTAAACTCGTATGTAGAATGTTTGTTTTCCCGTTCTTGTGTTCACTTAGTTCAATAGAATCGTTTATGTTTTCTCATCCCAAAAGTAAGTTCAAAAGAGTAAAAAGTGGGACTATGATCTCACCTTGAGTGCACGTATGAAAAGTACTTCACAAAGTAACGTGTGCGAAGGATAGTGCTAGTCTTGACCTAAACAAATAGGTCGTATCAATAACGGTAAACACGATAAGTCAAGGATGTTCAATTAGTCCTATGGCTCGTTACGACTCGATTATTTAGCATGTGAAATCAAATTGTCAAGTTTCATGCAAGATACAGGTATATAAACAAGTTAGGAAGGTTACATAATCATTTGGTTAAGTTTGACAAAAAGTCAAACTTTGGTCGGTCAAAGTCAACGAAAAAGTCAACACGTTCGGGTCGTGTCCCGAACTATTTTTCTGAGGTTTTTAATCATGTATGAGCATGTTAGGACAAGTTACATGTGAATCGGAGGTGCGTAGCATAGCAAAAATTATTCAAAAATTGACCAAGTTGGACAGACCAGAATGGCGCGCCGCGCGGGTATATGGCGCGCCGCGCCATTACCTGTGCAGAGAATTCTGGCAGTTTTTAAGTTTTATGCACGAACCTAACTTCAAACAATCACCATTTATGATCCGCAAACAATCAAGACAAGTATCTTATACCGTTGGGAAGGTAATTTGACGAGGAAAACAACTAAACACATTTCATCAATCAATCTACCTATTACAACAACCAAAACCGCATCTAATGCTTAACATTAACCGCATACAAGTTCATAAATGCAATTCAATGATTCGGGCAACCAATTTACATGAATGATATGCCGTTTCGAAGGTAATCAAGCATACAATCCAACTAAACACTTACCAATAATAATCCATGGCATTCAATGCATCAAAAGTCCATTTCAAATTCATCAAACCCTAACCCAAATTCACCAAAATCAATAATCAAGTTCATGAAGTTTTCTAAGGCAACCTACACATCAAATTGAAGCTAGTGATACAAGGAACACAATTAGAACATGAACTTTTAACATCTAACAACATATGATCATCCAAACTTCAAGAACAACACACCAAAATTCAAGTTCATGCTAGTTACACTAAAACAACGAGATCGAGCATATAAATTATATATTCATGTTAGACTTGAGCCATAGACACTAATTAACACTTTTATAAGTTAAAAACATCAAGAACACAAAATCTAGTGATTTTAGAAAGTTACCCAAATGAAATGAAGTTGGTACCAAAATGAAGAGGATGAAGAGAGGATCACGAATATGTAATTTATTTTGTTGTAAGCCTCCTAGATCGAATTTAGATGATGATTGAATGAATTTGGATAATTGGGTGTGTGTTCTTGCTAGAGAGAAAGAGAGAGATGGAGATGAAAATGAATGGGTGAAAGGGGTTTGACCCTTTGACCTAGTCAAGGGTTTGATCCCTTGTCAAGTTTAGTCCCTCAACTTTCGTTCGGGTGCGGGAATTACCTAAAAGAGATAATTTAAAACGCGTATCAACGGGAGATGTTATAAACATATAACGGACTTTATATTAGTATAACGGAAAAGTAAACGGAAAAAGGTGGGATGTTACAATATATACGTTGAGAGAGTTGGATGGATGGATATATTAAAACCGGCCGAATGCTCGGCCTTTTATAGGCCCACGTAATACTGTTTGACCTCCGCGAGTGCGGAGGTTTTTGTCTTCAAAGCTCCGCGAGTGCGGAGCCCCTGATTCCATCTAACATAAGTTTGGCTCCTAGCTTGCCGACGGATTATATAATATAATATAATATATATATTAATTTTAAGAATTAATTATATATTATATTATATTCATATGCATAGTTGACTTGTAATTTTTAGTTCGTTGCGTCGAGCATTGAGAGTTGACTCTGGTCCCGGTTCCGGATTTTCGAACGTCCTTGCATATAATTTAATATCTTGTACTTTGTGTTTCGAATCTTGTACTCTTGTAATTTTGAGACGTTTCTCATCAATAATTGGAACCACTTTGATTGTACTTTGTACATTTGAACTTTTTGGTCGTTTGCGTCTTCAATTCGTCGAATATGTCTTTTGTCTTCACCTTTTATTATTTAAACGAATATTACTTGTAAATAGGACAACTGCAACTAAAAGCTTTTCTTTCTTGAGGAATAATGCTATGAAATATATGTTCGTTTTTATCATTATCAAATATTCCCACACTTGAGCGTTGCTTGTCCTCAAGCAATATAGTCTTGAAATATACTAGAATCACTTCTTTATTCTTCACACTTTGTACATCAGTGATTTCATTACGGCGGTATGAACAATGGTAGTAACGTTATGATTTACAGTCCCACATGACTATAAAAATTTAGATCCTTTAAGGAAATTGGATCTTTATGAAAACATTTGATCTTTTTGAAAATTCAATCTAGATTTTACCCTAGATAAGTTTTCCGGAATAACCCTTCACCGGTGTTTGCAAATTCTTTTTGTGGGTTTGGTGGGATTCAGATTTGAAAATTTTAGCTCAAAACTTGCGGTTTTGTGTCACCCACTTGCTAACCGTGTATTGGGAAAGTAACACGTCCAATATACTTGCTCCGTATATTACCTTTCGGTAAAGTACCATCCGGTTGTAAAGGAAAGCATTGAACAAGCAACTGTTAAGGCAATGTCCCCTGACATGCTTTTAATTATGGTCTATAACGTATCAGATGCAATTACTATCCTTTGTAGGAGCAATAGTAAAGCTCACCCTTATAATTTTTCGGTCTGGCACAAGGTCCTGTCTTTGACCATGCTATGCAACCACCGTTCTTACGGTTGACACCCGATTTGGTTCAGGTGACCTAATGAATTTCAGGTGAATTCCTAGGATTTTACGTTCAATGGTAATGAACGCATTGAAAATGGGTTTTCAGAAAACAAATCGGTTTGTAATTTTGATCGAAATATTTTCTCGTTTAAGCTCGAGTTTAGATATCATCGAATTCCATGAGTTTGTAATTCTCAATCTTTAAGGTCAATCTCAAGGATTGAGTAATATCAGTCTTAAAAGCTGATTTTTAATCCTTAAGGAGATTATCCTTTCTGGGGGTCTGATTCATTAGTCTTATCAAGCTAATTTGCATGACGCCCTCCCCATTTTACAAGACAGATCCTCTCATGGTTAGGATAAGTTTGACCACATGGCGACCGTGTTTGATGCTGAGGTCCGTGGATTTTCTGCTGATTTTAGAGATGAGTTTTCTAGATTTTTCATCAACCTACAGCTGGTCTGGACGACAACTTCTTGACCTAAATCAAGAAGCGCGTGTCTTTTTCGGAAAACTTTACTTCCTTTTAATGATGGAATTGATTCATCGTGTAGATCCATCTTTCTTACAGTAAATCGGGTAAAACTGTTTAGTTTAGTCCAAAGTAAAAGTATCTTCAATTATTTGTTACAAAAATATGTGACTTATGTTTTAAATAACTTGGTAAATTTTCCCACACTTGGCTTTTATTTTCTTTTATTTCCCTTTTTATTTTTCTCTATTCCATTTTAAATGAATTCTAACATTTTGGTTTGTTTCTCAATTTATGTCCTTTCCGAGGTAACAATAATTTCGGTGTTAACACCTAGTTTTATCGTTCATAAATATGTATAAACATGATTTTGAGTTCATTTAATTGAAAATTTTAAAAAAATTTACTAGAATTGGGTAGTCAGTATATAAGACTAGGGCTGTTCTTTATTATCAGAGAGCACTGGATTCTAATACAACTACTGCATTACTAGTATTTTTAATGATAACCAAGTGTTTAAGTTAAAAATTTTAAAAATCCGAAAGAATTTAACCCCTTCCCACACTTAAGATCTTGCAATGTCCTCATTTGCAAGAAATCAGTAACAATTTAAATTATTGAGGGTGATTAGCGTAGAAAAATGATTAAATTTTACCAAAGTTTCCAAACATATTGGCGTTTGTTTGCTGAATGATAAATGGTGCACATCATTTGTTCATTCCGTCTGTTGGTACATCACATTTATTTTTCATTTTTTTTTAAAAAAAAAGGTTTTTTTAATGTTTTTGGCATACTTTAATTCAATAAGGTTAAAAATAATGATAATAAAAGTTCTCGTCCCTCCCTCGGGTAAAGCAATTTCGATTCAACGACCTAGTCTTCAACTCACGACGAATTTTAAAAATCATATTTTTAACTTAACGAAATAAAGTAAATTTTTGTTTTTAAATTCACACCAAACTTAAATTTAAAATGCATAAAATTGAAAATTCATATTAATAATTAAAAATTCACACCAAACTTATATTATATTTTTGTTTTTATACATACAAACTTATATTAAAAATATTAAAATTTTCAAATATTTACAAACTTAAATATATTGATTTTAAAAAAAATTCACAATATTAATTTAAAAAACATGGTAAAAAATAAAATTAAAAATCTTTTTGGATTTTATCCCACTTTAATCAATCAAATATTATCAAAAACATACGCCCCTCTTTTCGGTAAAGTAATTTCGGTTCCATGACCTAATTTAACTCATGACGAATTTTTGAAATATTTTGGTTGATTGATTAAAGATATTTATACCTTAAGAATAAACGGTAAATTTCGCAGTGATGTAATAAATTTTTGTATGATATCAATAATTTCGGTCGCAAGAACTAATTTTATCGAATATCAATTTAATACTTTATAGCGAACAAATTAGCGTTTATTATCAAAAGGTTAAAAATAAAAATAAAAATAAAAACTGTACAGTCTTACCTGTGAGATAGTATTCTTAGTGATATGCTCTAGCCCACTCATAAGATAGTCGGACTAATTGATTTTCCATAGCTACATAGGCGTAACCTCGAGCATTCAGTGTTTTTTCTTCTAAACATATGAACGGTCCATCTCTGCATAGCGTAACAAATTCGGTATTGGAATATGTCTGATTCGTCGAGCATTTTCCTTCGTGTGACCATTTTCCGCATTTGTGACATCTTTCAAGGTGTCGTGCTCTTCTTTTCGCTGCGGATTTTGATTTTCCTTTACCAAATTGTAACTTATTATTTTCGCATCTGGATTCTTTTCTTACTCCGTCCAGTTTACCTCTGATTAATGATACTATTTCACTTGGAAGGGTGTCATTATTACGTTTAGTGATCAAAGCTTGTAGCATTAGACCATGGTTTAATTCACAGGAAGTCTTCATCTCGTAAAACCTAAAAAATTCAGAATGGGGGGAGAAGACTAGTTCTTTAGGGTCTGCTAGGGAAAGACCATTCGGGTTCCATTTTCGAGAACTACACGAAAACAGAAAATCTAACTCTAACAGAAATACATATTATCCTTTAAAGACTTGATTTTCCCCACACTTAGTTAGCTGTGGTGTCGAAATTGTGATTAACTTCGTTGTCAACTTCCATCGGACTATCTATGTAATGTTTAACTCTGTGACCATTAACCTTAAATTCAATCCCATTTGAATTTATCAATTCTACTGTTCCGTATGGGAAAACTCTTTTGACTATGAATGGTCCAGACCATCTTGATTTCAATTTTTCAGGAAATAGCTTGAATCGTGAATTGAAAAGAAGAACTCTGTCTCCTTCCTTAAATTCTTTTGAACTTCTGATTCTTTTATCATGCCATTTCTTCGTTTTTTCTTTATAAATTAACGAATTTTCGTATGCTTCTTGTCTTAATTCTTCTAATTCGTTTAATTGACTTAACCGTAGACGTCCAGCTTCATGTAAATCAAGATTACATGTCTTCAAAGCCCAAAATGCTTTGTGTTCAATTTCTACTGGAAGATGACATGCTTTTCCATAAACGAGTTTAAAAGGTGTGGTTCCAATTGGAGTTTTGTAGGATGTTCTAAAAGCCCAGAGTGCATCCTCCAATTTAATGGACCATTCCTTCGGATTTGATCCTACGGTTTTTTCTAGAATACATTTCAAAGCTCGGTTGGTATTTTCAACTTGTCCACTTGTTTGTGGATGATAAGCAGTGGAGATTTTATGAGTTACTCCATATCTTTTAAGAACTTTCTCAAGTTGATTATTACAAAAATGAGTTCCCCGATCACTTATTAAAGCTTTCGGCGTTCCAAACCTTGCAAAAAGACGTTTTAAAAAGTTGACTATAACTCGTGCATCGTTAGTCGGGAGAGCTTGCGCTTCCGCCCATTTAGATACATAATCAATGGCTACGAGAATATATAGATTATTATGAGATTTTGGAAATGGACCCATAAAGTCAATACCCCAAATGTCAAATACTTCACATACTTGAATGACATTTTGTGGCATTTCATCACGTTGACTTATTTTTCCGGCCCTTTGACATGCATCACAGGATTTGCAAAGAAGGTGTGCGTCTTTGTAAATTGTAGGCCAATAGAATCCAGCATCGTAAACTTTTCTTGCTGTTAGTTGAGGCCCATAATGCCCTCCTGTTAGTCCTGTGTGACAATGGTTTAAGATTTTACTAGCTTCATCTCCGAATACACATCGGCGTATTATTCCATCGGGACAACTTTTAAACAAATGTGGATCTTCCCAGAAATAGTGTTTTATATCACTAAAGAATTTTTTTCGTTTTTGGTACGATAATCCTTTTTCAAGGAATCCACATACTAAGTAGTTTGCATAGTCTGCAAACCATGGAATTTCATTATAATCTATCTTCAATAGATATTCATCAGGAAAGTTGTCTTGTATGGCCGATTCATTTAGAACTTCTAATTCGGGATTTTCAAGACGAGAAAGATGATCAGCGGCGAGATTTTCGGCTCCCTTTTTATCTCGGATTTCAATATCAAACTCTTGTAAGAGTAAGATCCAACGGATTAATCTTGCTTTAGCATCTTGTTTCGAAAATAGGTATCTAAGAGCAGAATGGTCGGTATAGACCACCGTTTTAGCTAGAACGAGATATGAACGAAATTTGTCAAAAGCAAAGACAATAGCAAGGAGTTCTTTTTCAGTAGTTGTATAATTCGTTTGTGCTCCTTGTAACATCTTACTAGCATAATATATAGGTTGAAATCGTTTTTCAATCATTTGTCCTAAAACGGCTCCCATTGCAAAATCACTTGCATCGCACATTAGTTCAAACGGTAAATTCCAATTTGGTGTTATCATGATCGGCGCATTAGTGAGTTTTTCTTTAAGAATATTAAAAGATTTGATACATTCATCTGAAAAGATGAATGGAGCATCCTTTTCTAGGAGTTTATTCATAGGAGTGGCAATTTTAGAAAAATCTTTTATGAAACGTCGGTAAAAACTGGCATGCCCTAGAAAACTCCTAACTCCTCTAACATTGATGGGATGTGGAAGTTTAGCAATTACATCTACTTTAGCACTATCCACTTCAATTCCTTCCTTTGAAATTTTATGACCAAGAACGATGCCTTCTTTAACCATGAAATGACATTTCTCCCAATTAAGATCTAGATTTGATTGTTCACATCTAATAAGCATTCATTCAAGATTAACTAGACATGATTCAAATGTATCACCGAAGACTGAAAAGTCATCCATGAAAACTTCCATGCATTCTTCTATCATGTCGTGAAAAATCGCCATCATGCACCTTTGAAAGGTTGCAGGGGCGTTGCAAAGTCCAAAATGGCATGCGTTTGTAAGCAAAAGTACCATAAGGGCACGTGAATGTGGTTTTCTCTTGATCCTCGGGTGCTATTGGAATCTGAAAGTATCCGAAAAAACCATCAAGAAAACAATAGTAACTGTTTCCGGCTAATCTTTCCAACATTTGATCAATGAAAGGTAAGGGAAAGTGATCTTTTCTGGTGGCGTCATTTAATTTTCTATAATCAATACATACACGCCATCCTGTTACAGTCCTCGTAGGAATAAGCTCATTTTTCTCATTTGTGATAACAGTCATGCCACCCTTCTTAGGCACGCATTGAACTGGGCTTACCCATGGACTATCAGAAATTGGATAAATTAGACCTGCATCAAGCAGTTTAATAATTTCTTTCTTAACAACATCTTACATATTCGAATTTAGTCTTCGTTGGCGTTGCACATACGTTTTATGACCTTCTTCCATAAGGATTTTATGTGTGCAATATGAAGGACTTATTCCTTTAATATCATGAATTTTCCATGCAATAGCTAGGTTATGAGCTTTTAACAAAGAAATGAGTTGAGATTTTTCATTTTCAGTAAGAGAAGACGATATTATTACAGGTAATTCAGATTCACCATGTAAATAAGCGTATTCCAAATGGTTTGGAAGTGGCTTTAACTCTAATGTCGGTGGTTCTTCTATCGATGATTTATATCGATATCTGTCTTCTTCTTTTAGCATTCGAATTTCTTCTATTGTTGGTTCATATTAATTAGCCATAAGTGTAGCTAACATTTCAGTTTCATCAATTGGTTCAGTTCCTTCACCTAAAGAACATTCTCCTGTTCCTTGTAATTCTGAAAATTCTTCTAACAATTCTGCATGTGATTCTATAGTTTGAATACATATTATAATAAGCGTTATGGAAAAGTATAGGGAAAAGCAAAAGAGCCTAGAGATGGTCTTCCTAGACTTAGAAAAGGCCTATGATTGTGTTCCGCGAAAGTTAATTTGGAAGACCCTTAATGGTAGAGGTATCCCAAGTAAATATATTAGAGCAATTATGGATATGTACGAAGGGGCGAAGTCCTGCGTTCAGACGCCTGTGGGAAACACAGAGTATTTCCCGATAGAAGTAGGCTTGCACCAGGGATCTGCCCTAAGCCCTTTCCTTTTCGCTTTGATTCTTGACGAGCTATCTAGAGGAATACAAGAGAACATCCCATGGAGTCTGATTTTTGCCGATGATATTGTGCTTGTAGCGGATTCCAAAGAAGAGTTTAATAGAAGACCAGAACAATGGAGGGAGGCCTTAGAACAAAATGGTCTAAGGATCAGTAGACAAAAGACGGAATATCTTAGGTGTGATTTCAACAGTGTTGAAGATGAACAAAACGCTGGAGTAAACATTAGCATTGGGGACCAGATCTTGCACCCACAAGATTCGTTTAGATATCTAGGCTCGGTCCTCCATAAATTGGGGAGGATAGATGAGGACGTGACCCATCGTATTAAGGTAGGTTGGTTGAAGTGGAGGGCAGCGAAAGGGGTCTTGTGCGACAAGAAGATTCGCTCAAATTGAAAGGGAAATTCCTCAAGGTTGCAATTAGACCTGCCATGTTGTACGGATCAGAATGTTGGCCAATGACAAAGGCCCAAGAGAGAAGGATGGAGGTGGCTGAAATGAGGATGCTTAGGTGGACATGTGGCAGGACCATGTTAGATATGATTCCAAATAGTGTGTTTAGGGAAAACCTTGGAATCGGAAGCATTATCGACAAGCTAAGAGAAGAACGACTTCGATGGTTTGGGCATGTGATGACGCGACCACGAACTGCCCCGGTTAGGAGAGTCGAGGCACTCACGGTCGACGGCGTAAGGAGAAGGGGTAGACCTACTCGGAGGTGGGTGGATAGACTAAGGCTCGACATGAAGGAGCTTTTGTTGACTGAGGACATGACTTCTGATAGGAATGCGTGGAGGGCTAGAATAAGAATAGTCGAGTAGGGTGCGTATTATTATTATTATTATTATTATTATTATTATTATTATTATTATTATTATTATTATTATTATTATTATTATTATTATTATTATTATTATTATTATTATTATTATTATTATTTGTAGTGCTTTTCTACTACTACTATTATTATTATTATTATTATATTTTTTTTTATTATTATTATTATTTGTATTGTGTATTAGCAATATTATTTCTTGTATCATTATTATTATTATTATTATTATTATTACTACTACTTTCATTGTTATTATTATTATTATTATTATTATTATTATTATTATTATTTATTATTGTTATTATTATTATGAATACTTTCACTATTTGTACTCAGTATTATTATAATCTTTTACTATTACTACTATTAATATTACTACTTACCATTATTAGCATATTACTATTACTATTTCTTATTATTAGTATTAGTATTATCAATATTAATACTATTACTATTTCTATTAATTATTAGTTACTGATACTATTATTTGTACTACTAGTACTTTCTTCCTTATTATCTTTATGTACTATTTGTATTATTATTATTATATCAGTATGTTTTTTTGTATGTTTGTGTATGTATGCATGCTTGTTTGTTTGTTCGTATGTATGTACGAATGTCTACGGATGTTTATATGTATGTAGGTTTTTGGAATGTATGTATTTATGCTTATGTTTGTAGGTATGCTTTTTGTTCGCAGGTATACAAAGATGGACGTATGCTTATGTATCTTCTTTCTTAGTGATCTATGTATGTATGATGTAGGTTTTATAGGTATGTTTGTTTTTGCATGCATGTATATGCTTTTGTATGTATCTACGTATGTATGATGTATGATGTATGATGTTTGTTTATGCTTCTATGTATGTATGAAGTATGATGTTTGTTTTTACATGTATGTATGTATGTATGATGTAGGTTTATAGGTCTATGTATGGACGTATGCTTTTGTTTGTAGGTATTTTTGTTTTTGCGTGTATGTATACGCTTTTGTAAGTATGTATGTATGTATGTATGTATGGATGTATGGATGGATGTATGTATGTAAATAATTATGTATATATGTAATATGTATGCTTATGTAGGTGTGCATGGTATGTATGTACGTATGTATGTATGTGCGTATGTGTATTGATGTATGTAGGCATGTATATAGGTTTGTGTATGTGTGTATGTACGAATATGTATGTATGCATGCTTGTATGTATGTATGTATGTATGTATGTATGTATGTATGTATGTATGATTTTGGTGCTTCGCATCGTTCGGAGCATCTTGGGGCTATTATGGCTGAGGACGACCCTCTTTGCTCGTGAGCTTGGTTGGTTCCCTTTAGTTGTGTGGCTTCGGGGATGTCTACCGTAAAGGTGCATGAGTGGTGTTTGGTTTGTTAAGGGTGGTTGGCTCTTTGCTTTTGCAACAACTTCCACCTGGCATGCCTTTCGAGTTTTTTTTGCTCAATTTATTGAGGCAACAACAAGCGTCGATATAGTGGCGTCTTGACTGCCGCTTGGAGCCTAAATTGATTTTCAGGCAGCATTTAAAACCCATGGAAATTTGATTAAACCATTTCCATGGAGTCTCTTTTTCTTTTCATTTTATTTATTTAAACTTTTTTTTTTTTAGCCGGAGGTCCCCACGGAAGCAATCTCTCTGCTCTGGAGTAGAGAGGGGGATGACTTTCTCTTCCTATGGGCCTCGACTCATGGTTAAAGAAACAACTTCTCTCTTACTCTACGGTAGAGGAAGGATTGTCTACATCTCACCTCCCCCTACCTCGCATGTGCGGGATTGGGTATTGTTGTTGTTGTTGTTGTTGTACCTAAACTAAATTTTGGCATTCTAAAACACCTTATACGTTTGTAACCAAAGAATTTTGGTGTTTTGGATCCCTAACTAGGGTGGTAAATGGGTCAAGCTACTCATGAGTTACTTGAGACCGGTTCGTTAAAAAGTTGAATAGAGCCAAGCCCAAACGAGCTCGAGTTAAAAAAGTACGCTTATAGCGAGTTGAGCTATGAGTTTTTGGCTCCACTTGTTTACAACCCTACCCTAATAACTAGAAAACGACAAAACTATGTAAGATTGTTTCAAGTCCACTCACATGTACAACATATAAGTTCATAAAAATCACAGTACTCTAGAATCAATTGGCGATAAATAGAGGTCCTTATAGATTTATATGCATACATTTAATTTGTTTCTTTTTCAATGTGAGACTTGACTTGTACAGCTTAACCGATTATCTCCAACAAATCATTCATCCGCCTCAAATATGCTCACATTTCCCCTTTCTAAAAAGTTCCCCTTTTCTCTAGATCATTACTATATATATACACATTTTTTTTTAAAAAGCAAACAGTTTTATTTATATAATAACTATAACTAGTTTTCAAACCCTCGCTTCGCGCCGGGGGTTCGATTTTTAATGTATTTTATTGTGTTTAGTTACGGAGCCTGCGAGTGAAAAATCAACATATATGAAAAGTACCCTAAATATTTATCGTTTTTTTAAAAGTGTCCGTTTTGCGTATAGTTAGTGACATTGTGTTCATAAAATTATTTCGAGTTTAAGGATGGTGTCGGAAAAATTTAACTCGTTGCGAGCGAGAAGATATGACCTGTTGAATATTTGAGTGGAGTTTGTTTAAGATATTTTATGAAAATTTTGATTTGACGCTTTAACCCCCTGTGTTGGGGGCCGATTTTAATTTTTGAACAAAGTGTGGGGCGCTTTTGTGGTGTTATTTGAAAGAAAGTAGGAAAAAAGGGACAAAGGTGAAAAGACGGAAATACCCCTGGTACTATTCATAAGTTTTGTCTAATAGTTAATGTGATAATTTACAAATAAATGGGCCTGGCCCAATCGAGGTAAAATGTATCTCAACAACGATAAACAATCTTTAATAGAAGCAAGTGTAATTTATCTAGGATCGATTAGTATCTGTAATATGTTGTAATCGTTTGTTTTGTGCGCCTCTTTCAATGTCTTACTAGTAGAGGTTGTTGATAAAATTGTCGTTCAAAGAACAAAATCTTTAATTCTGGGTTACAATTAGATTGAGGATACTCCGAGTACTACAAGGGACATGGCTGACAACAATATTGACGTCGTGACTGATTCAACTCTGGTTACTCTTGATACAATTCTTAACACGAGTGCAAGCACAAATGTTGATTCAATCGACGCTGGTAATTTTAATATGTAAGACCCTTCTCGATCAGTACTCGTTTCATTAGTGGGACGACAAGTGTGATAATTGTGGTGGATCGATTGCCGATTGATAGTGTGGAGTGGTTGTGACCATAAAAATTTGGTGTTGGTTTATCACGTAATGTAATCAGCACGTATATTTCATTTGTTATGCGTATATATTTGTGTATGTAGGCATGTATATGTGATTTGTTGTTCTGCATATAATATATTTTCCATTTTGTAGTGTGTATAATTTAGAAGTGGAATTGGGTGTATAATTAACTAAATTTGGTATAAACTAGTTGTGGAGCCCTCGCTTCGCGCCGGGGGCTCCGTTTTGAAAAAAAAAGTCTGGATCTATTTTGTAAAAATGATTTTTTTTCGACATCTAACATTGAAGGATTGTTCCTTTTGTGAAAATTGCTTCTTTTAGCGTTCTTTTTTTTTTTTTTTTTTTTTAAGTTAGTTGATCTATTTTGTAAAAAAGAATGTTTTTCGACATCTTTTGGTAGCATTGAAGGGGTTGTTCCTTTTATGAAAGTTGCCTCATTTATCGTTGAGGAAGAAAAGGAAAAAAATAAAAAAATGTTAGTTGATTTTTTTGGTAAAAAAGAATTTTTTTTCGACATCTTTTGGTAACATTGAAGGGTTGGTTCTTTTATGAGAGTTGTTTTTTTTATCGTTGGAGACAAAAAAAAAGAGGAAATGACGAAAATACCCCTAGTTACTATTGATGAATAGTGCTACAGGGTTTTGTCTATTTGATATATAGATAATTCTATTTTCTAGGTGACACAACTCTTTCCCATAACGTTTACGATAAGTGTTAAATAATTGACAAATATATTGTAGAGTTTGTTATAGGTAATATTCTAACTATGGGTGTTCATCGATCCGGTTTTCGTTTTGTTCGGTTTAATTGATTCGTTTTGTTCGGTTTTTCAACTTCTGAAATCAAAACCAACAACCGAACCGAAAACCGAATTTGAATTCGGTTCGGTTTGGTTTGATTTTTCAATTCGGTGCAATCATTTAAGAAACTTCAGGGACCAACCGTGTATTTTTTACTAACAATCGTTAATGAATTTGACGATAATTACTCCAATTTCAAACTTTTTCAAATTGTACTCCTTTTCTGTGCCAAATTAAAGAATCGTAATCCTTTTCGAGCTTAAGCAAATCGGGGGTTACTTTTATTGTCAAATTGAATAACTTAGGTTACATTTTCAGACCATTTACCCTAAAATATATGGATGATCCTTATACTTCACATAATATTATACCAATAAAAAAGAGGTAGAAGGTTTTTCCTGTTCGGGTTACACGGGAGGGCGAGTAATTCAACCCCATACTCTAATGTACGCAGCCCAGCGGGATTACTCACTACTGTTTCCAACCCTTCCCTGACCACCACTATATTCGTTCCACACGAGATTATATCAATACTTTTTATCATTTAAATATTACGCCGATCATCCTTAATAAACTTAAAAGCGCACTGTAACATCCCGTTTTTCATCATACATGTCCGAGGTACATAATTGATCTTTAGAATGTTCATACTTGGTTGTATAATTGTATAATTGTATAAAGATGATTGTACAATGCGTGTATGAAGGGTACCAAGCATGTACGTGTTGCGTTCGAATGTCGAAGAAAACTGGACGTTGTTTGAGTTAAAAGGTGTCTACGTACCTTTCCGACCCCAAATAAAATTTGAGTTGATGTTTTCAAAACCTTACCATTAGGAAGGAAATCTTATTACGTTTCCAACGATATTTGATTCATCGAAAACGGAGTTACGGTCAAAAAGTTATGACCAAAACAAGTTGTTGAAGTTCGGATGAAATAGGCCATTGTCACGGCGCGACCAGAATGGCCACGGCGCGACAAATGCCTATTTTGAGGGCCAGAAAGCTTAAAAAGTGATCTAAAATCACCCTTTGGGCCACGGCGCGGAGGATTTGCTCCGCGGCGCGACAATTGGCACGATCTGGTGCTGTTCAGCCTTTTAATGAGTTAAATGAAGGGCAAAGGTGGTATTTCACATGTAGACGGGTTTTTGGCCATAAAACTGATCCCAATCTTATCCAAACCTCATTTTCTTCATTCTCTTTCCCTCCCACTCACACACCAAACCCTAGAGGGAGAGTAAAGGGTTTAGAGCGAGAAAGCTCGAATCGGGGAAGAAGAAGAGTGTTTTGGGTCGGGTCACAAGAGTTAAAGTTGTTCTCCTCGTTCACGGCTACGTTGTGGTAGTGATGGTAAGTTCTAACTCTGAAATTCATCTTTATGATTTGATATTCAAGTTAGGGTTTTGAGCTTTTTAGTTGTAAAACCCATTTAGATGATGAAGTGGGTTTATGGAAACTAGTTATTTTTGATACATGGCGGGTTTTAGGTTGATTGACGTTTTAGCCACGATTAGGCTTTGGTTTTGGGTGTAATCACTTAGTTTAGTAATTTTGGAAGTGTTGGAACCCTTTTGGGTGTAATTGGGTTGACTAATTTTGAATTGGGTCAAAATTAGGGTTTATGTGTCAAATTGGGTAAGCTAAGGGTTTAACACTTGTGATTTGGTTTAATTGGTGTATTAGGTCCATTTTCACTTGTGTTAGTGATTAATGGTGAGTTTGGGCATTTTTATGACTTCGGTCAAAATTGGTAAATTGAATTGGGTCAAACTTGATGATGACACTAGTTTTGGTCAAAGGGATGTTAAACACTTTTGTTAAGTGTTAAATGGCGTTTTTGAATGAAGTAATCGCGGGAAGTGTTTTTGGGTTAAAATGACATTTTAACAAAAGTCAAACTTGGTCAAAAGCAATATGGGTCAATATTGCACGTGTTGGGGTTTTTGGTGTAATTGGCGTTTGTAATGATTACTACCTAAGTAGTAATTTAGTGTTAAGATCTAAGTTTGATCTAATTGGTGTAAAGTATGATTTGGGTTAAATTGTACTTTATTGTGTTGGTCGGAATTACCACCCGTAGTGGTAATTGGTGAAGTCCACTTTAGGTGTCTAAATGGGCGGATTGTGGAGGTAGGTATAAACCCTTAGTTAAGGGTGTTGGCGTCGAATTCTCTTGTAGAGAATGTATGTTGGTTATGTGTATACCTATATGTGTATTATAGGTAAAGGTTTGCTCGATTGCGTGTGGTGGAGATTTCGCGCATGGTTTGTAATGCTTGAGTTCACGAGGTGAGTGGAATAATTATATGCGTAGGTATATAATGTATTTATTTATTGTAGCATGAGATGTGTAGTGTCGATGTGCTAAGACACCACATTTCACGTGACGAGTGAAGTGTCGATGTGCTAAGACACCACTTGAAGTAAAGTAAAGGATGAAGTGTCGACGTGTTAAGACGCCATCAGGGGTGAAGTATCGACGTGTTAAGATGCCACCCTAAGTAAGACGAAGAGTGAAGTGTCGATGTGTTAAGACACCACTCGGAGTGAAGTATCGACGTGTTAATATGCCACTCCAAGGACTATCACTGGTGAAGTGTCACCCGGGGTGAAGCATCGACGTGTTAAGATGCCACCCGTGGGAATAGTGTACGACGTGTTAAGTACTCTAATGGTTGTTATGAACACCGATGGGAAATTTGAGTACCATCCCTTGTACGATTGGTTAACCATGGTTATGTGCTGTAGTGTAGTATAATATATTGTTCGGTTATATATGCTATTGTTTGTGCTAGCTTGTGGTAATGGAGATTTAGTGTTATACTTTGCAATGGTATGGTATTTGAATTGCTAGCATGTATGTGGTATTTGTGTAAGTGTTTGCAAGTAAGTAGATTATATATGTATGTGTATAATTATTTCATTCGGTAAGCTTCAAGCTTACCCCTCTCGTTGTTTACCTTTTTACAGGTATTGTGATTGTGAAGCTAGTTAGTCGTTAGACTAGATGTGTAGGAGCGCTTGGGCTCGATGGGGTAGCTTTCGGATATGGATGTGGATTGGGGATTTGGTAGATTCTCGGGATTATGCTCTTGGTATCGGGTTGGGCTATGGTGTCTTAACCGTGGTGTTGAATAAATGTTTCGAGGTCGTATTGTTTAGTTATGTCGAGTCAAACCTTGTATGTGAAATACATTCTCGTAAGGATGTATGATGTCAATTTTAAACCAAGCGTCGAGATAAAACGTTAACGTGTTATTATGATAAATTGTATACGGAAACTATTTTGAAATGGTTGTTTACTTGGATGCTATTGGGACCTAACTTAAAAAAAAAAAAAATGTACTCCGTTTTTTGGTTTATCGGATTGGGGTTGTTTCAAGTGGTATCAGAGCATAGTCTAAGGGAAATAGGTGACCTTGGAATAGGTGCCTAGTCTTAGACTTATTCACGGCTGTGCGTTATTTGCGGGACTTGTAAGAATATGAGTCGGTTTGAGAATTGTTAGTGCCTTAGAGTAGGTGACTAACTAGGACTTGTGATTGTCCAAAGCGTGATTATGTGGGGCCTTATTTCGTGTGTAAATTAGTGCCTTAGATTGCTAGTGCCTAATGTAAGTAGGCGAACTTGGACGTTGTTTTAGTGATAGTCACCTAGGTTGTAGGTTGACTTGTTGTTGCGGTGTACTTGTGTATATTTATTATTATATTGTATATAGGTATATATATACAGATATCTATTGGTTCGGTGTCCTAGAGACGAATCTATTGGAGAGATTCGAATGTTTAGCGGTTTTGAGTGATCAAGTTCACGGTAAGGACTTTGGTCATTCGGGCACTAGAAGTTATCGCGTGTTATCTTGTGTGAATGTTGCGTCAGTTCGAGTAAAGTACTTTGTGTGACCATGTGGAAATGGTAAGGTACCAATTGTAATAGTGACTGATCACCATTATTACAAAAGTGTATCTTGACAACAAGCATGACATGACGAGTACCGAGCGGAGGAAACGTGGCATGGTTGGGGGTAGAATCGGGACGAGTAGGAATCTTTTATTGGTTCCTAGGATATAGTGGTCTCGGGTGATGTGCTTGTTGTCACATCGGATTTATTGTGAGTTGGAAATTGTTACGGTGGATTCGGTTAGTTAAGTGAGTGAGCCAACTCACGAGTTCGGCGCATAATTAGTCACCCTACGTAGTGGGTGCATTATTTGAGATCGTCATTGGTTGTAGTTACCCATTGTAACTAGGATGACCGATTAATGTGTGCGTGTGTGTGCGTCGAGGACTTGAATTCCGTATTGGGATGCAACAAGTCTAATGATTGTGGTATTGGGTTACACTCGGAAGAGTGTGCGGTTAGAGGATCGTGCAAGGATTCTAGTTGTGAGCCGCCTTGGAATTGGCGAATCGGGGAGTCTTGGGGTCATTTAACTCATGGAGTGGGACCCGTATGACGATGATTGCGTTAGTGTGTTAGCGTGTTATGGATTATAGGGTAACATTCCTAACGGAATATCCCTTGTTGTGGTAGTCTTGCCGATGTGCGGAAGGGTGTAAGACTTGGTGTTTCCAAGCATCTCTTTAGTGTTAGATGAAAGGGTTCGAGGGGCTATATCGTTTTGGCCTTGTGGAAATTGTGGCTAGCGCGTGATCGCTAGGAACTTTCGAGAAGACAATAAACTGTAAGATTTGTCGGGTAGGAATGACTTCGGGTCATTATTATGGAGAAATGGGTGACATCGGGTGTATGGGACCCAAAGTCGAGTTTCTAAATCTCGATAGAATTCGGTGGGAGTCTGCATAACACTGCGTCAGGTGCCCCGTTATACCTGCTAGTGTGATGTTCAACTCCGGGGATGGTGTGATTACTTTGTGCTTAGGGTGACCGTGAGATACCCTTGGAAGCATCAGAGATTATAATAAGTGATCGACGGGTGATAGTAATTCGACGGTTGCGAAAGTCGAAGTTTAAGAGCATTGTGATGAATACTTCTTATGAAGTGACGGATGAGCGAAATCTTGTTGCTCTTAAGTGATAGATGGTTAAAGATGACCGGTGAGCCGATGAGTGACTTAATGGTTGGTTAGGCCGAAGGTTATGATGAAGTGTTTGAAATGTCCCGTTCTTATTGACTAAAAACGTTCCATATTAATTGATTTCGTTGCGAGGTTTTGACCTCTATATGAGACGTTTTTCAAAGACTGCATTCATTTTTAAAACAAACCATAACCTTTATTTCATAGATAAAGGTTTTAAAAAAACTTTACGTAGATTATCAAATATTGATAATCTAAAATATCCTGTTTACACACGACCATTACATAATGGTTTACAATACAAATATGTTACAACAAAATAAGTTTCTTGAATGCAGTTTTTACACAATATCATACAAGCATGGACTCCAAATCTCGTCCTTATTTAAGTATGCGACAGCGGAAGCTCTTAATAATCACCTGAGAATAAACATGCTTAAAACGTCAACAAAAATGTTGGTGAGTTATAGGTTTAACCTATATATATCAAATCATAATAATAGACCACAAGATTTCATATTTCAATTCACATCCCATACATAGAGATAAAAATCATTCATATGGTGAACACCTGGTAACCGACATTAACAAGATGCATATATAAGAATATCCCCATCATTCCGGGACACCCTTCGGATATGATATAAATTTCGAAGTACTAAAGCATCCGGTACTTTGGATGGGGTTTGTTAGGCCCAATAGATCTATCTTTAGGATTCGCGTCAATTAGGGTGTCTGTTCCCTAATTCATAGATTACCAGACTTAATAAAAAGGGGCATATTCGATTTCGATAATTCAACCATAGAATGTAGTTTCACGTACTTGTGTCTATTTTGTAAATCATTTATAAAACCTGCATGTATTCTCATCCCAAAAATATTAGATTTTAAAAGTGGGACTATAACTCACTTTCACATATTTTTACTTCGTCGGGAAGTAAGACTTGGCCACTGGTTGATTCACGAACCTATAACAATATATACATATATATCAAAGTATGTTCAAAATATATTTACAACACTTTTAATATATTTTGATGTTTTAAGTTTATTAAGTCAGCTGTCCTCGTTAGTAACCTACAACTAGTTGTCCACAGTTAGATGTACAGAAATAAATCGATAAATATTATCTTGAATCAATCCACGACCCAGTGTATACGTATCTCAGTATTGATCACAACTCAAACTATATATATTTTGGAATCAACCTCAACCCTGTATAGCTAACTCCAACATTCACATATAGAGTGTCTATGGTTGTTCCGAAATATATATAGATGTGTCGACATGATAGGTCGAAACATTGTATACGTGTCTATGGTATCTCAAGATTACATAATATATAATACAAGTTGATTAAGTTATGGTTGGAATAGATTTGTTACCAATTTTCACGTAGCTAAAATGAGAAAAATTATCCAATCTTGTTTTACCCATAACTTCTTCATTTTAAATCCGTTTTGAGTGAATCAAATTGCTATGGTTTCATATTGAACTCTATTTTATGAATCTAAACAAAAAAGTATAGGTTTCTAGTCGAAAAAATAAGTTACAAGTCGTTTTTGTAAAGGTAGTCATTTCAGTCGAAAGAACGACGTCTAGATGACCATTTTAGAAAACATACTTCCACTTTGAGTTTAACCATAATTTTTGGATATAGTTTCATGTTCATAATAAAAATCATTTTCTCAGAATAACAACTTTTAAATCAAAGTTTATCATAGTTTTTAATTAACTAACCCAAAACAGCCCGCGGTGTTACTACGACGGCGTAAATCCGGTTTTACGGTGTTTTTCGTGTTTCCAGGTTTTAAATCATTAAGTTAGCATATAATATAGATATAGAACATGTGTTTAGTTGATTTTAAAAGTCAAGTTAGAAGGATTAACTTTTGTTTGCGAACAAGTTTAGAATTAACTAAACTATGTTCTAGTGATTACAAGTTTAAACCTTCGAATAAGATAGCTTTATATGTATGAATCGAATGATGTTATGAACATCATTACTACCTTAAGTTCCTTGGATGAACCTACTGGAAAAGATAAAAATGGATCTAGCTTCAATGGATCCTTGGATGGCTCAAAGTTCTTGAAGCAAAATCATGACACGAAAACAAGTTCAAGTAAGATCATCACTTGAAATAAGATTGTTATAGTTATAGAAATTGAACCAAAGTTTGAATATGATTATTACCTTGTATTAGAATGATAACCTACTGTAAGAAACAAAGATTTCTTGAGGTTGGATGATCACCTTACAAGATTGGAAGTGAGCTAGCAAACTTGAAAGTATTCTTGATTTTATGAAACTAGAACTTTTGGAATTTATGAAGAACACTTAGAACTTGAAGATAGAACTTGAGAGAGTTCAATTAGATGAAGAAAATTGAAGAATGAAAGTGTTTGTAGGTGTTTTTGGTCGTTGGTGTATGGATTAGATATAAAGGATATGTAATTTTGTTTTCATGTAAATAAGTCATGAATGATTACTCATATTTTTGTAATCTTATGAGATATTTCATGCTAGTTGCCAAATGATGGTTCCCACATGTGTTAGGTGACTCACATGGGCTGCTAAGAGCTGATCATTGGAGTGTATATACCAATAGTACATACATCTAAAAGCTGTGTATTGTACGAGTACGAATACGGGTGCATACGAGTAGAATTGTTGATGAAACTGAACGAGAATGTAATTGTAAGCATTTTTGTTAAGTAGAAGTATTTTGATAAGTGTATTGAAGTCTTTCAAAAGTGTATAAATACATATTAAAACACTACATGTATATACATTTTAACTGAGTCGTTAAGTCATCGTTAGTCGTTACATGTAAGTGTTGTTTTGAAACCTTTAGGTTAACGATCTTGTTAAATGTTGTTAACCCAATGTTTATAATATCAAAAGAGATTTTAAATTATTATATTATCATGATATTATGATGTACGAATATCTCTTAATATGATATATATACATTAAATGTCGTTACAACGATAAACGTTACATATATGTCTCGTTTCAAAATCATTAAGTTAGTAGTCTTGTTTTTACATATGTAGTTCATTGTTAATATAATTAATGATATGTTTACTTATCATAATATCATGTTAACTATATATATAACCATATATATGTCATCATATAGTTTTTTTACAAGTTTTAACGTTCGTGAATCACCGGTCAACTTGGGTGGTCAATTGTCTATATGAAACATATTTCAATTAATCAAGTCTTAACAAGTTTGATTGCTTAACATGTTGGAAACATTTAATCATGTAAATATCAATCTCAATTAATATATATAAACATGGAAAAGTTCGGGTCACTACAGTACCTACTCGTTAAATAAATTTCGTCCCGAAATTTTAAGCTGTTGAAGGTGTTGATGAATCTTCTGGAAATAGATGCGGGTATTTCTTCTTCATCTGATCTTCACGCTCCCAGGTGAACTCGGGTCCTCTACGAGCATTCCATCGAACCTTAACAATTGGTATCTTGTTTTGCTTAAGTCTTTTAACCTCACGATCCATTATTTCGACGGGTTCTTCGATGAATTGAAGTTTTTCGTTGATTTGGATTTCATCTAACGGAATAGTGAGATCTTCTTTAGCAAAACATTTCTTTAAATTCGAGACGTGGAAAGTGTTATGTACAGCCGCGAGTTGTTGAGGTAACTCTAGTCGGTAAGCTACTGGTCCGACACGATCAATAATCTTGAATGGTCCAATATACCTTGGATTTAATTTCCCTCGTTTACCAAATCGAACAACGCCTTTCCAAGGTGCAACTTTAAGCATGACCATCTCTCCAATTTCAAATTCTATATCTTTTCTTTTAATGTCAGCGTAGCTCTTTTGTCGACTTTGGGCGGTTTTCAACCGTTGTTGAATTTGGATGATCTTCTCGGTAGTTTCTTGTATAATCTCCGGACCCGTAATCTGTCTATCCCCCACTTCACTCCAACAAATCGGAGACCTGCACTTTCTACCATAAAGTGCTTCAAACGGCGCCATCTCAATGCTTGAATGGTAGCTGTTGTTGTAGGAAAATTCTGCTAACGGTAGATGTCGATCCCAACTGTTTCCGAAATCAATAACACATGCTCGTAGCATGTCTTCAAGCGTTTGTATCGTCCTTTCGCTCTGCCCATCAGTTTGTGGATGATAGGCAGTACTCATGTCTAGACGAGTTCCTAATGCTTGCTGTAATGTCTGCCAGAATCTTGAAATAAATCTGCCATCCCTATTAGAGATAATAGAGATTGGTATTCCATGTCTGGAGACGACTTCCTTCAAATACAGTCGTGCTAACTTCTCCATCTTGTCATCTTCTCTTATTGGTAGGAAGTGTGCTGATTTGGTGAGACGATCAACTATTACCCAAATAGTATCAAAACCACTTGCAGTCCTTGGCAATTTAGTGATGAAATCCATGGTAATGTTTTCCCATTTCCATTCCGGGATTTCGGGTTGTTGAAGTAGACCTGATGGTTTCTGATGCTCAGCTTTGACCTTAGAACACGTCAAACATTCTCCTACGTATTTAGCAACATCGGCTTTCATACCCGGCCACCAAAAATGTTTCTTGAGATCCTTGTACATCTTCCCCGTTCCAGGATGTATTGAGTATCTGGTTTTATGAGCTTCTCTAAGTACCATTTCTCTCATATCTCCAAATTTTGGTACCCAAATCCTTTCAGCCCTATACCGGGTTCCGTCTTCCCGAATATTAAGATGCTTCTCCGATCCTTTGGGTATTTCATCCTTTAAATTTCCCTCTTTTAAAACTCCTTGTTGCGCCTCCTTTATTTGAGTAGTAATGTTATTATGAATCATTATATTCATAGATTTTACTCGAATGGGTTCTCTATCCTTCCTGCTCAAGGCATCGGCTACCACATTTGCCTTCCCCGGGTGGTAACGAATCTCAAAATCGTAATCATTCAATAATGCAATCCACCTACGCTGCCTCATATTCAGTTGTTTCTGATTAAATATGTGTTGAAGACTTTTGTGGTCGGTATATATAATACTTTTGACCCCATATAAGTAGTGCCTCCAAGTCTTTAATGCAAAAACAACCGCGCCTAATTCCAAATCATGCGTCGTATAATTTTGTTCGTGAATCTTCAATTGTCTAGACGCATAAGCAATCACCTTCGTTCGTTGCATTAATACACAACCGAGACCTTGCTTTGATGCGTCACAATAAATCACAAAATCATCATTCCCTTCAGGCAATGACAATATAGGTGCCGTAGTTAGCTTTTTCTTCAATAACTGAAACGCTTTCTCTTGTTCATCATTCCATTCAAATTTCTTCCCTTTATGCGTTAATGCAGTCAAGGGTTTTGCTATTCTGGAAAAGTCTTGGATGAACCTTCTGTAGTAACCAGCTAGTCCTAAAAACTGGCGTATGTGTTTCGGAGTTTTCGGGGTTTCCCACTTTTCAACAGTTTCTATCTTTGCCGGATCCACCTTAATACCTTCTTTGTTCACTATGTGACCGAGGAATTGAACTTCTTCCAACCAAAATGCACACTTTGAAAACTTAGCGTACAATTCTTCCTTCCTCAATACTTCTAACACCTTTCTCAAATGTTCACCGTGTTCTTGGTCATTCTTTGAGTAAATATGTATGTCATCAATGAAAACAATGACAAACTTGTCAAGGTATGGTCCACACACTCGGTTCATAAGGTCCATGAACACAGCTGGTGCATTAGTTAAACCAAACGGCATGACCATAAACTCGTAATGACCGTAACGTGTTCTGAAAGCAGTCTTTGGAATATCATCTTCTTTCACCCGCATTTGATGATACCCGGAACGTAAGTCAATCTTTGAATAAACAGACGAGCCTTGTAGTTGATCAAATAAGTCGTCGATTCTCGGTAGTGGGTAGCGGTTCTTGATGGTAAGTTTGTTCAACTCTCGGTAGTCGATACACAACCTGAATGTACCATCTTTCTTCTTGACAAACAAAACAGGAGCTCCCCACGGTGATGTGCTTGGTCGAATGAAACCACGCTCTAAAAGTTCTTGTAATTGGCTTTGCAGTTCTTTCATCTCGCTGGGTGCGAGTCTGTAAGGAGCACGAGCTATTGGTGCAGCTCCTGGTACAAGATCTATTTGAAATTCAACGGATCGATGTGGGGGTAATCCCGGTAATTCTTTCGGAAATACATCGGGAAATTCTTTTGCAATGGGAACATCATTGATGCTCTTTTCTTCAGTTTGTACTTTCTCGACGTGTGCTAGAACAGCATAGCAACCTTTTCTTATTAGTTTTTGTGCCTTCAAATTACTAATAAGATGTAGCTTCGTGTTGCCCTTTTCTCCGTACACCATTAAGGGTTTTCCTTTTTCTCGTATAATGCGAATTGCATTTTTGTAACAAACGATCTCCGCTTTCACTTCTTTCAACCAGTCCATACCGATTATCACATCAAAACTCCCTAACTCTACTGGTATCAAATCAATCTTAAATGTTTCGCTAACCAGTTTAATTTCTCGATTCCGACATATATTATCTGCTGAAATTAATTTACCATTTGCTAATTCGAGTAAAAATTTACTATCCAAAGGCGTCAATGGACAACTTAATTTAGCACAAAAATCTCTACTCATATAGCTTCTATCCGCACCCGAATCAAATAAAACGTAAGCAGATTTATTGTCAATAAGAAACGTACCCGTAACAAGCTCCGGGTCTTCCTGTGCCTCTACCGCATTAATATTGAAAACTCTTCCACGGCCTTGTCCATTCGTGTTCTCCTGGTTCGGGAAATTTCTAATAATGTGGCCTGGTTTTCCACATTTATAACAAACTACATTGGCATAACTTGCTCCGACACTACTTGCTCCGCCATTACTCGTTCTGACACCATTTGTTCCTTTCGTTCTATTAACCCCTGGTCCGTAGACCTCACACTTCGCCGCGCTATGACCATTTCTTTTACACTTGTTGCAAAATTTGGTGCAGAACCCCGAGTGATTCTTTTCACACCTTTGGCATAGTTGCTTCTGATTGTTGTTGTTGTTGCGGTTATTATTGTTGTTGGGATGATTGTTGTAGTTGCTGTTGTTGGTGTTGTTGTTGTTGTTGTTGTTGGGCCGTTTGTTGTAGTTGCGATTGATGTTGCGATTGTTGGGATAATTGTTGCGATTATTGTTGTAATTGTTGTTGTTGTTGTATTGGTGATTCTTATCACCGTTTTCCTCCCACTTTCTTTTGACTTGCTTCACATTGGCCTCTTCAGCAGTCTGTTCTTTATTTCTTTCTTCAATCTGGTTCACTAGCTTGTGAGCCATTCTACATGCCTGTTGTATGGAGGCGGGCTCGTGTGAACTTATATCTTCTTGGATTCTTTCCGGTAATCCTTTCACAAACGCGTCGATCTTCTCTTCCTCATCTTCGAATGCTCCCGGACACAATAGGCACAATTCTGTGAATCGTCTTTCGTACGTGGTAATATCAAATCCTTGGGTTCGTAACCCTCTAAGTTCTGTCTTGAGCTTATTGACCTCGGTTCTGGGACGGTACTTCTCGTTCATCAAGTGCTTGAATGCTGACCACGGTAGTGCGTACGCATCATCTTGTCCCACTTGCTCTAGATAGGTATTCCACCATGTTAACGCAGAACCTGTGAAGGTATGCGTAGCGTACTTCACTTTGTCCTCTTCAGTACACTTACTTATGGCAAACACCGATTCAACCTTCTCGGTCCATCGTTTCAATCCAATCGGTCCTTCGGTTCCATCAAATTCCAAAGGTTTGCAGGCAGTGAATTCTTTGTAGGTGCATCCTACACGATTTCCTGTACTGCTAGATCCAAGGTTATTGTTGGTATGTAGCGCAGCCTGTACTGCGGCTATGTTTGAAGCTAGAAAAGTACGGAATTCTTCTTCATTCATATTCACGGTGTGTCGAGTAGTCGGTGCCATTTCCTTCAAAATAGTTAAATGGAACAAGTTAATCATACAGAATATTAAGAGTAGTTAATAGTATTTCGTAGCATAATATGAACTCATTTATAAAAGCTTTTTCTTCATATTAGCGTTTTATAAGTTTAAATTCGGGTAGTACCTACCCGTTAAGTTCATACTTAGTAGCTAATATACAATTCAACTACTACAATTCTATATGAAAAACTGATTATAATAATATTTCGCGTTCAAACTTTTATACAATATTTTACAAACTTACAATACCGCTTATTTTACATAAAGCATGAAATATAGCACACAATAACTTTGATACAAGATAGTTGTGAAGACAATTCTAGCTAGTACACAAGTCGTTCAGCAAAGGCAATAAAGACACGTAATTCATACGTCCAGAAACAAGTCATGCATTCTGGTTTTACTAGGACTACTTCCCATCCTTGGTCTTGTGCAACATAACCGTTATGGCCGTTGATAAGACAGCGTGTTGTAACGTCATCAAAGGGACGAGGGTTACGTAATGTCCAACAGTCCCGTAATAATCTAAAAACCTCATTTCTTACCCCAATTACCGACTCCGTCACTTGTGGAAACGTTTTGTTTAATAGTTGTAGCCCGATGTTCTTGTTCTCACTTTGGTGAGAAGCGAACATTACTAATCCGTAAGCATAACATGCTTCTTTATGTTGCATGTTAGCCGCTTTTTCTAAATCACGAAGTCCAATATTCGGATATATTGAGTCAAAATAATTTCTTAACCCGTTGCGTAAAATAGCATTTGGGTTCCCCGCAATATATGCGTCAAAGTAAACACATCGTAACTTATGGGTTTCCCAATGTGATATCCCCCATCTTTCAAACGAAAGTCTCTTATAAACCAAGACATTCTTGGAACGTTCTTCGAATGTCTTACAAACTGATCTCGCCTTAAATAGTTGTGCCGAAGAATTCTGGCCGACTCTAGACAAGATTTCATCAATCATGTCTCCGGGTAGGTCTCTTAAAATATTGGGTTGTCTATCCATTTTGTGTTTTTAAACTGTAAAATAGACAAGAGTTAGATTCATAAAAAAAATACTTATTAATACAAGCAATTTTTACATATATCATAAAGCATAAGAACACTATATTCCATATATTACACCACACGAATACAACTATCTTATTCCGACTCGCTCGTTTCTTCTTCTTCGGTTTTGGTTCGTTTTGCCAAGTTTCTAGGGATATATGATGTTCCCCTAATACGAGCCGTCGTTGTCCACATTGGTTTAGAAAAACCTGGTGGTTTAGAGGTTCCCGGGTCATTGTTACAACTTAAGGACTTCGGGGGTTGACAATACATATAAAGTTCATCGGGGTTGGAATTAGATTTCTCTATTTTTATGCCCTTTCCCTTATTATTTTCTTTTGCCTTTTTAAATTCAGTTGGGGTAATTTCTATAACATCATCGGAATTCTCGTCGGAATCCGATTCATCGGAGAATTGGTAATCCTCCCAATATTTTGCTTCCTTGGCGGAAACACCATTGACCATAATTAACCTTGGTCGGTTGGTTGAGGATTTTCTTTTACTTAACCCTTTTATTATTTCCCCCACCGGTTCTATTTCTTCATCCGGTTCCGATTCTTCTTCCGGTTCCGACTCTTCTTCCGGTTCCTCTTCGGGAACTTGTGAATCAGTCCACAAATCATTCCAATTTACATTTGACTCTTCATTATTATTAGGTGAGTCAATGGGACTTGTTCTAGAGGTAGACATCTATCACATAATATCAAACACGTTAAGAGATTAATATATCACATAATATTCATATGTTAAAAATATTTAGTTTCCAACAAAAATGTTAAGCAATCATTTTTAAAGAAAACACGGTCGAAGTCCAGACTCACTAATGCATCCTAACAAACTCGATAAGACACACTAATGCAAATTTTCTGGTTCTCTAAGACCAACGCTCGGATACCAACTGAAATGTCCCGTTCTTATTGACTAAAAACGTTCCATATTAATTGATTTCGTTGCGAGGTTTTGACCTCTATATGAGACGTTTTTCAAAGACTGCATTCATTTTTAAAACAAACCATAACCTTTATTTCATAGATAAAGGTTTTAAAAAAACTTTACGTAGATTATCAAATATTGATAATCTAAAATATCCTGTTTACACACGACCATTACATAATGGTTTACAATACAAATATGTTACAACAAAATAAGTTTCTTGAATGCAGTTTTTACACAATATCATACAAGCATGGACTCCAAATCTCGTCCTTATTTAAGTATGCGACAGCGGAAGCTCTTAATAATCACCTGAGAATAAACATGCTTAAAACGTCAACAAAAATGTTGGTGAGTTATAGGTTTAACCTATATATATCAAATCATAATAATAGACCACAAGATTTCATATTTCAATTCACATCCCATACATAGAGATAAAAATCATTCATATGGTGAACACCTGGTAACCGACATTAACAAGATGCATATATAAGAATATCCCCATCATTCCGGGACACCCTTCGGATATGATATAAATTTCGAAGTACTAAAGCATCCGGTACTTTGGATGGGGTTTGTTAGGCCCAATAGATCTATCTTTAGGATTCGCGTCAATTAGGGTGTCTGTTCCCTAATTCATAGATTACCAGACTTAATAAAAAGGGGCATATTCGATTTCGATAATTCAACCATAGAATGTAGTTTCACGTACTTGTGTCTATTTTGTAAATCATTTATAAAACCTGCATGTATTCTCATCCCAAAAATATTAGATTTTAAAAGTGGGACTATAACTCACTTTCACATATTTTTACTTCGTCGGGAAGTAAGACTTGGCCACTGGTTGATTCACGAACCTATAACAATATATACATATATATCAAAGTATGTTCAAAATATATTTACAACACTTTTAATATATTTTGATGTTTTAAGTTTATTAAGTCAGCTGTCCTCGTTAGTAACCTACAACTAGTTGTCCACAGTTAGATGTACAGAAATAAATCGATAAATATTATCTTGAATCAATCCACGACCCAGTGTATACGTATCTCAGTATTGATCACAACTCAAACTATATATATTTTGGAATCAACCTCAACCCTGTATAGCTAACTCCAACATTCACATATAGAGTGTCTATGGTTGTTCCGAAATATATATAGATGTGTCGACATGATAGGTCGAAACATTGTATACGTGTCTATGGTATCTCAAGATTACATAATATATAATACAAGTTGATTAAGTTATGGTTGGAATAGATTTGTTACCAATTTTCACGTAGCTAAAATGAGAAAAATTATCCAATCTTGTTTTACCCATAACTTCTTCATTTTAAATCCGTTTTGAGTGAATCAAATTGCTATGGTTTCATATTGAACTCTATTTTATGAATCTAAACAAAAAAGTATAGGTTTCTAGTCGAAAAAATAAGTTACAAGTCGTTTTTGTAAAGGTAGTCATTTCAGTCGAAAGAACGACGTCTAGATGACCATTTTAGAAAACATACTTCCACTTTGAGTTTAACCATAATTTTTGGATATAGTTTCATGTTCATAATAAAAATCATTTTCTCAGAATAACAACTTTTAAATCAAAGTTTATCATAGTTTTTAATTAACTAACCCAAAACAGCCCGCGGTGTTACTACGACGGCGTAAATCCGGTTTTACGGTGTTTTTCGTGTTTCCAGGTTTTAAATCATTAAGTTAGCATATAATATAGATATAGAACATGTGTTTAGTTGATTTTAAAAGTCAAGTTAGAAGGATTAACTTTTGTTTGCGAACAAGTTTAGAATTAACTAAACTATGTTCTAGTGATTACAAGTTTAAACCTTCGAATAAGATAGCTTTATATGTATGAATCGAATGATGTTATGAACATCATTACTACCTTAAGTTCCTTGGATGAACCTACTGGAAAAGATAAAAATGGATCTAGCTTCAATGGATCCTTGGATGGCTCAAAGTTCTTGAAGCAAAATCATGACACGAAAACAAGTTCAAGTAAGATCATCACTTGAAATAAGATTGTTATAGTTACAGAAATTGAACCAAAGTTTGAATATGATTATTACCTTGTATTAGAATGATAACCTACTGTAAGAAACAAAGATTTCTTGAGGTTGGATGATCACCTTACAAGATTGGAAGTGAGCTAGCAAACTTGAAAGTATTCTTGATTTTATGAAACTAGAACTTTTGGAATTTATGAAGAACACTTAGAACTTGAAGATAGAACTTGAGAGAGTTCAATTAGATGAAGAAAATTGAAGAATGAAAGTGTTTGTAGGTGTTTTTGGTCGTTGGTGTATGGATTAGATATAAAGGATATGTAATTTTGTTTTCATGTAAATAAGTCATGAATGATTACTCATATTTTTGTAATCTTATGAGATATTTCATGCTAGTTGCCAAATGATGGTTCCAACATGTGTTAGGTGACTCACATGGGCTGCTAAGAGCTAATCATTGGAGTGTATATACCAATAGTACATACATCTAAAAGCTGTGTATTGTACGAGTACGAATACGGGTGCATACGTGTAGAATTGTTGATGAAACTGAACGAGAATGTAATTGTAAGCATTTTTGTTAAGTAGAAGTATTTTGATAAGTGTATTGAAGTCTTTCAAAAGTGTATAAATACATATTAAAACACTACATGTATATACATTTTAACTGAGTCGTTAAGTCATCGTTAGTCGTTACATGTAAGTGTTGTTTTGAAACCTTTAGGTTAACGATCTTGTTAAATGTTGTTAACCCAATGTTTATAATATCAAAAGAGATTTTAAATTATTATATTATCATGATATTATGATGTACGAATATCTCTTAATATGATATATATACATTAAATGTCGTTACAACGATAAACGTTACATATATGTCTCGTTTCAAAATCATTAAGTTAGTAGTCTTGTTTTTACATATGTAGTTCATTGTTAATATAATTAATGATATGTTTACTTATCATAATATCATGTTAACTATATATATAACCATATATATGTCATCATATAGTTTTTTTACAAGTTTTAACGTTCGTGAATCACCGGTCAACTTGGGTGGTCAATTGTCTATATGAAACATATTTCAATTAATCAAGTCTTAACAAGTTTGATTGCTTAACATGTTGGAAACATTTAATCATGTAAATATCAATCTCAATTAATATATATAAACATGGAAAAGTTCGGGTCACTACAGTGTTGATATTGCAGTCGACGCAATTATTGTGCCGGATTGGTGACTCTTCTCCATGAGAATGAGAAACGGTTGATAACGGTTCGTTAAGTGGAAGTTCGGGTGATCTCGACTGAGAATCACGACTAAGTAAGCGGAGTGACACATGCCTAGACTTAGAGGCGTATGTAGGACTTTGGTGGAGTTTGTTTTGTGAATGATTAAGGTAGTTGATTGTGATTTGTGGTATGAAGGTACGATGTTGTAACGACCCGCACTTTTTCGATCATTCTATACTTATAAGATTAATATTTACATAAATTAAACCTTACCAACATGATAAGCAATCCAAATTGTTGAGACTTATGTTTTTGAAATGAGTTTTACACAACGTTTGACCGTCTAGTTTGACCGATGATATCACGAACTATACAATATATGATAATTATACGTTTGTGTATATATATGTATATATACATATTTAACATGATTTAAGGATGTTTTAATATCTCATTTTGTATTAATAACAATAAGTTATAAGTATATTTTGAAACTACTAACTTAAGTTTTCAAAACGATAACCATACGTAACGTTATTTGACATAAATACTTATAACCTATAATGTTTATACATATATCGTATAAGTAATGTATTTAATCACTTTTAAGAACTTAATTACATAAAACCATATAAGTGTATTCACAAAAGATAGCTATATTTGAATCCTCATTCCATTTTTCACAAGATTTCTATACGTATATCTACGGTATATGTACCCGTATCATACCCACCTTCTAGATGTATTTACTATTGGTATATACCAATAGGAAATACGAATGATCAGCCATGAATGATTAAGGGACATGATAGCAACTTGTGGGAGCCAATCCTTTGTCATTAATCAAGACTTATGAGCTAAAAATCAAAACAAAAAGTCTATATATACATACATATCCACACGTTTTTTTTACACACACATATACTTCCATATCAACTTTCTTTCAAGCTAGATTAACTCCTAAACTCTTTCATCTTCAATCTTCAAGTATTCCTTAAGATCTTCATAAGTTTCTAGCTCCATAATCAAGGTAAAACTATGTTTAAACTTTGATTCAATTCATGTAAGTTAATTTATATATAAACTTACTTACAACCTTTGTTTATTTTCATGAATCACTTTTTAATCTTCCAACTCATCAAGAACAAGTTCATATCTTGTTTATTCAGTAACTTTCTTCATCATACTTGAGGTAGTAACTTTGTTCATAACCTTATTCGATTCATATATATATAGCTATCTTATTTTGTGGTATAAAAATTTAACAACAAGAACATAGTTTGAAAGTTTTCAAACTTGTTTTCAAACTAAATAGATCCTTCTAACTTAACTTTTAAAATACTCCAAGACCTGTAATATAACTTAAATATATGCTAATTTAACAAGGTATAACTTGGTTTTTCAAAGATTATCTTAAAAACTGTTTTTACGACGTCGGAGTGCCACCGGGGACTGTTTTGGGTTGGATAATTAAAAACTATCTTAAACTTTGAATTGGAGGTTTATGTTCTGGAAAAATGATTTTTTACTATGAATATGATAACACATAAAAATTTCATGATTTAACTCAAAGTATAAGTATTTTTAGAAAAATAATCATTTAAGGTTGTTTACATGATGGAAAATGATTAACTTCATAAGTTTCACTAAAGTTTGACCTATGACCTGTGATTTCGAATACAAACTAAGGTATTTACAGTTCATAGTCTTAAAGAGGGACTCGATCCAAGGAAGTGGCAAGTTGAATCAACGAAAACGGAGTTGTAACGAAGAAACTATGACCAAAACGAGATCGGATATCTAAGACTAGTTTAGCTACGAAAATAATTGGAGAAAATTAAATAAATCACATCTTTTTAAAATAACATGATATTTTATATATATGTACTCATAATTTAATTTTATATGGTTCAGGATCACCCGTAAACAATACGAGAAGATTAATCATAAGATTCCATGATTATACGCAACATGTCATTTGACAACACCGGTACTTTATGTACGCAACACGTCATTTGACAACACCGGTACCATGGGTCAAGATTAATCCCGACCAATACATATACGATGGGGTTTTATTTATTTCGTTGGGGGGTTTTATTTATTTCATTGCGGGTATATTAAACATCTAAAAATGAACCATTAAAATTGAATTACTAACAACGAACTGCTAACTACGGACTAAGGAATTATTAAAAGTATTAAAAGTATAACAAGTATATATATGTGACGTTTGTTTAAAAAGAAAAGGTATTGATATATTATATATGGATAGGTTCTTGATATCAACCGGAGACCAAGTCAAATTATATATATATATCTTCAAGACGAAAGTGAGTATATAGTCCCACTTTTAAACTCTAAATATTTCGGGATGAGAATACATGTATTTTATGTTTTACAATATGGACACAAGTAACTGAAAAATATATTCTACGTTGAGTTGTACCACTGGCATACTTCCCTGTAGCTTGGTAACTAATATTTACAGCGGTATTGTAAACGCGAATCCTGTTGATAGATCTATCGGGCCTGACAACCCCAACCGGACTGGACGACCAGTATTCAACGGTTGCACAGTACTTCGTTTCGTGACTACACTTGGTACAGTATAGTAAGATTTCATATTAAAGGGAATATGCGACGTGATTAATTGTTAAGTATGGTTACCAAGTGCTCAACCATTTAGAATATTTTTATTAAACTGTTTATATACGAAATCTTGTGGTCTATATATATATTGCTGCCGGCACTAAACCTATATCTCACCAACTTTATGTTGACCTTTTAAAACATGTCTATTCTCAGGTGATTTCTAAAAGCTTCCGCTGCATTATGTTGAATTTGAGCAGGATCTTGCGTACGCATATTTGTGTCAAAAATAAGACTGCATATCCAAGAACTTGTGTTGTAAAATATGCTAGAAATCGTGTTGTTATCATCATTTGTAAAGTTTGTAAGTCGAAGATTATCGCTAAACGATAATCATCTTTATTTCGTCCAAAGCTTGTATCAAAAATAAGAATCATGGTTTGTAATGTATAATATATGCAGTTTTTCTTTTAAAAATGTCGCATATAGAGGTCAATACCTCGCAATGAAATCATACGTTATCTAACACGTTCTTACGGTTAAGGACGGGTTATGACATGTGGTATAAGAGCGGTGGTCTTAGCGAACCAGGTTTGCATTAGTGTGTCTAACTGATAAGTCGTTAGGATACATTAGTAAGTCTGGACTTTGACCGGGTCTGATTTAAAAACCATTGCTTATCATTGTTGGTTAAAATTTATATGTAAATATTATGTAGTACTAATGGGTTAGTTGTTGTGTGATAGATGTCGGGCTCAAAACTTGTTATCACATTCAGCGACTCCGAACCAGAATCTTCAGATGGTGTTCCAGTCATTAACCTATCCGATGACGAAAATAATATCTTTGGGGAAGACTAACAAATTCCGGATGAACCGACTATAGAGAACCCGGAAAGTGAACCCGAGGAGGAAAGTGAACCCGAGGAGGAAAGTGAACCCGAGGAGGAAAGTGAACCCGAGGAAGAAATACAGGAAATTACAAAAGACGAGTTCGAACTAGGAAAGAAACGAAAGGCTAATGAATTAGAAAATTCAAATCCCGAGTTTAGTGAGGATGTTGTGGCACCAACTCCACTAGACACTACCACCCCTATTCCCGCTATTCCTATTCGTGCTATCCCCGCATCCAGTTCCTCAGCCCCACAGCCAAAATATAGGCAGACAGCCAGGATAAGCGTTAAGCGATTCTTTGAACCTAAACGTCCTAGAAAATAGACCAAACGATGCGCTGCCATATTAAACCATGGGATCATATAATGTTTTGTATAATATTATTAGTGTGGTTTGCTTAATGTTCAATGTAAGATAAGCATATGTAAAATAGTGAAGTGTGAAATGCAATAATTTTCCATGGTTAAGTATTATTTAGATGGTAGTAATTGATTCTGTACTAAGCTATTAAGTATGGACATTAACGGGTAGGTACTACCCTAGATATAATTATAAAACGCTAATAAGAAGAAAAGGCTTTTATAATAATACCTGGTTCATATTATTAATAAGCTATAATGTACTGTAAATATACACTACATCTATAATATTCCATGTGAATAATTATTTTCTTTTCATTCTTATAGAAGAATATGGCGCGATTGAACCGAATGACGGAACAAGAAATCCAGGAACTCATCAATCAGCGAGTGAACGACAGAATGTTATGGGTCGAGGCTGCAAGAGGTGCTGCAGTTAACCCAAATCCTCGTGTGGGGTGCACTTACAAAACTTTTCAAGCTTGCAAGCCCTCATCATTCAGTGGAACAGAAGGACCGATCGGTTTAACTCGGTGGATAGAAAAGATGGAGACTGTGTTTAAAATCAGTGGTTGTGTTGAAAAGGACATGACCAAGTATGCATCGTGCACTTTACAAGATAGTGCACTCACGTGGTGGAAAAATTATGTGAAGGCTGTAGGAGGAGATGTAGCTTATGATACTCCATGGGAAGAATTCAAAATAATGTTAATTAACGAGTATTGTCCAAGGAACGAGGTTAGAAAGTTGGAAGATGAATTACGAAGCCTGAAGGTTGTTGGTACTGAAATCACCAACTACGATCAGCGATTCATGGAATTAGTTTTGCTATGTCCTGAATTGGTTCCAACCGAAGAACGGAAGATTGAAATGTACAAAGATGGTTTGCCCAAAAAGGTCAAGGCAAATGTTACAGCATCGAAACCTAAGACAATTCATGAAGCTATAACCATGGCAAACGAGCTAATGGATCAGGTCATCATGGATAAGAAAGCATCCAATACTGATGTGAAGGTATCAGGTAACAAAAGAAAGTGGAATGGAAATTATGATCGAGGTAACCAACAACAATCTTTTAAGAAACAAGAAAACACGCAAGGTGCGGGTAGTGGTTTAAGCTTTGGTTATAAAGGACAAAATCCTTTATGCAACCGATGCCACAAACATCACTCTGGTTACTGTAATGTGGTATGCAACAAATGTAATCGAAAGGGTCATCTTGCTGAAGATTGTAGGGCTCTCGTTACAAATACAAATGGTACCAAGACTCCTGCCACTAATGCAAATAGAACTGCTTTGGCTACCATTACTTGTTTTGGGTGTGGAAAACAAGGTCACTATAAGAGCCAGTGCCCGAATCCAGAGAAGAATATCGGACCTGCACGTGGGAGAGCATTTGTTATTAATGCTAGAGAGGCATGTGAAGACCCGGAGCTTGTTACGGGTACGTTTACCATTAATAACTTATCCGCATCTATTATATTTGATACTGGTGCTGATAGAAGTTACGTGTAACATCCCGCGTTTTTCCGTTAAATTTATTTTTAACGCCGTCTTTTTTTTTTAAATAATATCTTTCGTTATTTATATTCGTAGATTCCGTTAACAAAAGTTCATAATATTCTCGTTATTTAATTATAACATCACTCGTTTACTCGAGCGTTTTTAAAATATTCGTTTGGTTAAATCCCGCACCCGCTTTGAAACTCGAGGGACCGGAGTTGCCAAATGGGCAAACTAGTTGACTAGGTCAACTAGTCAACCCATTTCACCACCATTCAATCCCTCCATCTCTCTCTCTTTCTCTCTAGCAAGAACACACACACAAACCCCAACTTCATAGAATCATCATCTAAATTCGGGATTGGAAGCAAACTTCAAAACAAATTACATATTTGGAATCCTCTCTTCATCCTCTACAATTTGATACCAACTTCATCTCGTTTGGGTAACATTTCTAAAACTCTAGATTTCTCTAAATTCTTGTTTTTGATTTGAAATGGTGTTAGTTAGTGTCTATGGCTCGTGTATAACATGAATATATGTTTTGTTTGCTCGATTTGTCGATTTGGAATAACTAATATGAACTTTGAAATGGGTTTGCTTAATCTTGCATTTTGGAAGATTAAATGTTGTTTGATTGTTAAAGTTCATGTTTTAATTGTGTTACTAGTATCACTAGCTTCGTTTTGATGCGTAGGTTGATTAAGAAAACTTCAAAAACCCGATTAATGATTTTGTGATGTTTGACTAGGGTTTGATAGTTCTTGACATGAACTTTTGGATGCTTAAATGCCATGGAATGTTAATTGTTAGTGTTTAGTAGTAATGTATGCTTCATTACCTTCAAAACGGCATATCATATGTGTGAATTGGATTCCCGGAACTCAAAATACGTTTTACGAACTTGAAACTTTGAAAATAAACCTTTCTTGATCAATTGACGAGTTTTCGGTTATGGTAAATGATGTTTTTGATTGATGATATGTGGTTAGTTGTATTCCTTGTCGAAATAGCTTTCCGATGATATAAAATACATGTTCTAATTGTTTGCGGATCATAAAATGTGATTGTTTGTGTTTTGGTTCGTGCATACTTTGAAAACTGACCAGAATTCTCTGCACAGAGGGTGGCGCGGCGCGCCCCTTCCCCGCGCGGCGCGCAATCTGGCCTGGCCAGATTCTGCCCACTTTGTCCCATTTCACGCGAAATGTTTGACTAGCTATCGACCTCCGATTCACATGAAACTTGTTCTAATATGCTTATATATGAATAAAAACCTCAGAAAAATAGTTCGGGACCGAACCCGAACGTGTTGACTTTTTTCGTTGACTTTGACCAAGTTTGACTTTTAGTCAAACTTAACCAAACTTTTATGCAAACGTTCTAACATGCTTTTATACGTGATTCTTGCATGAAACTTGACAACGTGATTCACATGCTATACTATTCGAGTCGTAACGAGCCATAGGACTAATTGAACACATTTCACCCGACCTTGTGTCGTAACCGGTTAATTGATACAACTTACTTGTTTAGGTCAAGGCTAAGCAACTTTCATGCATACGTTACTTGTGAAGTACTTTTATACTCGTGCACTCGAGGTGAGATCATAGTCCCACCTTTTCAACAACTTTTTATACTTTTAAATTGTGGGCTGAGAAACATATACTTTGTTACATTTTGTACTACTTACTTTTATACTTTGAACACAAGTACAAGGAAAACAAACATTCCACAGCGAGTTAGAACAAAAATCCTCAATTCGATTATCATTAGTTACACTTGCAGGGTGTAAGCGAGAACTTATATTGTGTGGCCATACGGGTTTGACAAACCCTCATTTCGGACGGTTCGCTACCGTCTACGGATGAAATATATTTTCGGGAAACAGTGTATGTTCTAACACTATTGTGATGGGGTTCTATGGAAGGAAACGTTAAGTCTTGATAATTGGGTGCTCGCGAACCAACTTTTGGAATGCAACTTTTGGATGATCAATTTATGGAAATACTAAATCTTGTGGTTCAAAATATAACTTTTACTAATACACCTATGATTTCACCAACGTTTTTGCGTTGACAGTTTTCTATATGTTTCTCAGGTTCATACTTGGCTATTTGATACATGCTTCCGCGTACACTCATACTTGCTTGGAGTCGAGCATACATGCATACACTCTGATTTCTTGCTTGGGGTCAAGCATACATACATACATACGCTAGGGATAGCACTTTTGGATTCAAACTTTTGTTTACATATTTACGCTATTTATAGCAACTGTGTTTTTCAACTTATATTATGTCGCAAGTTATTTCATTTATACTTTATGACTTTTGTAAACTTAGACTTGTTGTCGAACGGTTTTGTAAACTAAACTTGCAAGTCTTGTACCTTTCAAATGAATGCGACATAATTTTGGTCAAACGAGTCTCATATAGGGACTACGACCACGCAACGGGACCTAAGTTAACGGCGCCGTCAATGACGATTTGGTCGGGTCGTTACAGATGGTATCAGAGCGTTGGTTGTAGGGAACTATGACGTGCATTAGTGTGTCTAACAGAGTCGTTAGGACGCATTAGTGAGTCTAGACTACAACTGGATAGTTAGCATTTGCATTCTGACATACATTTGCTATAGATAGCACTTACTTGACTACTTGTGCATTATACTTGAATCATTCTTAGGCAAACTTTTTAATGGTACCCAACCTTCATCATACGAACTCGTATTCCGCCACTTTTTGGTAACACGCGTAAATTCATGATTCATACACGTATGGATGACGACGACTTCATTAGTCACACTTGTTCGGGAACTCTGTCTCCCGGATTGTTATTTGCCACCGTTTCAACTTACTATCGGTTTCCCACTGGTGTTTCTTACTATCTACTTTTTGGTGTTACTACCATCACTACTCTAGGTGAGTATCGTCATCAATATTTATCACTACGGTTGCGTGCTACTCGTTACTCTTTTCATACCTGAATACCTTATTGTCTGACTCGAACCACATTGACGTGAACAATCATTTATACACTTCCCTCGGGGAACGCTTGTTTATAGTTGCACTAATTCTTTCGATTTAATACGAGTCACGTTTGAGACGTCGTTACATTTTGTTCATTTTAGATTTTCGCGATGACACGAACTTGAATCTATAGAGTGATGTGGGGATGGAGGTATGAGTTAGCGTAATATAACGACACTCGATCAACGTGGTTATATTACGGTAAGACATACCAAAGTTCTAGTGACACGTGATGGTGGTTAGACTCGATCAACCTAAACACCACCATGTGCCATGTACATGACTTCATCTTTTCATGTTTGGACATCCGAAAACTCCGAGAATATTTATAACAACCATACCGGGGACACCCCTTCGACTTTGGTCGAACTATACTTATGCTTCCGAATGAATTACCGATTCCTCTCGACTTCAACCGTATGTTACACGTGTATACTATCTCGTCCTCGCACAGTCTTATTGACTAATTACGATTTACTCGTTATGCTCGCACCGAGGCGAAAACTTCTCTCTCATCACACTCGTACTTCCGGTTCAGGAGGTCCTTATTCTAAATTCTCAAAGGAGAGCGACTCTTCACGTCATACAAGTATTCGCCGCGAGGGTGGATAGTCCTAACAATCGTTTTCAAAACCCGATAAGAACTTGCCCCGACGAACGTTTTTGGAAACCGATAAATCTTCCGCGACGCGAATTTTCTTGAGAAACTTGTCCTAGCTAACGTTTTCAATTCCTAGCAAACTTGTTCTATATGCCTTAGGGAAATGTACCCCGTTTCGGATCGAGATCCTCGTTTCACTTCTAGATTTTGGAGTACCTTACAAAAAGCCTCGGGACCGCGTTTAGACATGAGTACCGCGTACCATCCACAACCCGACGGACCGAACAAACATGCGATTTAAACCTTGGAAACCATAATACAAGTTTGTATTACCAACTTCAAATTTACTTGAGAAAAGTATTTTCCTTTAACCGAATCCTCGTACTACAATGATTTTCATTCGAGTTTTAACGTCACTCCTTTTGAAACTACATGTGACCGGAAACGTCATTCTCCTTTGTCGAACCAAGTAAACGATGATCAATTCACCGGGGCCGAGATTATTCATGAACAACCGAGAAAATTTATTCATATTCAGGTAAAACCCTACGCGACTCGTAATCACCAAGAGCTACGCCGATATTAGACGTAAACATTTCAAATTCCACGTGGGAAACCGCGTCACGTTAAGAGTCGCACCTTGGAAAGGTGCAATCCGTTTCGGGAAAACGTAGGAAGCTAAATCCGCGATATTTTGACCCTTTAAATTCTTGGGGTGTTTTGGACCCGTCGCTAGCCGTTTAGACTTTTCTGACTCATTTTGGGTCTCCGTTTATCCTACATTCGATGTATCAACTCAAAGACGTGTTTTGCGAAACGAGAACTTGTTATCTCCTTTGATGAACTCACTATCGACGATAAACCTCACTTCCTAGGAGGACCGGTTGAAACCATGAATCATGGAAGCCAAACCTTAAAACAACATATGATCCCGACCGTCAAAATTCGTTGAAATACCCTAGGACGTATTTCTCCCTCACTCGTAGAATTGGCAACGCAAGATCTCGAGGAAGAATCAACAACTACTACTTCCAACTAAATTTCGGGACGAAATTTCTTTTGAGGTGTGGATAATGTAACATCCCGCGTTTTTCCGTTAAATTTATTTTTAACGCCGTCTTTTTTTTTTTAAATAATATCTTTCGTTATTTATATTCGTAGATTCCGTTAACAAAAGTTCATAATATTCTCGTTATTTAATTATAACATCACTCGTTTACTCGAGCGTTTTTAAAATATTCGTTTGGTTAAATCCCGCACCCGCTTTGAAACTCGAGGGACCGGAGTTGCCAAATGGGCAAACTAGTTGACTAGGTCAACTAGTCAACCCATTTCACCACCATTCAATCCCTCCATCTCTCTCTCTTTCTCTCTAGCAAGAACACAAACACAAACCCCAACTTCATAGAATCATCATCTAAATTCGGGATTGGAAGCAAACTTCAAAACAAATTACATATTTGGAATCCTCTCTTCATCCTCTACAATTTGATACCAACTTCATCTCGTTTGGGTAACATTTCTAAAACTCTAGATTTCTCTAAATTCTTGTTTTTGATTTGAAATGGTGTTAGTTAGTGTCTATGGCTCGTGTATAACATGAATATATGTTTTGTTTGCTCGATTTGTCGATTTGGAATAACTAATATGAACTTTGAAATGGGTTTGCTTAATCTTGCATTTTGGAAGATTAAATGTTGTTTGATTGTTAAAGTTCATGTTTTAATTGTGTTACTAGTATCACTAGCTTCGTTTTGATGCGTAGGTTGATTAAGAAAACTTCAAAAACCCGATTAATGATTTTGTGATGTTTGACTAGGGTTTGATAGTTCTTGACATGAACTTTTGGATGCTTAAATGCCATGGAATGTTAATTGTTAGTGTTTAGTAGTAATGTATGCTTCATTACCTTCAAAACGGCATATCATATGTGTGAATTGGATTCCCGGAACTCAAAATACGTTTTACGAACTTGAAACTTTGAAAATAAACCTTTCTTGATCAATTGACGAGTTTTCGGTTATGGTAAATGATGTTTTTGATTGATGATATGTGGTTAGTTGTATTCCTTGTCGAAATAGCTTTCCGATGATATAAAATACATGTTCTAATTGTTTGCGGATCATAAAATGTGATTGTTTGTGTTTTGGTTCGTGCATACTTTGAAAACTGACCAGAATTCTCTGCACAGAGGGTGGCGCGGCGCGCCCCTTCCCCGCGCGGCGCGCAATCTGGCCTGGCCAGATTCTGCCCACTTTGTCCCATTTCACGCGAAATGTTTGACTAGCTATCGACCTCCGATTCACATGAAACTTGTTCTAATATGCTTATATATGAATAAAAACCTCAGAAAAATAGTTCGGGACCGAACCCGAACGTGTTGACTTTTTTCGTTGACTTTGACCAAGTTTGACTTTTAGTCAAACTTAACCAAACTTTTATGCAAACGTTCTAACATGCTTTTATACGTGATTCTTGCATGAAACTTGACAACGTGATTCACATGCTATACTATTCGAGTCGTAACGAGCCATAGGACTAATTGAACACATTTCACCCGACCTTGTGTCGTAACCGGTTAATTGATACAACTTACTTGTTTAGGTCAAGGCTAAGCAACTTTCATGCATACGTTACTTGTGAAGTACTTTTATACTCGTGCACTCGAGGTGAGATCATAGTCCCACCTTTTCAACAACTTTTTATACTTTTAAATTGTGGGCTGAGAAACATATACTTTGTTACATTTTGTACTACTTACTTTTATACTTTGAACACAAGTACAAGGAAAACAAACATTCCACAGCGAGTTAGAACAAAAATCCTCAATTCGATTATCATTAGTTACACTTGCAGGGTGTAAGCGAGAACTTATATTGTGTGGCCATACGGGTTTGACAAACCCTCATTTCGGACGGTTCGCTACCGTCTACGGATGAAATATATTTTCGGGAAACAGTGTATGTTCTAACACTATTGTGATGGGGTTCTATGGAAGGAAACGTTAAGTCTTGATAATTGGGTGCTCGCGAACCAACTTTTGGAATGCAACTTTTGGATGATCAATTTATGGAAATACTAAATCTTGTGGTTCAAAATATAACTTTTACTAATACACCTATGATTTCACCAACGTTTTTGCGTTGACAGTTTTCTATATGTTTCTCAGGTTCATACTTGGCTATTTGATACATGCTTCCGCGTACACTCATACTTGCTTGGAGTCGAGCATACATGCATACACTCTGATTTCTTGCTTGGGGTCAAGCATACATACATACATACGCTAGGGATAGCACTTTTGGATTCAAACTTTTGTTTACATATTTACGCTATTTATAGCAACTGTGTTTTTCAACTTATATTATGTCGCAAGTTATTTCATTTATACTTTATGACTTTTGTAAACTTAGACTTGTTGTCGAACGGTTTTGTAAACTAAACTTGCAAGTCTTGTACCTTTCAAATGAATGCGACATAATTTTGGTCAAACGAGTCTCATATAGGGACTACGACCACGCAACGGGACCTAAGTTAACGGCGCCGTCAATGACGATTTGGTCGGGTCGTTACATTACGTGTGTAGAGACTTTCACGCTAAATTGAATTGTTCATCATTACCTCTAGATGCTAAGTACATGATTGAGTTAGCTAATGGTAAACTAATTAAAGCCGATAAAATTTGCCGTGATTGTAAAATAAATTTAGCCGGAGAAACATTTAAGATTGATTTGATACCCGTAGAATTAGGAAGTTTTGATGTAATAATCGGCATGGACTGGATGTCCAAAATAGGAGCTGAAGTTGTGTGCGCCAAGAAGGCAATTCGCATTCCTCGTAAGGATAAAACGCCAGTAATGATTTATGGAGAGAAGGGTAACTCAAAGCTAAAACTCATTAGTTATTTGAAAGCTCAAAAGTGCTTGAAGAAAGGGTGCTATGCTATCTTAGCACATGTTAATAAAGTCGAAAAGAAAGAAAAAGAGAAGTGCATCAATGACGTGCCTGTAGTAAGAGATTTTCCTGAAGTATTTCCGGAAGAGTTGCCGGGATTACCTCCATTTAGATCTGTAGAATTTCAAATAGATCTTGTACCAGGAGCTGCACCGGTTGCCCGTGCTCCATATAGACTTGCACCGTCCGAGTTAAAAGAACTTCAGAGTCAGTTAAAAGAATTACTGGATCGTGGATTCATACGACCAAGTACTTCACCGTGGGGAGCTCCAATTTTATTCGTCAAGAAGAAAGACGGATCTTTCCGAATGTGTATAGATTATCGTGAATTAAATAAGTTAACTATCAAGAATCGGTATCCACTACCGAGAATTGACGACTTATTTGATCAACTCCAAGGATCATGTGTTTATTCGAAAATCGACCTAAGATCGGGTTATCATCAATTACGTGTCAAAGAAGAAGATATACCGAAAACTGCTTTTTGGACACGTTACGGTCATTACGAATTTTTGGTCATGCCGTTTGGATTGACGAATGCGCCAGCTGTATTCATGGACCTCATGAATCGAGTTTGTAGTCCATATTTAGATAAGTTTGTTATTGTTTTCATTGATGACATTCTTATCTATTCCAAGAGTGAGCAAGAGCATGAGCAGCATTTAAGTTTAATATTAGAGTTGTTAAGAAAAGAACAGCTATATGCTAAATTTTCTAAATGTGCTTTCTGGTTGAAAGAAGTGCAATTTCTTGGCCACGTTGTTAGTAGCAAAGGAATTCAGGTTGATCCAGCAAAAATTGAAGCCATTGAAAAATGGGAGACTCCTAAGACAGCAATGCAGATACGCCAATTTTTGGGTTTAGCCGGTTATTATAGAAGGTTTATTCAAGATTTTTCCCGAATAGCTAAGCCGTTGACAGCGTTAACACAAAAAGGGAAGAAATATGAATGGACTTCTGAGCAGGAAAGTGCATTTCAATTACTAAAGAAGAAGTTAACTACGGCGCCTATTTTATCGTTACCAGAAGGGAACGATGATTTTGAAATATATTGTGACGCTTCGCGACAAGGTTTTGGTTGCGTTCTTATGCAACGGAAGAAAGTTATTGCATACGCATCCCGACAATTAAAGATTCACGAGCGGAATTGTACGACGCATGATCTAGAACTGGGAGCAGTCGTGTTTGCATTGAAGATATGGAGACACTACTTGTATGGGGTTAAATGCACTGTGTTTACTGATCATAAAAGCCTTCAACATATTTTTGATCAGAAACAGTTGAACATGAGGCAACGTAGGTGGGTCGAGTTAATAAATGACTATGATTGTGAAATTCGTTATCATCCCGGGAAAGCGAACGTAGTGGCCGATGCTCTAAGCAGAAAGGAACGAGAACCAATCCGAGTTCGAGCAATGAACATAAAAATTCGCATGAATCTCAACTCACAAATCAAAGAAGTTCAACAAGAAGCACTCAATAAAGAAAACATAAGAAATGAAATAATGAAGAAGTATGAGAAGCAACTTGTTATACAGGAAGACGGAATTCGATATTTTGCAAATCGTATTTGGGTACCGAAGTTGGGTGGATTAAGGAAGTTGATATTGAATGAGGCACATAAGACAAGATACTCGATACATCCTGGAGTTGGAAAGATGTATCAAGATCTTAAGACACGTTATTGGTGGCCTAATTTAAAGACAGACGTAGCAACATATGTTGGGGAGTGTTTAACTTGTTCCAAGGTCAAAGCAGAACACCAAAAGCCATCAGGATTACTTCAACAACCAGAAATCCCAGAATGGAAATGGGATGGTATTACCATGGATTTCATCACGAAGTTACCAAAGACTGCCTGGGGATACGACACTATTTGGGTAATTGTTGATCGTCTTACCAAGTCTGCACATTTCTTGCCTATAAAGGAAACGGATAGAATGGAGAAACTATTACGATTGTATATAAAGGAAGTTGTTTCAAGGCATGGAATACCTATTTCCATTATATCTGATCGTGATAGTAGATTTACCTCAAAGTTCTGGCAATCACTACAGGAGGCACTAGGAACTCGTTTGGATATGAGTACCGCATATCATCCGCAAACCGACGGGCAGAGTGAAAGAACAATTCAGACTCTTGAAGATATGCTCAGGGCATGTGTGATCGATTTTGGAAACGGATGGGATAAATATCTACCATTAGCAGAATTCTCGTATAATAATAGTTATCATGCGAGCATTGGAGCAGCGCCATTCGAAGCATTGTATGGAAGGAAGTGTAGATCTCCTATCTGTTGGAATGAAGTAGGAGATCGACAATTAACTGGTCCCGAGATCATACACGAAACGACTGAGAAGATAGTACAAATCAAGGAGAGATTGAAAACAGCCCGTAGTCACCAAAAGAGCTACGCCGATGTCCGAAGGAAACCATTAGAGTTTCAGGTCGGGGACATGGTTATGTTAAAGGTGTCACCTTGGAAAGGTGTAATACGTTTCGGCAAAAGGGGTAAGCTGAACCCAAGATATGTAGGCCCGTTCAAGATTATTGAACGCATTGGACCGGTAGCTTATCGACTCGAGTTACCGCAACAACTCGCCGGGGTACATAATACCTTTCACGTCTCAAACCTTAAGAAGTGTCTTGCAAAGGAAGACCTCACTATTCCTCTTGAAGAAATCCATATCGACGAGAAACTACAATTCGTCGAAGAACCAATCGAAATCATGGACCGTGAAGTTAAACAGCTCAAACAGAGCAACATACCGATTGTTAAGGTTCGTTGGAATGCTAGAAGAGGTCCCGAGTTTACTTGGGAACGAGAGGATCAGATGAAACAAAAGTATCCACACTTGTTTCTCGATGACGCAAAATAGGTACAATTTTAAAATTTCGGGACGAAATTTATTTAACGGGGAGGTAATGTAACGACCCGCACTTTTTCGATCATTCTATACTTATAAGATTAATATTTACATAAATTAAACCTTACCAACATGATAAGCAATCCAAATTGTTGAGACTTATGTTTTTGAAATGAGTTTTACACAACGTTTGACCGTCTAGTTTGACCGATGATATCACGAACTATACAATATATGATAATTATACGTTTGTGTATATATATGTATATATACATATTTAACATGATTTAAGGATGTTTTAATATCTCATTTTGTATTAATAACAATAAGTTATAAGTATATTTTGAAACTACTAACTTAAGTTTTCAAAACGATAACCATACGTAACGTTATTTGACATAAATACTTATAACCTATAATGTTTATACATATATCGTATAAGTAATGTATTTAATCACTTTTAAGAACTTAATTACATAAAACCATATAAGTGTATTCACAAAAGATAGCTATATTTGAATCCTCATTCCATTTTTCACAAGATTTCTATACGTATATCTACGGTATATGTACCCGTATCATACCCACCTTCTAGATGTATTTACTATTGGTATATACCAATAGGAAATACGAATGATCAGCCATGAATGATTAAGGGACATGATAGCAACTTGTGGGAGCCAATCCTTTGTCATTAATCAAGACTTATGAGCTAAAAATCAAAACAAAAAGTCTATATATACATACATATCCACACGTTTTTTTTACACACACATATACTTCCATATCAACTTTCTTTCAAGCTAGATTAACTCCTAAACTCTTTCATCTTCAATCTTCAAGTATTCCTTAAGATCTTCATAAGTTTCTAGCTCCATAATCAAGGTAAAACTATGTTTAAACTTTGATTCAATTCATGTAAGTTAATTTATATATAAACTTACTTACAACCTTTGTTTCTTTTCATGAATCACTTTTTAATCTTCCAAATCATCAAGAACAAGTTCATATCTTGTTTATTCAGTAACTTTCTTCATCATACTTGAGGTAGTAACTTTGTTCATAACCTTATTCGATTCATATATATATATAGCTATCTTATTTTGTGGTATAAAAATTTAACAACAAGAACATAGTTTGAAAGTTTTCAAACTTGTTTGCAAACTAAATAGATCCTTCTAACTTAAATTTTAAAATACTCCAAGACCTGTAATATAACTTAAATATATGCTAATTTAACAAGGTATAACTTGGTTTTTCAAAGATTATCTTAAAAACTGTTTTTACGACGTCGGAGTGCCACCGGGGACTGTTTTGGGTTGGATAATTAAAAACTATCTTAAACTTTGAATTGGAGGTTTATGTTCTGGAAAAATGATTTTTACTATGAATATGATAACACATAAAAATTTCATGATTTAACTCAAAGTATAAGTATTTTTAGAAAAATAATCATTTAAGGTTGTTTACATGATGGAAAATGATTAACTTCATAAGTTTCACTAAAGTTTGACCTATGACCTGTGATTTCGAATACAAACTAAGGTATTTACAGTTCATAGTCTTAAAGAGGGACTCGATCCAAGGAAGTGGCAAGTTGAATCAACGAAAACGGAGTTGTAACGAAGAAACTATGACCAAAACGAGATCGGATATCTAAGACTAGTTTAGCTACGAAAATAATTGGAGAAAATTAAATAAATCACATCTTTTTAAAATAACATGATATTTTATATATATGTACTCATAATTTAATTTTATATGGTTCAGGATCACCCGTAAACAATACGAGAAGATTAATCATAAGATTCCATGATTGTACGCAACATGTCATTTGACAACACCGGTACTTTATGTACGCAACACGTCATTTGACAACACCGGTACCATGGGTCAAGATTAATCCCGACCAATACATATACGATGGGGTTTTATTTATTTCGTTGGGGGGTTTTATTTATTTCATTGCGGGTATATTAAACATCTAAAAATGAACCATTAAAATTGAATTACTAACAACGAACTGCTAACTACGGACTAAGGAATTATTAAAAGTATTAAAAGTATAACAAGTATATATATGTGACGTTTGTTTAAAAAGAAAAGGTATTGATATATTATATATGGATAGGTTCTTGATATCAACCGGAGACCAAGTCAAATTATATATATATATCTTCAAGACGAAAGTGAGTATATAGTCCCACTTTTAAACTCTAAATATTTCGGGATGAGAATACATGTATTTTATGTTTTACAATATGGACACAAGTAACTGAAAAATATATTCTACGTTGAGTTGTACCACTGGCATACTTCCCTGTAGCTTGGTAACTAATATTTACAGCGGTATTGTAAACGCGAATCCTGTTGATAGATCTATCGGGCCTGACAACCCCAACCGGACTGGACGACCAGTATTCAACGGTTGCACAGTACTTCGTTTCGTGACTACACTTGGTACAGTGTAGTAAGATTTCATATTAAAGGGAATATGCGACGTGATTAATTGTTAAGTATGGTTACCAAGTGCTCAACCACTTAGAATATTTTTATTAAACTGTTTATATACGAAATCTTGTGGTCTATATATATATTGCTGCCGGCACTAAACCTATATCTCACCAACTTTATGTTGACCTTTTAAAATATGTCTATTCTCAGGTGATTTCTAAAAGCTTCCGCTGCATTATGTTGAATTTGAGCAGGATCTTGCGTACGCATATTTGTGTCAAAAATAAGACTGCATATCCAAGAACTTGTGTTGTAAAATATGCTAGAAATCGTGTTGTTATCATCATTTGTAAAGTTTGTAAGTCGAAGATTATCGCTAAACGATAATCATCTTTATTTCGTCCAAAGCTTGTATCAAAAATAAGAATCATGGTTTGTAATGTATAATATATGCAGTTTTTCTTTTAAAAATGTCGCATATAGAGGTCAATACCTCGCAATGAAATCATACGTTATCTAACACGTTCTTACGGTTAAGGACGGGTTATGATAGATGTCGTCGTATGTACAACATCTCTAGCAATTGTGTATGACGGCTCTGGGAGCCTAAAGTGAAATTTGCAGTGATTCGGTGTTTACGATCAATGATGAGAATGATCACATGTGTTGCGAAATGGTAATTCCGCGGGGTGTCATCATCTAGGGGGTAAGAATGTGAAGATGAATCCTAAGTGGGGGAGTTTTTACTGCCGCCCGAGGAAGATCTGGTGGTGTATTGTATACTGAAGTCTCCGAGTGTACCGTGCTAGACCTCAATAGGGATTCATAGACCCTAACGAGGAAGAGTGACGGGTTTTTGATATTGACTCGAGATCGTGCGTTACGATTGTGAGTTACAATTTCGGAATGTTATGTGTAGAGTTGTGATGATGGGATCGAATGAAGCGTAATTCTTTTTAAGCAAGGTGGTCATGTAGTACCAAAGTGCGGTATGAGACCAAATGTAAAGCTTGTGATCTCGGAGTGAAAGAATGAAGTTGTCGTTGCGGGTGCTCTCATAATGTAACTCTGGGTTGCTATGAAACCCGGATGGTACTATTGAGTAGGTACATGTTAGTATTGTGGTGTTTGTTGTATTTTCCCTGTCGGGAAACGTTATCGTGAGGATCTTCAGTGGATTATTCCACTTTGTGGATGATTGTGAGGCAGGGAGCGCCGGTTCTGATTGTCTCACGTCGAGACACGCGGATGTTGTTGTTTGCAAGGGTGTATACCCTAGTGATGTGACCCGTTAGTTTATTTAAATGTAGAGGCCATCCTTAACGGACGGTTTAGGAAGGTGGATCCACCCTGCATAGGTGAATATATTTGTGGGTAGTGTGGCAAATTGTTATGATGATAATTCGCTGTTGACGGGATTCTAGTACATGAATAGTTTCCATGCTATTACTAGGAAGCCGTAGTGTATGATGTGTTGTAGGGTTTAAGGGAGAAACCCTATGTCGATTATTGATGTTTTGCCTAGTTCGTGGTGTATTATTTGAAATGTCCCGTTCTTATTGATTAAAAACGTTCCATATTAATTGATTTCATTGCGAGGTTTTGACCTCTATATGAGACGTTTTTCAAAGACTGCATTCATTTTTAAAACAAACCATAACCTTTATTTCATAAATAAAGGTTTAAAAAGCTTTACATAGATTATCAAATAATGATAATCTAAAATATCCTGTTTACACACGACCATTACATAATGGTTTACAATACAAATATGTTACATCGAAATCAGTTTCTTGAATGCAGTTTTTACACAATATCATACAAACATGGACTCCAAATCTTGTCCTTATTTTAGTATGCAACAGCGGAAGCTCTTAGTATTCACCTGAGAATAAACATGCTTTAAATGTCAACAAAAATGTTGGTGAGTTATAGGTTTAACCTATATATATCAAATCGTAACAATAGACCACAAGATTTCATATTTCAATACACATCCCATACATAGAGATAAAAATCATTCATATGGTGAACACCTGGTAACCGACATTAACAAGATGCATATATATAAGAATATCCCCATCATTCCGGGACACCCTTCGGATATGATATAAATTTCGAAGTACTAAAGCATCCGGTACTTTGGATGGGGTTTGTTAGGACCAATAGATCTATCTTTAGGATTCGCGTCAATTAGGGTGTCTGTTCCCTAATTCTTAGATTACCAGACTTAATAAAAAGGGGCATATTCGATTTCGATAATTCAACCATAGAATGTAGTTTCACGTACTTGTGTCTATTTTGTAAATCATTTATAAAATCTGCATGTATTCTCATCCCAAAAATATTAGATTTTAAAAGTGGGAGTATAACTCACTTTCATAGATTTTTACTTCGTCGGGAAGTAAGACTTGGCCACTGGTTGATTCACGAACCTATAACAATATATACATATATATCAAAGTATGTTCAAAATATATTTACAACACTTTTAATATATTTTGATGTTTTAAGTTTATTAAGTCAGCTGTCCTCGTTAGTAACCTACAACCAGTTGTCCACAGTTAGATGTACAGAAATAAATCGATAAATATTATCTTGAATCAATCCACGACCCAGTGTATAAGTATCTCAGTATTGATCACAACTCAAACTATATATATTTTGGAATCAACCTCAACCCTGTATAGCTAACTCCAACATTCACATATAGAGTGTCTATGGTTGTTCCGAAATATATATAGATGTGTCGACATGATAGGTCGAAACATTGTATACGTGTCTATGGTATCTCAAGATTACATAATATACAATACAAGTTGATTAAGTTATGGTTGGAATAGATTTGTTACCAATTTTCACGTAGCTAAAATGAGAAAAATTATCCAATCTTGTTTTACCCATAACTTCTTCATTTTAAATCCGTTTTGAGTGAATCAAATTGCTATGGTTTCATATTGAACTCTATTTTATGAATCTAAATATAAAAGTATAGGTTTATAGTTGGAAAAATAAGTTACAAGTCATTTTTGTCAAGGTAGTCATTTCAGTCGAAAGAACGACGTCTAGATGACCATTTTAAAAAACATACTTCCACTTTGAGTTTAACCATAATTTTTGGATATAGTTTCATGTTCATAATAAAAATCATTTTCTCAGAATAACAACTTTTAAATCAAAGTTTATCATAGTTTTTAATTAACTAACCCAAAACAGCCCGCGGTGTTACTACGACGGCGTAAATCCGGTTTTACGGTATTTTTCGTGTTTCCAGGTTTTAAATCATTAAGTTAGCATATCATATAGATATAGAACATGTGTGTAGTTAATTTTAAAAGTCAATTTAGAAGGATTAACTTTTTTTTGCGAACAAGTTTAGAATTAACTAAACTATGTTCTAGTGATTACGAGTTTAAACCTTCGAATAAGATAGTTTTATATATATGAATCGAATGATGTTATGAACATCATTACTACCTCAAGTTTAGTAGGTAAACCTACTGGAAGTGACAAGAAATGATCTAGCTTCAAAGGATCTTGGATGGCTTGAAAGTTCTTGAAGTAGGATCATGACACAAAAACAAGTTCACGTAAGATTTTTACCCGAATTAAGATAGTTTATAGTTATAGAAATTGAATCAAAGTTTGAATATAAATATTACCTTGAATAAGAAAGATAACCTACTGTATATAACAAAGGTTTCTTGATCTTAGATGATTACTTGGAATGGATTAGAAAGCTTGGAAGTAAATTAGTAAACTTGAAGGGATTTTTGAAGTGTTCTTGAAGTGTTCTTCCTATGATGATTATAGCTTGATTCTTGAAGTGATTTTTGATGAAGATAATGATTAACTACTGGAAAAATACGTTCATAATAGTTTGTGTGTGCTGAGAGAGAATTAGAAAGAGAATTGGAAGTGAAATGGAGTGAATGATGAGTGGTAATTGGTGAGTGGTGAGTGGGGTTAAAAGGAGTTCTAGTTAGTTGACTAGCTCATGGTAGAAGTTAAAATTGATTAGTCATACATGACATAATCAAGAGTGGAATCCCATGCTAGTTCCTATTGGTATATACTCATAGTAAGTACGTTTTGAAGCTGTGTATAATACGGGTAAGAATACGACTAGAATTCTTGATGAAAGAAAAGAATGGAAAAGTAACTGTAACCATTTTCGTTAAGTATGAGTGTTTTGATATATATCTTGAAGTCTTCCAAAAGTATTTTAATACATCTAAATACACTACATGTATATACATTTTAACTGAGTCGTTAAGCCATCGTTAGTCGTTACATGTAAGTGTTGTTTTGAAACCTTTAAGTTAACGATCTCAATTAATGTTGTTAACCCATTGTTTATTATATCTAATGAGATGTTAAATTATTATATTATCATGATATTATGATATATTAATATATCTTAATATGATATATATACATTTAAATGTCGTTACAACGATAATCGTTACATATATGTCTCGTTTCGAAATCCTTAAGTTAGTAGTCTTGTTTATATGTATATAACTCATTGTTAATATACTTATGGAGATACTTACTTATCATAATCTCATGTTAACCATATGTATATCCATATATATATCGTCATGTCGTTTTTACAAGTTTTAACGTTCATGAATCGCCGGTCAACTTGGGTGGTCAATTGTTTATATGAAACATATTTCAATTAATCAAGTCTTAACAAGTTTGATTGCTTAACATGTTGGAAACATTTAATCATGTAAATATCAATCTCAATTAATATTTATAAACATGGAAAAGTTCGGGTCACTACAGTACCTACCCGTTAAATAAATTTCGTCCCGAAATTTTAAGCTGTTGAAGGTGTTGACGAATCTTCTGGAAATAGATGCGGGTATTTCTTCTTCATCTGATCTTCCTGCTCCCAGGTGAACTCGGGTCCTCTACGAGCATTCCATCGAACCTTAACAATTGGTATCTTGTTTTGCTTAAGTCTTTTAACCTTACGATCCATTATTTCGACGGGTTCTTCGATGAATTGGAGTTTTTCGTTGATTTGGATTTCATCTAACGGAATAGTGAGATCTTCTTCAGCAAAACATTTCTTCAAATTCGAGATATGGAAAGTGTTATGTACAGCCGCGAGTTGTTGAGGTAACTCAAGTCGGTAAGCTACTAGTCCGACACGATCAATAATCTTGAATGGTCCAATATACCTTGGATTTAATTTCCCTCGTTTACCAAATCGAACAACGCCTTTCCAAGGTGCAACTTTAAGCATGACCATCTCTCTAATTTCAAATTCTATATCTTTTCTTTTAATGTCAGCGTAGCTCTTTTGTCGACTTTGGGCGGTTTTCAACCGTTGTTGAATTTGGATGATCTTCTCGGTAGTTTCTTGTATAATCTCCGGACCCGTAATCTGTCTATCCCCCACTTCACTCCAACAAATCAGAGACCTGCACTTTCTACCATAAAGTGCTTCAAACGGCGCCATCTCAATGCTTGAATGGTAGCTGTTGTTGTAGGAAAATTCTGCTAACGGTAGATGTCGATCCCAACTGTTTCCGAAATCAATAACACATGCTCGTAGCATGTCTTCAAGCGTTTGTATCGTCCTTTCGCTCTGCCGGATGATAGGCAGTACTCATGTCTAGACGAGTTCCTAATGCTTGCTGTAATGTCTGCCAGAATCTTGAAATAAATCTGCCATCCCTATCAGAGATAATAGAGATTGGTATTCCATGTCTGGAGATGACTTCCTTCAAATACAGTCGTGCTAACTTCTCCATCTTGTCATCTTCTCTTATTGACAGGAAATGTGCTGATTTGGTGAGACGATCAACTATTACCCAAATAGTATCAAAACCACTTGCAGTCCTTGGCAATTTAGTGATGAAATCCATGGTAATGTTTTCCCATTTCCATTCCGGGATTTTGGGTTGTTGAAGTAGACCTGATGGTTTCTGATGCTCAGCTTTGACCTCAGAACACGTCAAACATTCTCCTACGTATTTAGCAATATCGGCTTTCATACCCGGCCACCAAAAATGTTTCTTGAGATCCTTGTACATCTTCCCCGTTCCAGGATGTATTGAGTATCTGGTTTTATGAGTTCTCTAAGTACCATTTCTCTCATATCTCCAAATTTTGGTACCCAAATCCTTTCAGCCCTATACCGGGTTCCATCTTCCCGAATATTAAGATGCTTCTCCGATCCTTTGGGTATTTCATCCTTTAAATTTCCCTTTTTTAAAACTCCTTGTTGCGCCTCCTTTATTTGAGTAGTAAGGTTATTATGAATCATTATATTCATAGATTTTACTCGAATGGGTTCTCTGTCCTTCCTGCTCAAGGCATCGGCTACCACATTTGCCTTCCCCGGGTGGTAACGAATCTCAAAGTCGTAATCATTCAATAATTCAATCCACCTACGCTGCCTCATATTCAGTTGTTTCTGATTAAATATGTGTTGAAGACTTTTGTGGTCGGTATATATAATACTTTTGACCCCATATAAGTAGTGCCTCCAAGTCTTTAATGCAAAAACAACCGCGCCTAATTCCAAATCATGCGTCATATAATTTTGTTCGTGAATCTTCAATTGTCTAGACGCATAAGCAATCACCTTCGTTCGTTGCATTAATACACAACCGAGACCTTGCTTTGATGCGTCACAATAAATCACAAAATCATCATTCCCTTCAGGTAATGACAATATAGGTGCCGTAGTTAGCTTTTTCTTCAATAACTGAAACGCTTTCTCTTGTTCATCATTCCATTCAAATTTCTTCCCTTTATGCGTTAATGCAGTCAAGGGTTTTGCTATTCTGGAAAAGTCTTGGACGAACCTTCTGTAGTAACCAGCTAGTCCTAAAAACTGGCGTATGTGTTTCGGAGTTTTCGGGGTTTCCCACTTTTCAACAGTTTCTATCTTTGCCGGATCCACCTTAATACCTTCTTTGTTCACTATGTGACCGAGGAATTGAACTTCTTCCAATGAAAATGCACACTTTGAAAACTTAGCGTACAATTCTTCCTTCCTCAATACTTCTAACACCTTTCTCAAATGTTCACCGTGTTCTTGGTCATTCTTTGAGTAAATAAGTATGTCATCAATGAAAACAATGACAAACTTGTCAAGTTATGGTCCACACACTCGGTTCATAAGGTCCATGAACACAGCTGGTGTATTAGTTAAACCAAACGGCATGACCATAAACTCGTAATGACCGTAACGTGTTCTGAAAGCAGTCTTTGGAATATCATCTTCTTTCACCCGCATTTGATGATACCTGGAACGTAAGTCAATCTTTGAATAAACAGACGAGCCTTGTAGTTGATCAAATTAGTCGTCGATTCTCGGTAGTGGGTAGCGGTTCTTGATGGTAAGTTTGTTCAACTCTCGGTAGTCGATACACAACCTGAATGTACCATCTTTCTTCTTGACAAACAAAACAGGAGCTCCCCACGGTGATGTGCTTGGTCGAATGAAACCACGCTCTAAAAGTTCTTGTAATTAGGTTTGCAATTCTTTCATCTCGCTGGGTGCGAGTCTGTAAGGAGCACGAGCTATTGGTGCAGCTCCTGGTACAAGATCTATTTGAAATTCAACGGATCGCTGTGGGGGTAATCCCGGTAATTCTTTCGGAAATACATCGGGAAATTCTTTTGCAATGGGAACATCATTGATGCTCTTTTCTTCAGTTTGTACTTTCTCGACGTGTTCTAGAACAGCATAGCAACCTTTTCTTATTAGTTTTTGTGCCTTCAAATTACTAATAATATGTAGCTTCGTGTTGCCCTTTTCTCCGTACACCATTAAGGGTTTTCCTTTTTCTCGTATAATGCGAATTACATTTTTGTAACAAACGATCTCTGCTTTCACTTCTTTCAACCAGTCCATACCGATTATCACATCAAAACTCCCTAACTCTACTGGTATCAAATCAATCTTAAATGTTTCGCTAACCAGTTTAATTTCTCGATTCCGACATATATTATCTGCTGAAATTAATTTACCATTTGCTAATTCGAGTAAAAATTTACTATCCAAAGGCGTCAATGGACAACTTAATTTAGCACAAAAATCTCTACTCATATAGCTTCTATCCGCACCCGAATCAAATAAAACGTAAGCAGATTTATTGTCAATAAGAAACGTACCCGTAACAAGCTCTGGGTCTTCCTGTGCCTCTGCCGCATTAATATTGAAAACTCTTCCGCGGCCTTGTCCATTCGTGTTCTCCTGGTTCGGGCAATTTCTAATAATGTGGCCTGGTTTTCCACATTTATAACAAACTACATTGGCATAACTTGCTCCGACACTACTTGCTCCGCCATTACTCGTTTCGACACCATTTGTTCCTTTCGTTCTATTAACCCCTGGTCCGTAGACCTCACACTTCGCCGCGCTATGACCATTTCTTTTACACTTGTTGCAAAATTTGGTGCAGAACCCCGAGTGATACTTTTCACACCTTTGGCATAGCTGCTTCTGATTGTTGTTGTTGTTGTTGCGGTTATTATTGTTGTTGGGATGATTGTTGTAGTTGCTGTTATTGTTGTTGTTGTTGTTGTTGTTGTTGGGCCGTTTGTTGTAGTTGCGATTGATGTTGCGATTGTTGGGATAATTGTTGCGATTATTGTTGTAATTGCTGTTGTTGTTGTATTGGTGATTCTTATCACCGTTTTCCTCCCACTTTCTTTTGACTTGCTTCACATTGGCCTCTTCAGCAGTCTGTTCTTTAATTCTTTCTTCAATCTGGTTCACTAGTTTGTGAGCCATTCTACATGCCTGTTGTATGGAGGCGGGCTCGTGTGAACTTATATCTTCTTGGATTCTTTCCGGTAATCCTTTCACAAACGCGTCGATCTTCTCTTCCTCATCTTCAAATGCTCCCGGACACAATAGGCACAATTCTGTGAATCGTCTTTCGTACGTGGTAATATCAAATCCTTGGGTTCGTAACCCTCTAAGTTCTGTCTTGAGCTTATTGACCTCGGTTCTGGGACGGTACTTCTCGTTCATCAAGTGCTTGAATGCTGACCACGGTAGTGCGTACGCATCATCTTGTCCCACTTGCTCTAGATAGGTATTCCACCATGATAACGCAGAACCTGTGAAGGTATGCGTAGCGTACTTCACTTTGTCCTCTTCAGTACACTTACTTATGGCAAACACCAATTCGACCTTCTCGGTCCACCGTTTCAATCCGATCGGTCCTTCGGTTCCATCAAATTCCAAAGGTTTGCAGGCAGTGAATTCTTTGTAGGTGCATCCTACACGATTTCCTGTACTGCCAGATCCAAGGTTATTGTTGGTATGTAGCGCAACCTATACTGCGGCTATGTTTGAAGCTAGAAAAGTACGGAATTCCTCTTCATTCATATTCACGGTGTGTCGAGTAGTCGGTGCCATTTCCTTCAAAATAGTCAAATGGAACAAGTTAATCATACAGAATATTAAGAGTAGTTAATAGTATTTTGTAGCATAATATGAACTCATTTATAAAAGCTTTTTCTTCATATTAGCGTTTTATAAGTTTAAATTCGGGTAGTACCTACCCGTTAAGTTCATACTTAGTAGCTAATATACAATTCAACTACTACAATTCTATATGAAAAACTGATTGTAATAATATTTCGCGTTCAAACTTTTATACAATATTTTACAAACTTACAATACCGCTTATTTTACATAAAGCATGAAATATAGCACACAATAACTTTGATACAAGATAGTTGTGAAGATAATTCTAGCTAGTACACAAGTCGTTCAGCAAAGGCAATAAAGACACGTAATTCATACGTCCAGAAACAAGTCATGCATTCTGGTTTTACTAGGATTACTTCCCATCCTTGGTCTTGTGGAACATAACCGTTATGGCTGTTGATAAGACAGCGTGTTGTAACGTCGTCAAAGGGACGAGGGTTACGTAATGTCCAACAGTCCCGTAACAATCTAAAAACCTCATTTCTTACCCCAATTACCGACTCCGTCACTTGTGAGAACGTTTTGTTTAATAGTTGTAGCCCGATGTTCTTGTTCTCACTTTGGTGAGAAGCGAACATTACTAACCCGTAAGCATAACATGCTTCTTTATGTTGCATGTTAGCCGCTTTTTCTAAATCACGAAGTCCTATATTCGGATATACTGAGTCAAAATAATTTCTTAACCCGTTGCGTAAAATAGCATCTGGGTTCCCTGCAATATATGCGTCAAAGTAAACACATCGTAACTTATGGATTTCCCAATGTGATATCCCCCATCTTTCGAACGAAAGCCTTTTATAAACCAAGGCATTCTTGGAACGTTCTTCGAATGTCTTACAAACTGATCTCGCCTTAAATAGTTGTGCCGAGGAATTCTGACCGACTCTAGACAAGATTTCATCAATCATGTCTCCGGGTAGGTCTCTTAAAATATTGGGTTGTCTATCCATTTTGTGTTTTTATACTGTAAAATAGACAAGAGTTAGATTCATAAAAAAAATACTTATTAATACAAGCAATTTTTACATATATCATAAAGCATAAGCACAATATATTACATATATTACACCACACGAATACAACTATCTTATTCCGACTCGCTCATTTCTTCTTGTTCGGTTTTGGTTCGTTTTGCCAAGTTTCTAGGGATATATGATGTTCCCCTAATACGAGCCGTCGTTGTCCACATTGGTTTAGAAAAACCTAGTGGTTTAGAGGTTCCCGGGTCATTGTTACAACTTAAGGACTTCGGGGGTTGACGATACATATAAAGTTCATCGGGGTTGGAATTAGATTTCTCTATTTTTATGCCCTTTCCCTTATTATTTTCTTTTGCCTTTTTAAATTCAGTTGGGGTAATTTCTATAACATCATCGGAATTCTCGTCGAAATCCGATTCATCGGTGAATTGGTAATCCTCCCAATATTTTGCTTCCTTGGCGGAAACACCATTGACCATAATTAACCTTGGTCGGTTGGTTGAGGATTCTCTTTTACTTAACCATTTTATTATTTCCCCCAACGGTTCTATTTCTTCTTCCGGTTCCGATTCTTCTTCCGGTTCCGATTCTTCTTCTGGTTCCGACTCTTCTTCCGGTTCCTCTTCGGGAACTTGTGAATCAGTCCACGAATCATTCCAATTTACATTTGACTCTTCATTATTATTAGGTGAGTCAATGGGACTTGTTCTAGAGGTAGACATCTATCACATAATATCAAACACGTTAAGAGATTAATATATCACATAATATTCATGTGTTAAAAATATATAGTTTCCAACAAAAATGTTAAGCAATCATTTTTAAAGAAAACACGGTCAAAGTCCAGACTCACTAATGCATCCTAACAAACTCGATAAGATACACTAATGCAATTTTTCTGGTTCTATAAGACCAACGCTCGGATACCAACTGAAATGTCCCGTTCTTATTGATTAAAAACGTTCCATATTAATTGATTTCGTTGCGAGGTTTTGACCTCTATATGAGACGTTTTTCAAAGACTGCATTCATTTTTAAAACAAACCATAACCTTTATTTCATAAATAAAGGTTTAAAAAGCTTTACGTAGATTATCAAATAATGATAATCTAAAATATCCTGTTTACACACGACCATTACATAATGGTTTACAATACAAATATGTTACATCGAAATCAGTTTCTTGAATGCAGTTTTTACACAATATCATACAAACATGGACTCCAAATCTTGTCCTTATTTTAGTATGCAACAACGGAAGCTCTTAGTATTCACCTGAGAATAAACATGCTTTAAATGTCAACAAAAATGTTGGTGAGTTATAGGTTTAACCTATATATATCAAATCGTAACAATAGACCACAAGATTTCATATTTCAATACACATCCCATACATAGAGATAAAAATCATTCATATGGTGAACACCTGGTAACCGACATTAACAAGATGCATATATATAAGAATATCCCCATCATTCCGGGACACCCTTCGGATATGATATAAATTTTGAAGTACTAAAGCATCCGGTACTTTGGATGGGGTTTGTTAGGCCCAATAGATCTATCTTTAGGATTCGCGTCAATTAGGGTGTCTGTTCCCTAATTCTTAGATTACCAGACTTAATAAAAAGGGGCATATTCGATTTCGATAATTCAACCATAGAATGTAGTTTCACGTACTTGTGTCTATTTTGTAAATCATTTATAAAATCTGCATGTATTCTCATCCCAAAAATATTAGATTTTAAAAGTGGGACTATAACTCACTTTCACAGATTTTTACTTCGTCGGGAAGTAAGACTTGGCCACTGGTTGATTCACGAATCTATAACAATATATACATATATATCAAAGTATGTTCAAAATATATTTACAACACTTTTAATATATTTTGATGTTTTAAGTTTATTAAGTCAGCTGTCCTCGTTAGTAACCTACAACTAGTTGTCCACAGTTAGATGTACAGAAATAAATCGATAAATATTATCTTGAATCAATCCACGACCCAGTGTATACGTATCTCAGTATTGATCACAACTCAAACTATATATATTTTGAAATCAACCACAACCCTGTATAGCTAACTCCAACATTCACATATAGAGTGTCTATGGTTGTTCCGAAATATATATAGATGTGTCGACATGATAGGTCGAAACATTGTATACGTGTCTATGGTATCTCAAGATTACATAATATACAATACAAGTTGATTAAGTTATGGTTGTAATAGATTTGTTACCAATTTTCATGTAGCTAAAATGAGAAAAATTATCCAATCTTGTTTTACCCATAACTTCTTCATTTTAAATCCGTTTTGAGTGAATCAAATTGCTATGGTTTCATATTGAACTATATTTTATGAATCTAAACAGAAAAGTATAGGTTTATAGTCGGAAAATAAGTTACAAGTCGTTTTTGTAAAGGTAGTCATTTCAGTCGAAAGAACGACGTCTAGATGACCATTTTAGAAAACATACTTCCACTTTGAGTTTAACCATAATTTTTGGATATAGTTTCATGTTCATAATAAAAATCATTTTCTCATAATAACAACTTTTAAATCAAAGTTTATCATAGTTTTTAATTAACTAACCCAAAACAGCCCGCGGTGTTACTACGACGGCGTAAATCCGGTTTTACGGTGTTTTTCGTGTTTCCAGGTTTTAAATCATTAAGTTAGCATATCATATAGATATAGAACATGTGTGTAACATCCCGCGTTTTTCCGTTAAATTTATTTTCAACACTATTTTTTTTTTAATAATACCTTTCGTGATTTAAATGCGTGGTTTCCATTGACTAACGTTTATAATATTCTCGTTATTTAATTATAACACCACTCGTCTACTCGAGCGTTTTTAAAATATTTCGTTTGGTTAATTCCCGCACCCGCTTTGAAACTTGAGGGACCAAAGTTGTCAAGTGGGCAAACTAGTTGACTAGGTCAACTAGTCAACCCACCATTCTCATCCATTCATTTCCATCCATCTTCACCTCCTTTTTCTCTCTAGCTCAAGAACTCCATTTCTCCCAACTTCACTAATTCATCATCTAAATCCGATTGGAGAAGCAAACATCAAAACAAATTACATATTCGTGATCCTCTCTTCATCCTCTTCGATTTGGTACCAATTTCATCAAGTTTGGGTAACATTTCTAAAACTCTAGATTTCTATAAATTCGTGTTTTTGACTTGAAATTGTGTTAGTTAGTGTCTATGGCTCGTAGGGATGTCGTGTATGTAATTTGTATGCTCGTTCTTCGTGTTTTGAAAATATGACATGAACACCCAAATGGGTCTAGCTTAATCTTGAGTTTTGGTTGCTCAAATGATGTTATAAGATAAAGTGTATGTGTTAAAAGTGTTAGTTACTTCCTTAGCTTCGTTTTGATATGTTGGATGATGAAAAACTAGCTCAATAACATGAAATGTGTTTTTGGTGAATCGATTATCGTTTTGGTAGGAACTTGATGCGGTTGAATGCTAGTTGAGACACTTGTTTGAATGTATGCTAGTTAACTAGTTAAATTGTATGCGTAAATAGCTTCGAAATGGTGTGATGTATGCTAGCGTTTGATTAGTGAATCATAAGTCTCATTTGTGTCGAAATTGATTTTGAAACGATAACGTGGCTAGTGATTTTGACGTAGTAAATGTTTATTGAAACTTGGAATATGCATCTAGTTGCAATGTATGCGTTATTACCTTCAAAACGGCATATCATTTGTATGTTAAAAGTTCCCGAATCATAAAATACGTTTTACGAACTTGAAACTTTGAAAATAAACCTTTCTTGATCAATTGACGAGTTTTCGGTTATTGTAAATGATGTTTTTGTTTGATGATATGTGGTTAGTTGTATTGCTCGTCAAAATACCTTTCCGAGGATATAAGATACATATTTTGGTTGTTTGCGGATCATAAATGGTGAATGTTTGATGTTTGGTTCGTGCATACTTTGAAAAACTGACCAAAATTCTCTGCCCAGGTAGTGGCGCGGCGCGCCACATCCCCGCGCGGCGCGCAGAATCGCCTGGCCAGATTCTGCTCACTTTGTCACATTTCACGCGAAATGTTTGACTAGCTACCGACCTCCGATTCACATGAAACTTGTTCTAATATGCTTATATATGAATAAAAACCTCAGAAAAATAGTTCGGGACCGAACCCGAACGTGTTGACTTTTTCGTTGACTTTGACCAAGTTTGACTTTTAGCCAAACTTAACTAAACTTTTATGCAATCGTTCTAACATGCTTTTATACGTGATTCTTGTATGAAACTTGACAAATTGATTCACATGCTATACTTAATCGAGTCGTAACGAGCCATAGGACTAATTGAACACATTTCGCCCGACCTTGTGTCGTAACCGGTTAATTGATACAACTTACTTGTTTAGGTCAAGGCTAAGCAACATTCATGCACACGTTTACTTTGTGAAGTACATTTATACTCGTGCACTCGAGGTGAGATCATAGTCCCACCTTTTCAACAACTTTTTATACTTTTAAATTGTGGGCTGAGAAACATATACTTTGTTACATTTTGTACTACTTACTTTTATACTTTGAACACAAGTACAAGGAAAACAAACATTCCACAGCGAGTTAGAACAAAAATCCTCAATTCGATTATCATTAGTTACACTTGCAGGGTGTAAGCGAGAACTTATATTGTGTGGCCATACGGGTTTGACAAACCCTCATTTCGGACGGTTCGCTACCGTCTACGGATGAAATATATTTTCGAGAAACAGTGTATGTTCTAACACTATTGTGATGGGGTTCTATGGAAGGAAACGTTAAGTCTTGATAATTGGGTGCTCGCGAACAATACTTTTGGAATGCAAACGATTTTGATAATCAACTATGGGAATACTAAATCTTGTGGTTCAAAAACAACGTTTACAAACACCTATGATTTCACCAACGTTTTTCGTTGACAGTTTTCTATATGTTTCTCAGGTTCATACTTGGCTATTTGATACATGCTTCCGCGTACACTCATACTTGCTTGGAGTCGAGCATACATGCATACACTCTGATTATTTGCTTGGAGTCAAGATACATACATACATACGCTAGTGATAGCACCTTTGGATTCAAACATATTGTTTACATACTTACGCTATTTATAGCAACCGTGACTTTCAACTTATATTATGTCGCAAGTTTATTTCATTTATACATTATACTTTTGTAAACTTAAACTTGTTGTCGATCCGTTTGGTAAACTAAACTTTGTAAGTCTTGTACTTTTCAAATGAATGCGACATAATTTTGGTCAAACGAGTCTCATATAGGGACTACGACCACGTAACGGGACCTAAGTAGTCGGCGCCGTCAATGACGATTTGGACGGGTCGCTACAGATGGTATCAGAGCGTTGGTTGTAGGGAACTAGGACGTGCATTAGTGTGTCTAACAGAGTCGTTAGGACGCATTAGTGAGTCTAGACTACAACCGGATAGTTAGCATTTGCATTCTGACATACATATGCTATAGATAGCACTTACTTGACTACTTGTGCATTATACTTGAATCATTCTTAGGAAAACTTTTTAATGGTACCCAACCTTCATTATACGAACTCGTATCCTGCCACTTTAGTTCGGGAACTCTGACTCCTTGGTTGTTATTCCCCCCGTCTCATCTTACTATCCATGAATATTGTAAAGTCACTGTCACTACTCTAGATGAGTATCGTCATCACCATTTATCGCTACGGTTGCGTATTACTTGTTATCATGACTCGTTACTCTTTTCATACCTAAATACAATATTGTCTGACTCGAACCACATTGACGTGAACAATCATTTATACACTTCCCTCGGGGAACGCTTCTTTATAGTTGCACTAATTCTTTCGATTCAATACGAGTCACGTTAGAGACGTCGTTACATTTTGTTCATTTTAGATTTTCGCGATGACACGAACTTGAAACTATGGAGTGATGTGGGAATGGAAGTATGAGTTAGCGTAATATAACTACACTCGATCAACGTAGTTATATTACGGTAAGACATACCAAAGTTCTAGTGACGCGTGATGGTGGTTAGACTCGATCAACCTAAACACCACCATGTGCCATGTACATGACTTCACCTTTTCATGTTTGGACATCCGAAAACTCCGAGAATATTGATAACAACCATACCGGGGACACCCCTTCGACTTTTGTCGAACTATACTTATGCTTCCGAATGAATTACCGATTCCTCTCGACTTCAACCGTATGTTACACGTGTATACTATCTCGTCCTCGCACAGTCTTATTGACTAATTACGATTTACTCGTTATGCTCACATCGGGGCGGAAACTTCTCTCTCATCACACTCGTACTTCCGGTTCAGGAAATCTTTACTCTAAACTCTCAATGGAGGGAGAGACTCTCCACGTTATACTAGTATTCACCCCGAGGGTGAATAGTCCCGACGAACGTTTTTTTTTTAGAAACCGATGAGAACTTGCCCCGACGAACGTTTTTGGAAACTGATAAATCTTCCGCGGCGCGAAATTCTTGAGAAACAAAAACTTGTTCCAACAAACGTTTTCACGTCCTAACAAACTCTTTCAAATATACCTTAAGGAGATGTACCTCGTTTCGGATCGAGATCCTCGTTTCACTTCTAGATTTTGGAATGCCTCACAAAAAGTCTCGGGACCACGTTTAAACATGAGTACAACACATCAACCACAACCCGACGGACCGAGCAAACATACGATTCAAACCTTGGAAACCATAAAACGAATTTGCGTTATCAACTTCAATTTACTTGAGAAAAGTAGTTTCCTTTAGCCAAATTCTCTTACTACAATAATTTTCATTCGAGTATTAACGTCACACTTTTCGAGGACCCGTATAGCCGCTATCATCGTTTTCTTAATCGTTGAACCGAAGTAGGTGACAAGCGAACCACCGGACCCGAAATCATTCATGAAACAACCGGAAAATTTTTCAATTCCAAGAAAGACCCAACACGACTCGTTGTCGCCAAATGAGCTACGCCGATTTAGACGTAAACATTTCAAATTCCACGTGGGAAACCGCGTCACGTTAAGAGTCGCACCTTGGAAAGGTGCAATTCGTTTCGGGAAAACGTAGGAAGCTAAATCCGCGATATTTTGATCCTTTAAATTCTTGGGGTGTTTTGGACCCGTCGCTAGCCGTTTAGACTTTTCCGACTCATTTTGGGTCTCCGTTATCCTACATTCGATGTATCAACTCAAAGACGTGTTTTGCGAAACGAGAACTTGTTATCTTCTTTGATGAACTCACTATCGACGATAAACCTCACTTCCTAGGAGGACCGGAAACCATAAAATCATGGAACCAAACCTTAAAACAACATACGACCCCGACCGTCAAGTTCGTTGAAATGCCCAAAGACGTATCTTCACTTATTCGTAAATTTTTTACAACGCAAGACCTCGAGGAAGATTCAACAACTACTACTTCCAACTAAATTTCGGGACGAAATTTCTTTTAAGGTGTAGGTAATGTAACATCCCGCGTTTTTCCGTTAAATTTATTTTCAACACTATTTTTTTTTAATAATACCTTTCGTGATTTAAATGCGTGGTTTCCATTGACTAACGTTTATAATATTCTCGTTATTTAATTATAACACCACTCGTCTACTCGAGCGTTTTTAAAATATTTCGTTTGGTTAATTCCCGCACCCGCTTTGAAACTTGAGGGACCAAAGTTGTCAAGTGGGCAAACTAGTTGACTAGGTCAACTAGTCAACCCTCCATTCATTTCCATCCATCTTCACCTCCTTTTTCTCTCTAGCTCAAGAACTCCATTTCTCCCAACTTCACTAATTCATCATCTAAATCCGATTGGAGAAGCAAACATCAAAACAAATTACATATTCGTGATCCTCTCTTCATCCTCTTCGATTTGGTACCAATTTCATCAAGTTTGGGTAACATTTCTAAAACTCTAGATTTCTATAAATTCGTGTTTTTGACTTGAAATTGTGTTAGTTAGTGTCTATGGCTCGTAGGGATGTCGTGTATGTAATTTGTATGCTCGTTCTTCGTGTTTTGAAAATATGACATGAACACCCAAATGGGTCTAGCTTAATCTTGAGTTTTGGTTGCTCAAATGATGTTATAAGATAAAGTGTATGTGTTAAAAGTGTTAGTTACTTCCTTAGCTTCGTTTTGATATGTTGGATGATGAAAAACTAGCTCAATAACATGAAATGTGTTTTTGGTGAATCGATTATCGTTTTGGTAGGAACTTGATGCGGTTGAATGCTAGTTGAGACACTTGTTTGAATGTATGCTAGTTAACTAGTTAAATTGTATGCGTAAATAGCTTCGAAATGGTGTGATGTATGCTAGCGTTTGATTAGTGAATCATAAGTCTCATTTGTGTCGAAATTGATTTTGAAACGATAACGTGGCTAGTGATTTTGACGTAGTAAATGTTTATTGAAACTTGGAATATGCGTCTAGTTGCAATGTATGCGTTATTACCTTCAAAACGGCATATCATTTGTATGTTAAAAGTTCCCGAATCATAAAATACGTTTTACGAACTTGAAACTTTGAAAATAAACCTTTCTTGATCAATTGACGAGTTTTCGGTTATTGTAAATGATGTTTTTGTTTGATGATATGTGGTTAGTTGTATTGCTCGTCAAAATACCTTTCCGAGGATATAAGATACATATTTTGGTTGTTTGCGGATCATAAATGGTGAATGTTTGATGTTTGGTTCGTGCATACTTTGAAAAACTGACCAAAATTCTCTGCCCAGGTAGTGGCGCGCCGCGCAGAATCGCCTGGCCAGATTCTGCTCACTTTGTCACATTTCACGCGAAATGTTTGACTAGCTACCGACCTCCGATTCACATGAAACTTGTTCTAATATGCTTATATATGAATAAAAACCTCAGAAAAATAGTTCGGGACCGAACCCGAACGTGTTGACTTTTTCGTTGACTTTGACCAAGTTTGACTTTTAGCCAAACTTAACTAAACTTTTATGCAATCGTTCTAACATGCTTTTATACGTGATTCTTGTATGAAACTTGACAAATTGATTCACATGCTATACTTAATCGAGTCGTAACGAGCCATAGGACTAATTGAACACATTTCGCCCGACCTTGTGTCGTAACCGGTTAATTGATACAACTTACTTGTTTAGGTCAAGGCTAAGCAACATTCATGCACACGTTTACTTTGTGAAGTACATTTATACTCGTGCACTCGAGGTGAGATCATAATCCCACCTTTTCAACAACTTTTTATACTTTTAAATTGTGGGCTGAGAAACATATACTTTGTTACATTTTGTACTACTTACTTTTATACTTTGAACACAAGTACAAGGAAAACAAACATTCCACAGCGAGTTAGAACAAAAATCCTCAATTCGATTATCATTAGTTACACTTGCAGGGTGTAAGCGAGAACTTATATTGTGTGGCCATACGGGTTTGACAAACCCTCATTTCGGACGGTTCGCTACCGTCTACGGATGAAATATATTTTCGAGAAACAGTGTATGTTCTAACACTATTGTGATGGTGTTCTATGGAAGGAAACGTTAAGTCTTGATAATTGGGTGCTCGCGAACAATACTTTTGGAATGCAAACGATTTTGATAATCAACTATGGGAATACTAAATCTTGTGGTTCAAAAACAACGTTTACAAACACCTATGATTTCACCAACGTTTTTCGTTGACAGTTTTCTATATGTTTCTCAGGTTCATACTTGGCTATTTGATACATGCTTCCGCGTACACTCATACTTGCTTGGAGTCGAGCATACATGCATACACTCTGATTATTTGCTTGGAGTCAAGATACATACATACATACGCTAGTGATAGCACCTTTGGATTCAAACATATTGTTTACATACTTACGCTATTTATAGCAACCGTGACTTTCAACTTATATTATGTCGCAAGTTTATTTCATTTATACATTATACTTTTGTAAACTTAAACTTGTTGTCGATCCGTTTGGTAAACTAAACTTTGTAAGTCTTGTACTTTTCAAATGAATGCGACATAATTTTGGTCAAACGAGTCTCATATAGGGACTACGACCACGTAACGGGACCTAAGTAGTCGGCGCCGTCAATGACGATTTGGACGGGTCGCTACAATGTGTGTAGTTAATTTTAAAAGTCAAGTTAGAAGGATTAACTTTTGTTTGAGAACAAGTTTAGAATTAACTAAACTATGTTCTAGTGATTACGAGTTTAAACCTTCGAATAAGATAGTTTTATATATATGAATCGAATGATGTTATGAACATCATTACTACCTAAAGTTTAGTAGGTAAACCTACTGGAAGTGACAAGAAATGATCTAGCTTCAAAGGATCTTGGATGGCTTGAAAGTTCTTGAAGTAGGATCATGACACATAAACAAGTTCAAGTAAGATTTTTACCCGAATTAAGATAGTTTATAGTTATAGAAATTGAATCAAAGTTTGAATATGAATATTACCTTGAATAAGAAAGATAACCTACTGTATATAACAAATGTTTCTTGATCTTAGATGATTACTTGGAATGGATTAGAAAGCTTGGAAGTAAATTAGTAAACTTGAAGGGATTTTTGAAGTGTTCTTGAAGTGTTCTTCCTATGATGATTATAGCTTGATTCTTGAAGTGATTTTTGATGAAGATGATGATTAACTACTGGAAAAATACGTTCATAATAGTGTGTGTGTGTTGAGAGAGAATTAGAAAGAGAATTGGAAGTGAAATGGAGTGAATGATGAGTGGTAATTGGTGAGTGGTGAGTGGGGTTAAAAGGAGTTCTAGTTAGTTGACTAGCTCATGGTAGAAGTTAAAATTGATTAGTCATACATGACATAATCAAGAATGGAATCCCTTGCTAGTTCCTATTGGTATATACTCATAGTAAGTACGTTTTGAAGCTGTGTATAATACGGGTAAGAATACGACTAGAATTCTTGATGAAAGAAAAGAATGAAAAAGTAACTGTAACCATTTTCGTTAAGTATGAGTGTTTTGATATATGTCTTGAAGTCTTCCAAAAGTATTTTAATACATCTAAATACACTACATGTATATACATTTTAACTGAGTCGTTAAGTCATCGTTAGTCGTTACATGTAAGTGTTGTTTTGAAACCTTTAAGTTAACGATCTCAATTAATGTTGTTAACCCATTGTTTATTATATCTAATGAGATGTTAAATTATTATATTATCATGATATTATGATATATTAATATATCTTAATATGATATATATACATTTAAATGTCGTTACAACGATAATCGTTACATATATGTCTCGTTTCGAAATCCTTAAGTTAGTAGTCTTGTTTATATGTATATAACTCATTGTTAATATACTTATGGAGATACTTACTTATCATAATCTCATGTTAACCATATGTATATCCATATATATATCGTCATGTCGTTTTTATAAGTTTTAACGTTCGTGAATCGCCGGTCAACTTGGGTGGTCAATTGTCTATGTGAAACATATTTCAATTAATCAAGTCTTAACAAGTTTGATTGCTTAACATGTTGGAAACATTTAATCATGTAAATATCAATCTCAATTAATTTATATAAACATGGAAAAGTTCGGGTCACTACATTATTGTCGTCCTGGATTAATCCAGAGACTGGTGGTCGTGTGCAGATCGATCGATGGGAAAGTTTGTGTTCCCTAGAGTGATTATTTTGGTGATACCGAAATTTCTTCGTTGAAGGAATAATTCGGTTGCTGAGACGAGGGAAGTTGGCTCTTGAAATAGAGAACATACTTGATTGGCCGGTTGAGTGGCGTTATGGACTGTTAAAGTACAGAGTTTTAATGGGGGCTGTTTAAACGTTGAGCGCGTGAAATATCACTTGTTGCGGTAATGCACGCTAATGGTTATTAGCATGTAGTGAGACATTCGGGATAATGGAAATTCTTGTGGACATCGAGTTTGGATGTGTGTCGGAGAACCATATCGTGTTGGTTCGGATTGGTAAAGTGACTAGGATCACGAGGACGCGATCCAATTTAAGTGGGGGAGAGTTGTAACATCCTGTTTTTCATCATACATGTCCGAGGTACATAATTGATCTTTGGAATGTTCATACCTGGTTGTATAATTATATAAAGATGATTGTACGATGCGTGTATGAAGGGTACCAAGCATGTACGTGTTGCTTGTTCGAATGTCGAAGAAAACTTGACGTTTTTTAGTTACAAGGTGTGTACGTACCTTTTCGATCCCAAATAAAGTTTGAGTTGATGTTATCAAAATCTTACCATTAGAAAGGAAATCTTATTACGTTTCCAACGATATTTGATTCATCGAAGTTATGGCCAAAACAAGTTGTTGAAGTTCGGATGAAATAGGCCATTGTCACGGTGCGACCAGAATGGCCACGGCGCGACAAATGCCTATTTTGAGGGCCAGAAAGCTTAAAAAGTGATCTAAAATCACCCTTTGGGCCACGGCGCAGAGGATTTGCTCCGCGACGCGACAATAGGCACGATCTGGTGCTGTTCAGCCTTTTAATGAGTTAAATGAAGGGCAAAGTTGGTATTTCACATGTGGACGGGTTTTTGGCCATAAAACTGATCCCAATCTTATCCAAACCTCATTTTCTTCATTCTCTTTCCCTCCCACTCACACACCAAACCCTAGAGAGAGAGTAAAGGGTTTAGAGAGAGAAAGCTCGAATCGGGGAAGAAGAAGAGTGTTTTGGGTCGGGTCACAAGAGTTAAAGTTGTTCTCCTCGTTCACGACTACGTTGTGGTAGTGATAGTAAGTTCTAACTCCGAAATTCATCTTTATGATTTGATATTCAACTTAGGGTTTTGAACTTTTTAGTTGTAAAATCCATTTAGATGATGAAGTGGGTTTATGGAAACTAGTTATTTTTGATACATGGGCGGGTTTTGGGTTGATTGACGTTTTGGCCACGATTAGGCTTTGGTTTTGGGTGCAATCACTTAGTTTAGTAATTTTGGAAGTGTTGGAACCCTTTTGGGTGTAATTGGGTTGACTAATTTTGAATTGGGTCAAAATTAGGGTTTATGTGTCAAATTGGGTAAGCTAAGGGTTTAACACATGTGATTTGGTTTAATTGGTGTATTAGGGCCATTTTCACTTGTGTTAGTGATTAATGGTTAGTTTGGGCATTTTTATGACTTTGGTCAAAAAGGGTAAATTGAATTGGGTCAAACTTGATGATGACACTAGTTTTGGTCAAAGGGATGTTAAACACTTTTGTTAAGTGTTAAATGGCATTTTTGAATGAAAGTAATCACGGGAAGTGTTTTTGGGTTAAAATGACATTTTAACAAAAGTCAAACGTGGTCAAAAGCAATATGGGTCAATATTGCACGTGTTGGGGTTTTTGGTGTAATTGGCATTTGTAATGATTACTACCTAAGTAGTAATTTAGTGTTAAGACCTAAGTTTGATCTAATTGGTGTAAAGTATGATTTGGGTTAAATTGTACTTTGTTGTGTTGGTCGGAATTACCACCCGTAGTGGTAATTGGTGAAGTCCACTTTAGGTGTCTAAATGGACGGATTGTGGAGGTAGGTATAAACCCTTAGTTAAGGGTGTTGGCGTCGAATTCTCTTGTAGAGAATGTATGTTGATTATGTGTATAACTATATGTGTATTATAGGTAAAGGTTTGCTCGGTTGCGTGTGGTGGATATTTCGCGCATGGTTTGTAATGCTTGAGTTCACGAGGTGATGGAAAAATTATATGCGTAGGTATATAATGTATTTATTTGTTGTAGCGTGAGATGTGTAGTGTCGATGTGCTAAGACACCACATTTCACGTGACGAGTGAAGTGTCGATGTGCTAAGACACCACTCAAAGTAAAGTAACGGATGAAGTGTCGACATGTTAAGACGCCATCCGGGGTGAAGTATAGACGTGTTAAGATGCCACCCCAAGTAAGACGAAGAGTGAAGTATCGACGTGTTAAGACACCACTCGGAGTGAAGTGTCGACGTGTTAAGACGCCACCCTGGGTAAAGCATCGACGTGTTAAGATGCCACCCGTGGGATTAGTGTATGACGTGTTAAGTACTCTAATGGTTGTTATGAACACCGATGGAAAATTTGAGTACCATCCCTTGTACGATTGGTTAACCATGGTTATGTGTTGTAGTGTAGCATAATATATTGTTCGGTTATATATGCTATTGTTTGTGCTAGCTTGTGGTAATGGAGATTTAGTGTTATACTTTGCGATGGTATGATATTTGAATTGCTAGCATGTATGGGGTATTTGTATAAGTGTTTGCAAGTAAGTAGATTATATATGTACGTGTATAATTATTGCATTCACTAAGCTTCAAGCTTACCCCTCTCATTGTTTACCTTTTTATATGTATTGTGATTGTGAAGCTAGTTAGTCGTTAGACTAGATATGTAGGAGCGCTTGGGCTCGATGGGGTAGCTTTCGGATATGGATGTGGATTGGGGATTTGGTAGATCCTAGGGATTATGCTCTTGGTATCGGGTTGGGCTATGGTGTCTTAACCGTGGTGTTGAATAAATGTTTCGAGGTCGTATTGTTTGGTTATGTCGAGTCAAACCTTGTATGTGAAATACATTCTCGTAAGGATGTATGATGTCAATTGTAAACCAAGAGTCGAGATAAAACGTTAACGTGTTATTATGATAAATTGTATACGAAAACTATTTTGAAATGGTTGTGTACTTGGATGCTATTGGGACCTAACTTAAAAAAAAAATGTACTCCATTTTTGGTTTATCGGATTGGGGTTGTTTCACGCACATGTTATGGTCCCTAACTCCGACGTCTGTTAAAAACTCCGCAAAATTTAACAATTCATAAAACTTGTGGGGGAGAAATGTATAATCTCTCTTCTATCCAACATTGTTTTTAACTAAGGATGATCATCAGTTCGATTTTGAAAAGAAGGAGAATTGCAAAAATACTTTTTTACCCTCACATGTATTAAACATAATTAGACTTAACACACCTTTCAACGAATGTTAGAGCTAGGGACTATAGATTTTTTTTTTTGAAATAGTAATAATACATTTGAATCTTACAAAAATAGAAATGCTAGATTTTGTGTTACAAAACTAGTAAAATCGGAGTTCAGAAATCCGGTTTGCCACTTTTCAATCTAAACCGTACTTTGGAACACCGATTTGCATCCTCTCTCTTCAGATTTCTGACTGTTTGCTCTACAAAGCCTTAACCGGAGTTTGGAACTTCAGTTTGCAGGATTTTCTGACGCCTGTCTGAAATAGGAGTTTGCAACTTCGGTTTGTGTTGCTGTAAACCCTAGCTGGATTATTGATTTACAAGACTGAAACCCTATCTTATCACTATCAGATTTCGTATCTTTTTACTGCTATTTATACCCCTATTAACTTAAATTCATTAACATCATCACAAAGAACATAAATAAATTACAAAAACATGAAATTGAATCTCAGAAATCATTAACTTGAAAACCTCAAAAAAAAAAAAAAAAAAAAAAATACTAAACTCACATAATCAAATGACTACAATTTGTCCATTTATGGTTAATTTTCTTTGGGGTGGCATAATAACTTTTCAAAATGGTTGGCTTACTGGTGATGAGACAACATTTACAAGGAGTTTTGTCATGTCTAAGCAAATTAATTATATGTAGTTAAATAATATAGCTTATAATTATTTAGGTGTCGGTCAAAGAACAGATTCGTTGAAAATGATATTGTGGTTTGTTTTCAATGATCATAATTGCAGAAATGAACTCGTCGACAATCAAACTTTAGAAACAATGTATTTTTTATCTCAGCATGATGAACACTATCAGGCTCATATTAAAATTCAATATAAGCTAGTCTTACCAAACTTACAAGTACCAAGTTTTATGAATCTCATTCAATCTTTTGAAGTTGTTCGATCTACATCTCGCAATCACTCAACATTTTTTGAAGAAGACAATCAACATGAAGAACAACATGAAGAACAACATGTAGATTTTGGTGATGATGATGGCATGCCAACCGCTAGTAACCATACAGTGGATCACTATAACGTTGAAGAAAATCTTTCAGATGACTCTGGTAGAGAAGAGCCAGTGCCACAAGATACCCCTATTTCACGTTTCGGTATTCTTAGTAGAGTTGGTGAGGCTAGTTCTTGTGTATTTGATAACAACGACGAAACATCATGGGTTGTTTGGAAAAAATATTCTAATGTTATTACATAAGGAATGGTTTTCCAGAACAAAGCCGAACTTTTATATGCTATTCAGAGATGAAATACACAAAATAATATAGAACTCATCGTTGAATACAGTTAACCGGAATATTAGAAAGCAAAATGCTACACAACTAGCCCAAAATACAAAGAACATCAAGAACAGAGACATTGTTCGTAACTAGCCCAAAATACAAAGGACATCAAGAACATAGACATTGTTCGTGGGATTGTAGTGGTTCAGTTAAAAATAGATCCAAGGTATGGAAACTTGTTAAATGGCACGATTTTCACAATTGTTATGGAAATGTCGCGAAAAACAACAATCGTTGTTTAACCACAATCTTGATTGCTAGCGACATTGACCATTTAGTAAAGGTAGACCTTATTATTCCAGTGGCAAACATCCAAATCCGTACCATATGAACACCTCTTATCACGGTCCGTACCGTATGATCAGCCCTCATCAAAATCCTTATGTAGTAAACAATCCTATACATATGCAAGATCTAGGAAGTACATCACAAGCACATCCTGATGAGGATATAGATGGTGTTCAACAACTCATGATGAGTGAGAGGGAGAGACGAGATGTGGATTGTGGAACTGGTGGTCACAAAGTTTACCAACAATGCCCAAGACGTCGTGGATCCTATACATATGCAAGATCTAGGAAGTACATCACAAGCACATCCTGATGAGGATATAGATGGTGTTCAACAACTCATGATGAGTGAGAGGGAGAGACGAGATGTGGATTGTGGAACTGGTGGTCACAAAGTTTACCAACAACGCCCAAGACGTCATGGTGGACATTGATTGGTTGTATTCATTTTTTGTAACCGTATTTATGTTTTTCAATAGGAATGTTGGTAAGAAATTGAGTTTGCACTTTACTATTAATAATAATAATAATAATAATAATAATAATAATAATAATAATAATAACAGAACCACCACTAATCTATTACAACTAAATTTATTCATTATAGTATTCACCATAACTATCATATATCCTATCGAATTCAAGTGTGTCTTCAAAAACTTCAAATAAAACATACAACTTAAATTTTTCAGAAAGTATACATGCTTTTCCTACTAATGTATATCATTCTTCATCAAATCAAAATTGTCCAGGTTGAGCAATTCCTTGTTTGTAATAGTATATTTCCATTGAATCTGGATTTTTCGGTAATTTCTCGAAGGAAGTCATTCAACTTTCGCATATTAAACCAAAGAACATCAACATTATCAAATGTAGTTTTGTCGCCTCCTGAGAATTTTGTATCATCAACCCATTCAAAATCGCAGCCGTGATATACGTCAATTGAAACGTACTTCGAATCCATGTTTGACATGTGTTTATGCAACAACAAACATGCACTTTTATAACCATAACATAAACCGGCATTATAAAGGCTGGTTTCAGCTTTTACTGTTTGTTAGCTTACCTATTACTTTTTGTCAGCTCATATATTACTGTTCTTGCAGCTATTACTATTTTTCAGCTTTTACTAAAACCGGCTATCCGAATTCCAGTTTATGAAACTATACTTGTCAGCTTTTATTGAAATCGGCTATCAGAATGTCGGTTTATCAAAACTTACTAGTCTATATAAACACACGTCTATTTGTTTAATTGTATCAATCTTTTACTCCACACATATCACTCTTTTACTCCACACCAATGGATCCATGGATTGATGTTTACTACAAGGGTCAGTATTCAGCCGATATGAAGCGGTACACACTCAGTACGAGAAAATCGTTCCCACGGGTTGATGTTAATAGTATAAGTATTTCGAAGTTGTTTGAGTTTGCCAAAGAAAAAGTACCCTTCGAACACTCGGGCGTGATGCATTTTCACAATACCAAAGAAAAATTTGTGTTTCTAAACGACGAAGAGGAATGAGATGAAACAAGGACAAGAGCAATTCTCAGACAAGAACCTATACACTTGCATCTGGTTAAATTATGTGTTTAGTTTACTTTATGTAACGTTTTTAGTTTATGTAATGTTTTTATTTATGTAACGTTTAATTATTTATTTTTTTTACCCAAAAAATGTAACCGTGTTTATGTTTATTAATAAAAGTGTTGTTTAAAAATTGTTATATTAATAATAATACTGATAATATTAATAAAAACATACTTGTATGATACAATGTTTATTAATAAACACAAACTACTACAACATTTGCAACTTAAAATCACAACCATAATTCAAAAAACAATTAATACACAACAAACTAGGCGACTAGACGAGTTCTTTCAGGAATACGATAATCACTCGATGTTGATATGCCAAGATGTCGGAATAACTTGGTAATCATCATCCCTAATGGCCGGTAACGATGCATTTAAGATTTCCCTAGCTTCTTGAATTCGATTACCCATGATGTATCAGACATCGAAAGATATACCATTCGTGATCCAGTAAATCATAAGAGTTTCAATTAGAAGCACCGTGTTAGAGTAATCGTCCACCGCACAAAGGGGACGGCCAGTTTTGTTGCTACAGATGATAGTATATATTTTGAGTTTATTGGCTCTAAGAAAACCAAAAAAACATCTTTTTTATTTTGACACAAAGGTTTTGACACTGATCTTCAACACATGTGTTGACAACATCAAATATAGAAGTCTCGCCAACAACATGTGTCTCAAGAAGATCGCCATCAATTTGAGTGGTAGAATTGTAAAATTACAAACCTCCTATTGGGAGTCCGAAAGCATTGTTGAACGTATCCATATCCCAGCAATATGACATACCTTTCAACATGAACCTAACATTTTTGTCCTCTTTGGAAAAAAAATTCTGATAGAACTCACGTACACAATCAGGGTAAACAGTGAAAATGTCACTTATCATACACAATAATGATAATTCTTCAAACTGCTCGTATGTGAGTTCATGATCTTCTCTAGGCTCAGTTCCTCTTAAAAACAACCCCATCGAGGATCGTCCTATGAGAAATTGGAATTTGACGACGAGGATCCATAGTGTGAAGAGTAAAATTGAGAAAAACTAAATGTGAAAAGTTATAGTTTGAGATAAAACTGAATCAATAACATTATGTTTAAATAGAACTTCTAAAGATTATAAATATTACATAAAATAATACAATAATCCAGTGCAAACCGGCTTTTAAAAGGACGATTTCAGTTTTTGTCAGGAAAACTACTCAAACCGGCATTTCAACGTTGATTTATGTGTTTTTAAGGCACGGTTGGCCAAAACCCTAGTACAGATTTCAGGTTAGACTTAAACCGACATTTCAAATGTCGGAATTCCAATTGCCGGTTTTCCTATTTTTACAAAATTTCAGTTTGAAAAATAATTCAGTGTTCAGTCATTCATTCTACTTCAATAATGAAGTTGAAATACTGCTGCAAATCAAACCGGAGTTCCAAACTTCAGTTTCAGACCGGTGTTAGAAAAACTTGCAAACCAGAGTTCCAAACTTCGGTTAGGGCTTTGTAGGACAAATGGTCAAGAATCGGTCAGGTATCTGAGGAGAGAGGATGCAAACCGGTGATCCAAAGTCCGGTTTAGACTGAAAAGTAGCAAACTTTCGGTTTTACTAGTTTTGTAACACAAAATCTAGCATTTCTCTTTTTGTAACATTCGAATGCATTATTACTATTTCAAAAAAAAATCGACTATATACTTATGTTCTTAGGTATAAGTATGTCAAGAATGTTCAGTGTAAATTTTAAAAGTAAAAATAATCTGTAAATTACATGTAAAGTATTAAAGTATGAAGACCATCCATATATTTTACATTTTTTTAAAGACGTTGCTAACTAAGGGCTATGAGCCTATTTCACCGAGTCCAACCGTCCACATAAAAATGTGATTTTACAAATTATTAATAATTAAACTATTACAAATGCATGACAGTACATCATGTAACGTTTTTTTCATACCTCCAAATAGGGCCGGGAAAATATGACTTCACAATATCACAACACAAGTATGTATAAACGAGAACGACTCTATATGAGACGTTTTAATTAAAAACCAATGTATTATAAGTATCGGAAAGTATTAAGTGATTACAAATGACTCCTTAAAATTTAAATGTAATCTAAAATGTACTAATGCAATAATATGAATGATGATATGCGGACTCCAAAATCAGCAAAGTCCAAATAGCAAATAATCTTTAGCAATCTTCACCTGAGACAAAACATGCTTAAAGTGTCAACCAAAAATGGTTGAGTGAACAACATAGGTTTAATAATCATAACAAGTTTTTAGACCACAAGATTTAATTATAAAGTTTAATCAGTTCGGTAGTAGTGCTGGTGTATATGATATCGAAACTAACCATAAGTTACCCTAAACACATCACGTTCATGTCGTTGAATCATTATTATGTATCCATTGACCAACAGTCATCCGGATAGAGACGTCACTCTCAATAGCGCTACTCACAATAACTAAGCTTGCCAAAATTCCAGCAATTAACGATATCATGGTAGGGATTTAGCATGAATCAAAGCATGTTAGCACAGTTTGAACTAATCAAAATAAAGTTTTCGTGTACTTGTGTCTAAGCGTAAAACAGTTTAAAAGCAAGCATGTGTCTCACCCCAAAGTTATAAAATAGTTAAGAAATAGTAAAAAGAGGGGCTATGAAGTTCACCTTAATAGCAGATAGATATTCCACGCAAGTTATATGATAGGAGTATTGAACACGGAGATCTCAACCTAGAGATATTATGTTCGATTAGTTAATGTCTAATAGACATAAAGTTTGTTTATTAATATAGCAAATTATATTAACAGTGACCGTTTTCGAGAAAAGTTATATTTATATAAGTGATATTATACTTAGTGTACTTAATTGTTACTATATAGATAAGTGTATAGGTTATACTAATAATAGTATTATTAGTCTTTAATTATTCAACTATTATGTAAACTTAGCATTATATGTTACGTATATAATTACACCTATGTGATACATACATATATATACATTCTTTATTATTATTATTATTATTATACATGTATGTGTTCATAACTATATGGTATATATATATTAGGTGTAGGTGTTACATATATATAAGTGTAAGATGATACATATATATACTTATTACTTTTTATTATTATGTTTACTAACTTATTATAATACTTACATAATACACATTCATACATACATACACACGTACATATAAATACATATATACACATACATATACACGTATGTATATATTTACATATACACACACCCATATACATACAGTGTACATATGCACATGCGTACGTATGCAGGCATGCACGCACGTACACCATGATCCTAATTACTTTACTAATCCATAATCATAACCTTTTATCATAATCTTAACCTAACAACCTTAATCATTACCACATAAAATCATACCCTTTTTATCATAATCAAACTTAATAACACTCACACAAGATCATAAGCCTAATAATTATTCATAAATTTCTTTATATCTTTAATCAAAATCTTTATCTATTTTTATTAACTAGCCTATTAATCAAAACACTAATCTTTCATTATAACTAATTAATCTCCTAGTTATTCACTTACATAAAATATTAACCATAACCCTATAATTATTCTTTTAACCTTGATCACCATAATTATACTTAATTCATACCAACATAAACTAATCAAGATCATGCTTCATAATTATAATACTTGATTAAGATCTTACCCTAAATACTTTTAACTTTTTCTTTTATCCATAAACTTTTATTCATCAACTAATAACTATAATCTTTTATCCTAACCTAATCAATACTTCATATTCATAATCTACTTTTAATCTTATTCATATTCATATTCATAGAGTCATTAACAATACTTAAACATAATACTTATAATTATAAATTAAGAGATTTAATGTAGGATTGAACTAGGGTTTATTAGGTATACCTTAAGAAGGTAAAGACTAAGATTTGATGATGATGATGATGCGAAGCAGAAAACAGTAACCAGTGGCAGCAACAACAACGACCCACTTGAGGTCTTTTTGGGTCTGAATGGCTCGACAGAATACAGCAGGTAGAGCAGCAACTTCGCAGCAACAATGGGTTAAATCCTTGGTCTGTTTGGTTCTTGAATTGCAGCAACAAAACAGAAGATTAAAGGGGTCGATTAGGGACTATTTTGGTGGAGTTATATGTCGACTGCACAGCAAGAAACAGGCTGCCTTGGGTAGTCGATTACAGCAGAAAATTGGAGCAGGAAGGGTAGCGATTTGCAGCAGGTTTTGATGAGGTTGTATGTCGATGCAGCAGCAGGCTTTTGGTGGGTGGTTTTTAGTCTACAGAATAGCAGATGGTGAGGGGTTTATTAGTCGACAGTAGGAGGAGGGAAACAAGCTGGAACTATATCGACTAATACATGTTTATTGTGGTGATCTTTTGAAAAATCTTGAGGGTTTATATAGGTGATCAAGTGTTGGATCAAGTCACAAATTAGAATCAAACTAGAACTTGTGAAAATCTTAGGGATCAAGCTACAATTCCCCTAATCAAACAGCCGATTTATTATGATGTTTATATATTTCTTTTTTTTATACAGCTTAATGCATTTATATATATATTTTATATATTATTATTATTATTATTATTAATATTATTAATATTAGGGTTACATTTATTTAATTACATTTTATTTATTTATTAGACCTTAACTTTTATAAATTTTACTAAGTTCATATTAGTTCTTATAAATTTTTAATTCATATAAATGTCACATTTATTTTATGACATATTGTTTATATTATTTATTTAGTATTAGGGTTAGGGTTTAATATTCAATATTAAATGCTATTAGGGTTTCGTATTTAATGTATAGGGTTAGGTTTAGGGTTTTAATTAATATTAGGGTTTAAGTATTAATTACTTTATTTATTATACCCGGATAACAACCCTAATGCTAATACACAGGATATGACATTTAAACCCTAAGGGCAGTTTGGTAAATTCAGAAGGGAAAAGTGAGGGTTGTTATAGTACCTCCCCGTTAATTTAAACTTCGTCCCGAAGTTTCAGTAAGACTTCTCGGAGGCATCCACGTTTAAGAAAATATGAGGATATTTCCGTTTCATTTGGCCTTCACGTTCCCAGGTATACTCGGGACCTCTTCGTGAATTCCAACGGATTTTAACAACAGGAATAGAGCTTTGTTTCAAACGTTTAACCTCACGATCCATAACTTCTATAGGTTTTTCGGTGAAGTGCATTTTATCATCATTGCGAAGATCATTCAAAGGAATAACAAGTATGTCACCAACAGAACACTTTTTAAGATTCGAGATGTGAAATGTATGAACTTTATTTAACAGGAAGTGTTGACTAAAAATTACCATTTGGTCAACGATTTGTTAAAACAAAGTTTACACTTAATTACAGTGGAGATCTACTTGAGTAAAAGCTGATATTGTATGAAATTTCAGCTAAAAGAGCCTTAACAGTGATTTTTATAGGATTGACATGTATTCCTTCACTATCAACTACATGTCCAAGAAATTGTATGGTTCGCAGCCAAAATTTACACTTGGAAAAACTTGACATACAGTTGGTCCTTCTTTAAGAGCTCTAGAATCAATTGCAGATGTTGCTCATGCTCTTTCTCGCTCTTGGAATGGATTAAGGTGTCATCAATGAAAACGATCACGAATTGGTCAAGATATGGTGTGCATTCACGGTTCATAAGATCCATGAATACAGCAGGAGCATTGGTTAACCCAAAAGTCATGACAAGAAACTCATAGTGTCTATAACGAGTTTGGAAAGTAGTCTTAGAAACATCAGTTTCCTTGACTCTCAATTGATGATGACCCGGCCTAAGATCAAGCTTCGAATAGATACTTGACCCTTGCAGTTGGTCAAACAGGTCACCAATACGCAGGAGTGGATAACGATTCTTGATGGTTAGCTTGTTGAGTTCTCGGTAATTAATACACATTCTCAACGTGCCACCTTTCTTCTTAATGGAAAGAACGGGTGCTCCTCGCGGAGGCAAGCTAGGACGAATGAAATCTTTCTCCAAAACTTCTTGGAGTTGATTGGATGATTCCTTCATTTCGGATGGAGCTAAGCTGTACAGTACCTATGCAATAGGTGCAGCACCGGGCGTGGATAATTTTACAAGTGAAGGATAATATGATATATAGGGTTAATATTTTTAGTTGACAATATAGTGATAAGGAGTAGGTAACGGCTCACAATGGTCCTAAGGTTGATCAAATCTTATTTCCATCATGATCCATTAGGATTTCTGCATGATTTATCATAATATAATTACGTTGATCAAGTGTCATTATATTATTCTAAATCATACTTTTATCACTCCATAAGGTTACTACTATGTCATCTAGTAAATATTTCTCTTCTTCGAGGTGAATGATTCAAGGGAAAATGAAAGAAAAGAAAATAACACCATTCATTCATTTAAAAGAAAATAACCAGAGTATTACATAAACTTAACGAAATCTTCCAAAATATAAAAGTACTAAATGGTAACATAAAGAATACTATGAAAATGAAAAATTTAAATGACTCTTGTGGTTTCCAAAAACTCTTCATTGCGCCTCTTCATCCTTCTTCCTCATTATCCCGAGCTTCCTCGGCAGTCATCACAAACGCTCAGCCCTTAGCATTTCCCGTGTTATCCTTTTTCTTTGGACACTGGTTGCAAAAATGCCCTTTTTCTCCACAGTCATAGCATGTAGGAACGATTACGTTGGCTTTTGTTGCCAGTGTATTAGTCGAAGGAACTGCAACCCTACAAGTCTTGGCTATATGACCAATCTTCTTACACTTGGTGCACTCAGCCTTGCACCACCCAGAATGGTATTTCTCACAACGATTACAATAAGGTTGGTTCCCTAAATAACCTCCTCTTGAATTTTTGGCAACTTTCTTATTCGAACCTTGGTTTGATTCCTGAGTAGGCTCAATCTTCCTTTTGCCTTCACTATTCTTAGCCCCGGCTTGTTTATTAGTCGCGACCTTTCTCCTCTTAGCCATCATCAAGTTTTGAGCCATAAGTATCACCGCATCTAAGGTTTCTTTACTAGAAGCAATAACATTTCCTTGAATCTCATCAGGGAGACCTTCTATGTATCGCTCAATCTTCTTTTGTTCAGTGGGCACCATGTCCGGGCACAATGAAACCAACTCTATAAACCTGTTGGTATAAGCTTCAATATTGGTACCATTAACCTTCAATTCCCAAAACTCAACATCTAGCTTTTGAATTTGGTTCCTTGGGCAAAACTTATCAGTCATCATTCTTTTCACAACGGCCCATGGGATAACATTAGCAGCATCTAACTCTACAGTTTGGGCATAAGCGTTCCACCAAGTCAAAGCAAGACCACTTAGTGTATGAGTGGCATACTTCACTCGGTCGACCTCCGCGCAGTTACAGATGCGAAAGATTGATTCGAGTTTTTCGAACCAACGAGTCAACTCGATTGCTTCCTCATTTCTATTGAAGGATGGAGGCTTACAGTTCATAAACTCCTTGTAGGTGCATGATGTAGGTGGATTCCCTTGGTTGTTTCCTTGATTATTGTTGCCTTGGGCAGCAGCAAGCAGTTGTTGAAATTGTGCGGGAGTCAAAGTGACATTTGGAAGAGCGTTAGCACCACGACTTGAATGAGACATGATCTTCAATACACAAAAATAGTATTAGTTGAAGAGTTATAGGGCACTGGGTAGCAACACCAATGGATAAGAAAAGGTAGTATGGGTTAGTTTGTGTTAACGATGGTGAAGCAAGTGAGTAATTGGGTGTGCGGATAGATCCTTTAGTGTCGGATCCTTTGGTGTCCAAAATGGTGACTGGGTGATGACTAGACATCCTAGAGAAGGAGTATTAAGTAGATTCTAAGGCACGGTATGATGGTAAAGATATATAAGGAGAACATAGTAAGGCAAGCATAGAAATGAGGATCGCGCTAAGGCAAGAATATAGACAAATAAGTAAGGTGCTTAAACTAAGGCAGGAAAGGTTATAGACCTATAGATTGCTAAGGCACCTATCTAACACATAAGGCACACATAATATGCAATCCTGGTTCTTTATAACAAACCTGGCTTTGATACCACTATGTCATACCCCCAAATAGGTCCGGGGAAATATGACTTCACAATATCACAACACAAGTATGTATAAACGAGAATGACTCTATATGAGACATTTTAATTAAAAACCAATGTATTATAAGCAGCGGAAAGTATTAAGTGATTACAAATGACTCCTTAAAATTTAAATGTAATCTAAAATGTTCTAATGCAATAATATGAATGATGATATGCGGACTCCAAAAGCAGCAAAGTCCAAATAGCAAATAATCTTTAGCAATCTTCACCTGAGACAAAACATGCTTAAAGTGTCAACCAAAAATGGTTGAGTGAACAACATAGGTTTAATAATCATAACAAGTTTTTAGACCACAAGATTTACTTATAAAGTTTAATCAGTTTGGTAGTAGTGCTGTTGTATATGATATCAAAACTAACCATAAGTTACCCTAAACACATCACGTTCGTGTCGTTGAATCATTATTATGTATCCATTGACCAACGGTCATCCGGATAGAGACGTCACTCTCAATAGCGCTACTCACAATAACTAAGCTTTCCAAAATTCCAGCAATTAACGATATCATGGTAGGGATTTAGCATGAATCAAAGCATGTTAGCACAGTTTGAACTAATCAAAATAAAGTTTTCGTGTACTTGTGTCTAAGCGTAAAACAGTTTAAAAGCAAGCATGTGTCTCACCCCAAAGTTATAAAATAGTTAAGAAATAGTAAAAAGAGGGGTTATGAAGTTCACCTTAATAGCAGATAGATATTCCACGCAAGTTATATGATAGGAGTGTTGAACACGGAGATCTCAACCTAGAGATATTATGTTCGATTAGTTAATGTCTAATAGACATAAAGTTTGTTTATTAATATAGCAAATTATATTAACGGTGACCGTTTTCGAGAAAAGTTATATTTATATAAGTGATATTATACTTAGTGTACTTAATTGTTACTATATAGATAAGTGTATAGGTTATACTAATAATAGTATTATTAGTCTTTAATTATTCAACTATTATGTAAACTTAGCATTATATGTTACGTATATAATTACACCTATGTGATACATACATATATATACATTCTTTATTATTATTATTATACATGTATGTGTTCATAACTATATGGTATATATATATTAGGTGTAGGTGTTACATATATATAAGTGTAAGATGATACATATATATACTTATTACTTTTTATTATTATGTTTACTAACTTATTATAATACTTACATAATACACATTCATACATACATACACACGTACATATAAATACATATATACACATACATATACACGTATGTATATATTTACATATACACACACACATATACATACAGTGTACATATGCACATGCGTACGTATGCAGGCATGCACGCACGCACGTACACCATGATCCTAATTACTTTACTAATCCATATTCATAACCTTTTATCATAATCTTAACCTAACAACCTTAATCATTACCACATAAAATCATACCCTTTTTATCATAATCAAACTTAATAACACTCACACAAGATCATAAGCCTAATAATTATTCATAAATTTCTTTATATCTTTAATCAAAATCTTTATCTATTTTTATTAACTAGCCTATTAATCAAAACACTAATCTTTCATTATAACTAATTAATCTCCTAGTTATTCACTTACAGAAAATATTAACCATAACCCTATAATTATTCTTTTAACCTTGATCACCATAATTATACTTAATTCATACCAACATAAACTAATCAAGATCATGCTTCATAATTATAATACTTGATTAAGATCTTACCCTAAATACTTTTAACTTTTTCTTTTATCCATAAACTTTTATTCATCAACTAATAACTATAATCTTTTATCCTAACCTAATCAATACTTCATATTCATAATCTACTTTTAATCTTATTCATATTCATATTCATAGTGTCATTAACAATACTTAAACATAATACTTATAATTATAAATTAAGAGATTTAATGTAGGATTGAACTAGGGTTTATTAGGTATACCTTAAGAAGGTAAAGACTAATATTTGATGATGATGATGATGCGAAGCAGAAAACAGTAACCAGTGGCAGCAACAACAACGACCCACTTGAGGTCTTTTTGGGTCTGAATGGCTCAACAGAATACAGCAGGTACAGCAGCAACTTCGCAGCAACAATGGGTTAAATCCTTGGTCTGTTTGGTTCTTGAATTGCAGCAACAAAACAGAAGATTAAAGGGGTCGATTAGTGACTATTTTGGTGGAGTTATATGTCGACTGCACAGCAAGAAACAGGCTACCTTGGGTAGTCGATTACAGCAGAAAATTGGAGCAGGAAGGGTGGCGATTTGCAGCAGGTTTTGATGAGGTTGTATGTCGATGCAGCAGCAGGCTTTTGGTGGGTGGTTTTTAGTCGACAGAATAGCAGATGGTGAGGGGTTTATTAGTCAACAGTAGGAGGAGGGAAACAAGCTGGAACTATATCGACTAATACATGTTTATTGTGGTGATGTTTTGAAAAATCTTGAGGGTTTATATAGGTGATCAAGTGTTGGATCAAGACCCAAATTAGAATCAAACTAGAACTTGTGAAAATCTTAGGGATCAAGCTACAATTCCCCTAATCAAACAGCCGATTTATTATGATGTTTATATATTTCTTTTTTTTTATACGGCTTAATGCATTTATATATATATTTTATACATTTTTTAATATTATTATTAATATTATTAATACTAGGGTTACATTTATTTAATTACATTTTATTTATTTATTAGACCTTAAATTTTATAAATTTTACTAAGTTCATATTAGTTCTTATAAATTTTTAATTCATATAAATGTCACATTTATTTTATGACATATTGTTTATATTATTTATTTAGTATTAGGGTTAGGGTTTAATATTCAATATTAAATGCTATTAGTGTTTCGTATTTAATGTATAGGGTTAGGTTTAGGGTTTTAATTAATATTAGGGTTTAAGTATTAATTACTTTATTTATTATACCCGGATAACAACCCTAATGCTAAGACACAGGATATGACATTGAAACCCTAAGGGCAGTTTGGTAAATTCAGAAGGGAAAAGTGAAGGTTGTTATATATTTAATTAGATGACACTGTTGTAACTAAACGATGAAGGTAAATAGAACAAAACTAGTGAAATGACCCGTGAAACCACGGGTTTGTTTAAACGAAACAGTTTAATGATAGGTATTAAGTGAACGTAAATGCTAAAGTTATTTAGTTTAATGTCCCGTGGAACCACATAGTTCGACTAAGAAACTCGTCAGCTGAACATTTCATCAAACACCTAAAATGCATATTTAAAAATCCACATCCAATCATAAAAGATAATATTGGTTGTCATTTTATTTTAAGAGTGTAAATTAAAATATAAATGTAGAATTGGTTTCCTTCTACCTAACTTTTATAAATAATTAATTAAAATTATTTAAAATTATTTAATTTTAATAATTAAAATAATTATTAATAAGATTGAATACTAATAATTTATTAATAAGATTAAATTTTAATTAAAAATTATTTATATTAATGATTTCATCCACTATGCTTAGATTTTTTTCTTTTTTTTTTGGATTTTTTCTTAACAAAGAAATTAGTCTAATAATGACATCATCATTTTAGTAATATAATAGAAACTATAGATAGATAGATAGATAATTCTTATGTTTTTTTTCATATCAAGGAAACTTCGGATGAAATTCGTATTAGAAACTTTAGGCGCGCAAAACATCTTTAGATTGATCAGACAAAGAATAAATCAAATATAAGAATTGAGGCCACGTACCATACCAAACTTAAGAATATATGCACTTTTAACGAATTCTTTTGACTTTTATTTTGGGAAAAACTAAAGAAGATATAGTCGTCATTTAGCTTAATTATATTTCGACTGATTTGACAGAATTTTATACTCCATATATAACAAATACTCCGTAATTAGGAATCAAATCATCACAAGATAATCTGGTAACTGGATCCTCATGATATTCTATAGGGTTTGAGTTTCAAATCCCACTAACAACACATATTGATTGTGACTAGAAAAAATGGTCAAAGACGATAATCGGACAACACATTTAGGCCGCAACCATACGAGTAAATGTGCCCCCTAGCTTCTCAAGGTAGCGAGAACGTGAGCAACATTAATAATGTAACTACACTAAAGATTTACTCAAGATAACCAATGTGTTTACTTTAAAGTCGGTCGTAAGAGTTTATATTTGGGAAAAGCTAACTTGTGCTTTAAAGGCATATGTTAAGAACCATTAATGATGCCTCTGTTTCCATAAATAATAGTTAATACATATGTAAATTAAGAAATTTAAGAGTTTAATAAATTAATTTTGTGATATATTTGAAAAGTTTGAGTGTAATAAATGAGACCTAACTTCTGCCCTTAGGGCACACGTTAGCCAATCCCATTTTCATATTTTCATAGAAATTATATGGCAAATCATTTGAAACTGGAGTTAAAATTCTGTAGTGAGACAAAAAGTATAATACTTAACATAAATATTTTGTTTATATAATTACAAGTTTTTGCTATCTTTTTTTTTCTTTCTTCCATTGGAAATGTTATAACTCATAATAAATGAGTAAATATTACTAAGCCACCTTCATAGTTCGTCTAGTTTTATAATTGTGGACAACTAGTTACAATCAGTGTGAAAAAAATTAAAACTAGATATAGTGAAAATAAAAGATACGGAGTAGTTAATCTAATGGTTTACAAAAGATTACGGGATTAAAAGTCTTTATTTTTCCAGGGTGTAGCTTTACGGAAAACTTATCAATTTATGAAAAATAAAATAGAATAAAACAATGAATATAAGAAAACTAGCAAATAGCAAATGGTATTAGAATCACTCCATAGAAGTATAGACTGAATATGGGGAAAAAGAAAAGTCAAATGTTAATGTAAGTAGCAACCAGTTTATTACACATATACAAAAAGTAAAATATTTGAATATTGTAAAAGTCAAAATACTGACTGGTTCCATGCATGCATATTAGGTATTAACACCATAAACAAAACGAGTTGGCTACTCAAGATAAACACATTTAGAAATTTCAAGGTTGATTTGTATGACCATTTATCCACCAGCAGCTACTTTATAAGTTAACCACAGGCTATAAATACATGCAACTCATTCATGCAACAACATATGTACTCAATATTCCATATACAAATCAAGCTTATTCAAGCAACTTCTATTAATCGTACCTCAAAGTATCATATTTAATTTTTTATCAAAAGTATTACAACTAAGCTTTCATCATATGAAGATTACAATGAATATGCATGTGTTCCTTCTTGGGCTCTTAGTGATTCTTTCGTTCTTACAGTCACAAGCAGCTTTGGTTCGATATACGTTTGTGGTAAGTACTTTTGATTTGCAAAGCATGTGAATATTCATATTCTTACATACCTTTGTGGCAAGTACGTAAATATGTGTAGAAATGAAACTTTTTTGATATACTATTGCCAATGGACTTACTGATTTTGTTTACTTTTTTCTTTTCAGGTTCAAGAAACTAAGTATACAAGGTTATGCAGCAGTAAGAACATTTTGACAGTTAATGGACAATACCCTGGTCCAACTATATCGGCTCATGGAGGAGACACCGTTATCGTAGATGTTATCAACAAAGCCTCCCAAAATATCACAATTCATTGGTATATATATCTCACTTACTATACATTTTATATATATGCATGGTCTCTATTAATTGTCACTAACATGATAAAGTGTATATTTGATAATAGGCATGGAGTGAAACAACCAAGGTATCCATGGTCTGACGGCCCTGAGTTTATCACTCAATGCCCTATTAAACCTGGGACTAGTTTTAGCCAGAAGATCATTCTATCTGATGAAGAAGGCACATTATGGTGGCATGCACACAGTGACTGGTCTCGAGCCACTGTACACGGTTTACTAGTCGTATCTCCCAAAATTGGAACCACATTTCCATTTCCTAAACCTCATGCCGAGGTTCCCGTCATCTTAGGTTTCTAATCTTTCCTAAATTATTCACCGTGAAAAAAGATGTATGAGTATATGGTATGTTGTCTATAACATAAGAGCTAATAATCAATAATGCAGGTGAATGGTGGAAACAAGATGTACAAACTGTGATGGAAGACTTCTTGCGTCTAGGCGGTGATCCAACTAAATCTGATGCTCTAACAATCAATGGTCAGCCGGGTGATCAATACAATTGCTCAGATCCAGGTTCTTCCACGAATTCTTACGGTCTAAAAATTCTGAAATAGATTTTTCAAACGACGGTCCTTAATTAGGGTTGTCGTTAAGGTGCATAAAAGTGTTGTACATCTCAATAAGTGTCACTTTGAAGTTAACATATAGTCGTTATGTACAACACTTTTAAGCACATTAACGAAAGCTGTCATTAACTGCTAACTTAAAGTTAAATGTAACTGCTATGTAGAAGAACTTTAAGCATATTAATGACATCCTTTATGACTGTTATTAGAAAATTCTTAATAATATGCTTACTGATTTCTAATACTTGATATATGTGTAGATATGACAAGGATAACTGTGAAGCAAGGAAAAACCTACATGCTACGAATGGTTAACGCGGCGATGAACAACATCATGTTCTTCGCTATTAAAGACCATCAATTGACCGTGGTAGGAACCGATGGTGCTTACACAAAGCCACTAAAATCTAATTATGTGACGATATCACCCGGACAAACCATAGACGTTTTGTTAGAAGCAAACCAGCCCAAAAATCACTACTATATGGCTGCAAAGTTCTTTACCAGTAACCCTCGGTCGGTTTTTGACAACACCACCACAACAGCCGTTATCCAATATAATGGAAACTACTCAAAACCCGCTTCACTTTTTCTCCCTGTTCTTCCTGTTTTTAACGACCGAAATGCTTCTGCAAACTTCACTAGCAGCTTACGAAGTTTAGCAAGCAACGATCATCCAATCGACGTTCCATTGACTATCACGAGGAAGCTACTCTATACATTATCAATCAACACATTATCTTGCAATAATAGTAATCCTAATGCAACATGTGAGGGCCCACAACGTAGGAGATTTGCTGCAAGCATAAACAACATTACATTTGATACACCAAAAACTTCGATTCTTAGAGCATACTACCGTGGGATGAATGGTGTATATGGTGATGATTTTCCCGATAACCCACATTTCGTCTTCAACTACACGTCCGATAGTTTGAATGCATCTGTACAGACTCCGATGAACGGGACAGAAGTGAAAATATTGAATTATAATGATAATGTGGAGCTTGTTTTTCAAGGTACGAATGTTGTTTCGGGAATTGATCATCCTATGCATTTGCACGGGCATAGTTTCTATGTTGTTGGATCTGGATTCGGTAACTTTGATCGACAACGCGATCCTTTGAATTATAATCTTGTAGATCCTCCTCTACAACAAACCATTGCGGTTCCACAAAATGGTTGGACAACCATCAGATTCAGAGCAAATAATCCTGGTAATTAGTCTATTATTTAATTTCAGAAAATAAAAACTATATCCATTTACCTGTGTAATATAATTATTCAATATATATATTATATGATTTCAGGAGTATGGTTCATGCATTGTCATTTTGAACGTCATGTAAGTTGGGGAATGGAAATGGTATTTATTGTGAAGAATGGGAAGACTGCAAATACAAGAATGTTGCCTCCACCACCCAACATGCCCAAGTGTTAAATTCGGTAACTTAACAAGATAGAGTATTGTTTAATTTCAACTTTTTATTTTACTGTATTTATATTCTTTTAAAGTGTCAAAGATTCGTTCAATTGTTTCAATTACATGTAATGTATCGGTTCGTGCATAAAAATGAATAATGTAACGTATTGTACTGTACCTGATTGATTTATTAATAAATTTCGTGTTTTTATTTGTAAGTTATTGTATATATGTCTTCCAAACATACATATGTGTGATTGTACATTACTATTGTTACTTTAAAAGGATTATACTATACAACACTCTAAATCATGGTGTACAAATCAATTCCCTAATAATAAATATATGCTACCTTAGACGATCCATTAGTCTAATTAATTGAGGACTATAATATCTTGACCTTTTTTATATAAATTTATGTTGGAAATTATGATTAGATTGGCGATCTATACCTATGATTAGATGGGCAGTCTATACCTAAGATTAGATGGAGCGTCCATACCTGTTACATCAACATGATTTATCATTATGTTTGCTACTTAAGTAGCTTGGACCGTTAGATGAAATTCTCGATTATTCCATTTCTTAATGATAGTAACGTACAATGGTCAAATATGATCATTTTCTTCTCAGGACTGTTAAGTCGCAAATTGATAGGAAATTTGATGTGTTTGTAGTTGGAAAGGAGGGAGTATAAACTCATATGCCTCTTTGTTTTGACTAAGCCTTCATCACAATTAACAAACATTGTGTGACGCCTCTCCCTCTCTCCTTAATTCCCTCATTACTTGTAACCAATTTTGTCACTTGTTATTGATCCTTCATCATCATCATAATTATCATTCAATTGTTATTAATCATTAACATTCATATAGAGATTATATACATTCATACATATCTCGTATACATAAACACACTGGAACTATCATGAATCAAAGCAATAAACACAAATTCAACGAAATCATAGAATAACATGTGGTATCAGAGCATAAGTATCTATTCTACATCGATCCTTAGCTCTCAGTTTATCTAAATTAGCAGAAAATCAATCACAGTACCCATTATAAACTCAACTTAAAAGTCAATTAGTTGAGGTCCATAGAAAAATTAAGTTCATCTCAACAAATTCTGTAAAAGGAGAATTGTTACTAATCATCATGTTTAGCTATACACCCAATTTCGAGCTCTAATTCATTTATTTGACTTTTCATTTTCTCTAACAATTTTTTTTTGAGCAAAACGAACATAAATTTAAATCCTTCATTTGTGTTGATTTTAGTGTCTAAATTTCATTAAAAAAAAAGGTTTGGATTAGGATTTTGAACATTATTCATTAATGAATCGTGAAACGCACCTCGACTTATTTTCAGAAAACGACAATTTTTTTAAACTGAAGTAACGCGTGCATCTCATATGGATGCGACGCATCCTTATCTTGTAGTCCAGTTTCAGCTAATTTAACCATTGTGACCCGTTCTAATAACCCGTTTTGACACAATCAAATTTCCAAAAACAACATGTTTAACTTTAGAAATTACGTTAACAAACAAGTTAGAGAACATTTAACTTTGTTGATACAACCATTGTGTGCCAACGACCCATACCAAAGAGGTTACTTAGACTCAAACAAAATCCGACTATCATCACAAGTACAAGAGCTTAACATCCAGGTGCATATACACCACTAAGGCATCACCAAAAGAGTATGTCTTCCTAATCCCCAAAAGTAACTTCAAACAAGCAATCTATCCACCAAGCTTACATTTTCCCTTATTTCCACCCGAATCTATAATAAGAGATAAACAACAAAAGGGTAAGCTAGCGCTTAGTGAGAATAATAATAATACATATGCTCATATACATAATACATATATAATCATTTAACCACCAACCAAATAACTCTACACATAATCATAAAAACTTGTATAACAATTATATCATGTAAGTATCAACTAAATCAAGCATGCTTAATAACACATTATGATCGAATTCCCACCACCAGAATTGACCGTAAACACCACTTAGACAAGTCCCACCATCGGACTTGGCGCCACAACCATAATCAAAGTCCACCACCGGATTTGACTACGATCACACCACGTGGTCAAGAACCACCACCGAACTAGACCATAGGGCATAAGCCTATATATATATATATATATATATATATATATATATATATATATATATATATATATATATATATATATATATATATATATATATATATAGTGGTAGGATCAAGGGGAAGTTACTAATCGGGGGGAAGCAGAGGGAAGTAAAATGTTTTTTTTTTCGTTTTTTGAAAAAACTTTATTCACGAACATTATAGATTGAATGAAAATATGAACATTTAATAAAGACACTTTGTGATAAATGTTTTTATTTTGGCGGGAAAACGCTCGAAGAAGTAATATATAACAATTATCATTTTTTTCGAGTACATGTTGAGGTTTTAGATATTAGGGTTTAGATATTAAGGTTTATAGGGTTTAGATATTAGGGTTTAGAAATTTAGGATTTAGGGTTTAGATTTAGGGTTTAGATTTAGTTTTTAACACGAACGGTTTAGAGTTTAGGGTTTAGGGTTTGGGGTTTTGAGTTTAGGGACTAAACCCAAAACACCAAGCCCTAAACCCTAAACTCTAAATCAGGCTAAATTTTACTTCACAAAATATGAAAGAAAAAAAAAACGTTAACATTCTTCACGATCAATATTATATTGAATGTTATTTTTGTCGATGTTTTGCCCGCCTAAATAATGACATTCATTACGAAGTGTCTTTTCTAAATGTTCATATTTTCGTGTGATCTTAATGCCTGAAAAAATTTCTAAAAAAACGAAAAAAACAAAAGAAAATTGTTTCCCCCCGCTTCCCCCTGATTGGTTACTTCCCATTGATCCTGCCTATATATATATATATATATATATATATATATATATATATATATATATATATATATATATATATATATATATATATATATATGTGTGTGTGTGTGTATATATATATATATATATATATATATATATATATATATATATATATATATATATATATATATATATTAAAGTCACCTTATTCTTGTACAAGAAATCACCGAACGAACTTTTTGTTGTTTCAATTGTTTCAAACGAACTTATAAGTCAATTCTGAGCACCTATAAATTAGGCTATAAAAAAATAATTTCCAATAAGATAATTTAAACTAATCTAGCTAGCACACCATTATAATCATCTTAATTTTCTACAAGTGCAAATTGTTGTCATCAAATTGACCAAATTAGAGTTTGACCAATAATCACTAATAATCACTAATTAGACAGTAATTATGCTCCAAAACAACACTTTACAAAATTAGCACATGTAATTCATGTGCTAATTCACCAATTTAACCCAAACCCTAATATACCACTTCAATGTCAACTTTCAGATTTTGACCCAAAATTATAATTAACAACATCATCATTTTCATTCTCTATAACTACTAATCATGATTAATTTCCAAAATCATGATATTTAGTTAATAAAATCTCAAACTCTAGTTCATCCATGATGTTTGTGCAATTACAACACCCACATATATACATGATTATAATTCATAAAGAAACCCAACAATTAAAATTAGAGTTCTTACCACTAGTGAAGCTGATGAAGAAAAGGTGAATTCTCAAGATATTCTTACTCCCAAAGGGTTTAGTCTACCCTTAATTGCACAAAATCACTAGCTTCTAGCTTGACTTTCAAAGGAAATTAAAAACTTAAAACCCCTCTTGTTTTCTCCTGCCCGTCACCCTCCTTCTCACTCTTTTCTCTGATTTTATTATGTAATTAAATGAGAAAGAGTTAAGTTTCCAACCATTATTTAAGTTTAAGTTTGGAGGTTTTACACTTTTAAACCTCCCGTACATTAAGTCTTGTAAACAAGGTCCTATTTGCAACAACAAGGTCCATTTTCAAACAAAGTTTCTTAACTAACAAAAAATTAAATAATACCTTTAATAAAATTGGAGTGTTACAACTCTTCCCTACTTAAATCGGATCGCTTCCTCATGATCCAAGATGGTGAATAGATGGGAAATGCTTTGTCATAAATTCTTCTGTTTCACTTGTGTATTCCATCTCCTTAATGTATTTCCACTTTACTTTGAAAGATCTAATTATCGGTTTATATCGAATTTTTCTCACTTGCTCATCAACAATCTTGACCGACTCTTTCGCATAACTAAGTTTATCGTCTACCTCAACCTCATCCAACGGAACAATGGTAGTTGTGCGGTTAAGGACTTTCGTAAACGAGATACATGAAAGGTATTATGAATTCTCGAAATTTTCTCGGGCAATTCCACTCGATAAGCAACCTTACCAAACCTTTTAAATATCTTAAAAGGTCTGATGTAATGAGGACCAAGTTTTCCTCTTTTCCGGAATCGGATGATTCTTTTCCAATGCGATACCTTAAGCATCACCGTGTCACCCCCCTTAAATTCTATTGGTCTTCTTCGCTTATCCGCATACGACTTTTTTAGGTCGCCTTTAATCGTGCACAGATAATTTCAATCTATTGATTCGTCTCTAAGAAGACATCAGTACAACTAAGTTCCTTTATGTCCAACTTCACCCCGACAAATCAGGATTCAACACTTTCTTCCATAGAGCATTTCTTACAGTTGCATTCCAATACTAGCATGAAAGCTATTGTTGTACGAGAATTTCACTAAAGGAAAATGCTCATCCCATTTACCACCATAGTCAATCACACACGCGAGTTGTGACGACCCGGAAATTTTTGACCAAATTTAAACTTAATCTTCATATGTTTTCGACACGATAAGCAAACAGAGTCCCCAAAATGTTTGAACTATTATTCATGAATGCATTTGACCTTTGACCATTTCCGACGATTCACGAACAATTGTGTGTAAATAAATAAGTAAGTAAATAAATAAATAAATATATATATATATATATATATATATATATATATATATATATATATATATATATATATATATATATATATATATATATATATATATATATATATATATATAAGTGTTTAATTAATATAATACTATTTAATCATTCGAATTAAATATGTAGAGTGATATACAAAATAATTAAAATGTTACTAAAATAAATATATATATGAATTCTATACACAATTAACATAATATGTATGTTGTAATATGTATATAAAAAATATATATATATATATATATATATACACACATATAAATATAAAATATTCAAATATGTAATTTTATAGGATAATTGTTACATAAGTAATGAAATGTAAAGTTAATATATTATTTGAAATTACAAGTTAAAATATAAATAATATATCAATATTATTATTATTATTATTACTTTCATTATTATTACTAATGTTAATGTTAATAATGATACTAATATCTGTATTATTATTATTATTAAAAGTTATTACATGTAACTTGATACATTATTATTATTAGTATTATTATGATTATTATTTGTCTTAATGTTAATTAACAATATTATTAGTATTATTAGTATTCTATTATTGTTAATATTTGTATTAGTATTTTAGTATTAATATTTCGATGCTATTATCAACTTTACTATGAACATTATCAGTATTATTATTATTTGATATCATTATTAATAAAATTATTATTAATACAAATGGTATTATTATTAAATTATTTAATTATTAATTATTAGTTATTAGAAATATTGATATTATTATCATTATTATAAATTTTATATAATTGTTATTAGTATTAATGCATGTATATATTTAATAATACTGAATATAATCAGATACATATACATATGCAAAATACAGTAGGTATATAATCAAATACATATACAGAATTATAATTATATAAAAACAGTTTATATATTTATAAATACAGATAAATACGTGATTAATTTATAGGATTCTAGTCAGCTTCAATTTGTCAACAAAACCGTGCGTGATTGATTCCAATACAAATTAGTTATGCTACAAACAAATATTGTTACCGAATCAAAATCAAATCGTATCTTTTTCTTCTCCATTTTTTTTTGTTTTTGTCTGATAAAGGAAATAGGTACGATCGAATTACATTTTATAAAATTAATCGATGGAATGTAATCAGTTAAGGAATTATCATCAAGTATCCACCCTCAAATATTAATGTAAAATTTTCTGTAATCAATTTCATCTATCTTATATTTCTTTACAGCTCGTTCTACCCTGTTTCTTACTTAGATTACAAAAACCTCGATTTCCAATGAATTTGCAAAAAGTAATAATGCAGATATATTAGGATTGATACGTATAAACTATCTGGAAAGTTTTAAGTTTCCATTTCATCTAACAAGCTCTAATTTTGAAGTCAAAGGTTTAGTTTTCAAAAGTCAAACGATCGTTCTTCATGAAAATTCAAGTTCATTTTTGTGTTTTAAGTTAAATTGAAGCTCCATAAAGCTTCCAGTAACCAATTAAAACTTATTTCATTTAGAAACCTGGGTCTAAAACATTTTAGAAAATCGAATTTGAATCCAAGTTCATACGCGTTCTATTTCTCTTCTGTCCCAGCTTCTGTGATTTAATCCTTTCTATTTAAATTAAATTGTTAATCACTAATGTTTTCTGTATTAGATTCAATTCCTAAATTAATATATTTAGAAGTTAGTAATGGGAATTGATCCTTGGTTGAATTGGTGATTAATCGAAGAAGAAAATGAAAACATATTATACGGGTTAAATATAAAGGGATGATGGTATTATTCAGAAAATAGGCAACAGCCTAATGGTTCAAGTGAGGTGTTGGTGAGCGGGAGGTCTCGGGTTCGAGCTCGGCGAACGACAGTTTTTCTTTTTATTGAGCTATATCACTAAGGTAGTTAATTTATTTATTTATTTATTTATTATTATTATTATTATTATTATTATTATTATTATTATTATTATTATTATTATTATTATTATTATTGTTATTATTATTGTTATTATTATTATTATTATTATTGTTATTGTTATTATTATTATTATTATTATTATTATTATTATTATTATTATTATTATTATTATTATTATTGTTGTTGTTGTTGTTGTTGTTGTTGTATTTATGATTAAACTTATAAGTAAGTGTAGATACAAAGATGAAATATTATTATCATTAATATCATTAAATTATTATTATTATTACTATTATCATTAATATTATTACTATTATTATTAATATAAATTTTTGAATACAAAAGATAATGAATAAAATTAAAGTGAATATAAGTAAATGCTAGTAATTGTAATATTAGAAATTTTGATGAGATTAGGATTATGAATATTATTATTATTAATATTATGAAAATAATAAAACTTATTAGTGTTTTCGTTAATATTAGTGTTATTATCATTTTAAAATTATTAGTATTATTAATATTGACGTAAGTATTATTATTAATATTAGCACTTTCGTTAACATGAATTTCATTAACAAGTACTATTATTATTGAAAATTAATATAATTATTACTATAAGTATTATTACTTTAAATCTATATTTTTATAAAAACTATTATTAATACAATCATAAATATTATTAGTACTATGAAAATTACTATTATTATCAGTTTAATTATTCTGGTGTTATTATAACCTGTATTTTGTAAACAAAAGAGTAATTACATAAAAGTATATTTAATATACATAACTTAACTATAATAATATTTTTATATACAAAATGAATACATTTAATTAAATAATGAAATATATATAAGTTATTAATATAAAAATTATATCACTAATAATAATATATATATTGATTCGATTACGATTATATATATTAATGAATACACAAATGATATAGGTTCGTGAATCAGAGGCCAACCCTGCATTGTTCAATATAGTCATATGTATTTTTACTACAAAATACAGTATGGTGAGTTCATTTGATTCCCTTTTACTCTTTACATTTTTGGGACTGAGAATACATGCGCTGTTTTATAACTGTTTTGTTAAATGCTTTTGAAATATATTTTGAACTGCGAATACATGAAATACTTTTATAACTGTTTTACGAAATAGACACAAGTAATCGAAACTACATTCTATGGTTGAATTATCAAAATCGAATGTGCCCTTTTTATCATGTCCGATGTTTTCCCGGAATGATGGCGAATTTATCATGTCCGATGTTTTCCCGGAATGATGGCGAATTTATCATGTCCGATGTTTTCCAGGAATGATGGCGAATTTATCATGTCCGAAGTTTTCCCGGAATGATGGCAAATTTATCATGTCCGAAGTTGTCCCGGAATGATGAGGATATTCTATATGCATCTTGTTAAGGTCGATTACCAGGTGTTCACCATATGAATAATTTTTGTCTCTATGCATGGGACGTATATTTATGAGAAATGGAAATGAAAATCTTGTGGTCTATTAAAAATATAAAAATAAATGATTATGATAAACTAATGAACTCACCAACTTTTTGGTTAACACTTGAAAGCATGTTTATTCTCAGGTATGAAAGAAATCTTCCGCTGTGCATTTGCTCATATTAGAGATATTACTTGGAGTCATTCATGACATATTTCAAAAGACGTTGCATTCGAGTCGCCGAGTTCATCAAGATTATTACTAAGTCAATTATAGTTGGATATATTATGAAATGGTATGCATGCCGTCAACTTTCGGTGTAAAGAAATTTGGTCTTTTAAAAACGAATGCAATGTTTGTAAAATGTATCATATAGAGGTCAAGTACCTCGCGATGTAACTAAATGTAATGTATTCGTCCAGATGGATTAGGATGGGTCGTTAGAGTTGGTATCAGAGCGGTGGTCTTAGCGAACCAGGTCTTGCATTAGTGTGTCTAACTGATAGTTGTTTAGATGCATTAGTGAGTCTGGACTTCGACCGTGTCTGCATGTCAAAAGTTTTGCTTATCATTTCTAGTCGGAAATCATCTGCTTATCATCCTTAGGAAATTACCTGCTTATCATTCTTAGTCTAGACATGTCTTACTGTCTCTATTGCATAGACAGTGTATAGATAAATTCATATCTTAGCGTATCTGTTATTGTTACCTTTGCCTGACAGCTTCCGTAGATTCCTCCGTAACTTATGGGATTTTAGTATTATATATGCATATGTAAGTTATGTATTGCAGGGTACTAATCTACATCCTATAATCTATTTCTTATCGAAAATCCTTCATATGATCGTACGAGATGAATCACTCAACCAGTTCGAGTCCCTCAGATTTCGATAGCTATTCCGATAGTTACTCCGACAGCTATTCCGACATGGATATTCACCTAAGCTCCGAAAGCGGTGTCACCAGAATGAATTAATCAATCAGCGATCCCCAATTCATCTAATGGGTTCGTAGTCGACTTAATCAATGGAGACGCGAAGAAGGCGATCCTTTCCACCAACCAAATTGCCCTCTTGGCGAAGAACCTGAAGCACTTACCGGCGAATCTATCCGAAACACCATTTTTAGCCTCATTTCCAGAGTAGTTCGACACGATTATATTCTATCCACAATTCTAAACCTTATTCATCCTCTCGTTCCGACCGACAATCATCCCGGAATAATAGAAGAAGTTAGCGAACTTCACGCTCAAGTAAACAATTGGGAGAATATGGTGCAAAATTTACCAGCTTCAGCAACATCACCGGCACCAACAGTACCATCAGTAACAGCACCAGTACCATCAACAATCCATGCCTCAACATCTCATTCTGTACCTCGAGCATAATCTTCGTTTTACACCTTGTTCTACATCGATTAATTTTCATTCTACGAATCGTTCTATATCATTTATCTTCACGGAACATGGCGATTATGTAATCTCTAAAGTCTTAGAGATTAGCTATTCTAGCTCAAACCGAAAAGCAAATGAGATTAATAGCATATTAATTCATTAAATCCATGATTAAATCTGAAGAAAATATATATGTAAGTATATTTTCATAAAGATAGTAATTAAAAATTCTTTTGTACAAACTGTTAATGTTGAAAATATTTTAACGGGTAGGTAATACCCGAGGAATATTTAGATTTCACATTAATAAGTTACACTGTACATTCTTCGAATCTGATTCAATAGTCATTTACTATCCTACTTACAATCACAGAAGTACGAATCCGCTCATCACAGAATAACCATTTTCATTCAATTTTATATTTGGATTTTGACTTATCAGAATCCAACAAGTGGCATAATGAAGAAAAACATTTGACAAAATAAAGTTTGTTAGAAACAAACGAATTAACTATAAGAAAATTTTTGTTAAGAATCCACGCTAACTGTTTCCAGCTAACTGTTCCTAGCTAACTGATTACATTTTATTTATCGCAGTTTATTTATCGCAATTTTATTTATCGTCATTTAATTTTTGTTATTTACTTTACGCACTTTATTTATCGTCATTTAATTTCTGTTATTTATTTTACGCACTTTAAATGTCAGGACACGTATACAAGGTTTTGACATATCATATCGATGCATCTGTATATATAATTTGGAATAACCACAGACACTCTATATGCAGTAATGCGTGAGTTAGCTATACAGGGTTGAGGTTGATTCTACAATAATATATATACTTTGAGTTGTGATCAAGTCTGAGACATGTACAAGGGTTACGATACGTATTAATTAATTCGAATATTATATATTAAGCTATATATGAATTATTGGACTGTTAACTGTGGACTATCGACTGTGGACTAATAACATTGGACAATTAAAATGAATTAAAATATTGATTATAACATATGAAACTAAATATTTCTTCAAGTTTGCCACTTGATTTCATCTTAAACCTCATTTGTATCTTGACAATTACAATCTGCGTTTAAACCTTTCATGATTCTTGAAAACACTTCATTCGATAGGATGAACCAACCGCACTTCATCTACGGAAGAAAAGATTGATGCATATAGTCATGCACCTGAAAACACTCGGAAACTGAGTAAACGTTTAACACAAAGCTGTGTTAATTACTTTAGCGTTATTATTACCGAAAATAACTTTGCAATTCCTGTTCGAGATAGCCAGTTTTGTCACAGCTCCAACAAGTCAACTTCGACTTTTTGTTTTAAACAACCTTATTATAACCTTGATATATATACGTGCTCTTTTATTGTTACCAGGGAACCTTTTATATTCCACAATATTACCATCAGCGTTTAATCATCTAAAAACATAAACCACCTCGGACTGATAACCGATGATTCAGATATGGTAGCATTAAATGCAGAGGAAACAGCAAAATCGTAGATGGTCTAAACGGCCAAAAGTTCGATAATTAAGAATGGAATGTTGGGAACGCTCGATAGAAAATTTGGTACTAAAAAACAGATTGAGCTAGCCATGAAGGAGACCAAGGACAAATACAAGGACCAAACCCTATATTCAAAGAATCCAGATAATTCTGGATCCAATTGAAGTCTTTAGAGAATATCCTGCTCCGGAGTCATGTTAAAATCTTGCGGAAAATTTTTCCTTATCAACTTTCGAACTTAGAAATTCCAAAATATCATCATAAATATCTTCGATATTTCTGAGGATATTTTCATAAATATTCTAGTCCGAAATTATATACCTCTTCGTGCTTCCTGTGTTTCATTATATTGGAAACTTTTGTAAAATTTAAGTTTAATTTATGAATGAATTCTGGAGAAATGTAAAGAAATTGATGCATGAATTAGTATAATATAATGACACTTGATCAACGTGATTATATTACAGTAGGTCATGCTGAGCTTCTAATGGAACATGATGATTCACAGACCCTACCGTCATCATGTGCCATGTTACATAACTCTTTCATTCTATTTAACTTCTGAACATATCATGAAAGTATATTCTTGATAGTTCTGTTCTCAGTGATTCAGGAAATTTGACAAATCAAATCGTGCTACTACCTTTCCTTTCTACCTTGTATATTATGATAATTCAAAACTCCATACTTACGAATTCTGGACCATTACTTGCTTTACTAGAGAATCGAGAAGAGAATAAAAAGGCAAAGAGCTCCGAAATATAAAGAAGAATATAAAGCCCGATAACAACACATAAATTACAAACCGTGTATATCAATGTTTATTGCAACATAAAGACACGGGAGAATTAAAAACATTATAACCCCAAGGGCGAAGAAGAAGAAAACAGATTCCTCCGGTGGTAGTTGAAAAAGGAGAATGATTGTTGATATAGTAAGGATAAGGACAAGAATCAGAACTGGATTAAGCATTTTCACAATCTCTTGACTTTGAGAATTGATTATAGGAGTGGTAAAAATAATGGAATGGAAAAAGTTTAATTTATAATGGAAATATCAGACAGAGTAATTGATGTGTGCGAGGTGGTGTATAAAATAGTTATATTTTTACAACAAAATACTATTAAATACGATACAATTTTACACAAGTTATTTATTTATTTATAGAGTGGATATACCTAAACCTTGCTACAACACTTATAGGCAGTGTACCTAATCGTACAGTAGTGTAGTTTTTAGTAAGTCCGGTTCGTCCACAGGGAACTCGCCAAGTTTAACGCTATATTTTTAAAACTTATAATTGTAAAAATACAAAAATATATAAATAATATTATTATTATAAAAGGGGGATTTTATCGTTTAATGACCTGTTTGTCGTTTTTAAAACTTTAGTCGCAGTTAAAATCTAATGTAAAATATTAAAAATATAAAAGACTTAATTTAAAGCGTAAAGTAAATGACAATAATTAAAATGCGATAAATAAAATGACAATAAATAAAATTGCGATAATTAAAAGTGCAATTAAATATGAAATAAAGGAATTATGCTTATTTAAACTTCCGTAATCATGATGTTTGACGTGTTGATTTTAGTTTATTACCATGGGTTAATTGTCCTTTGTCCTGGATTATTCAATATGTCTATCTGGTTTTTGTCCATAACAGTCCATCAGTCATAAATATAAAGTGCGAGTGTCCTCGTCAAATTATCCTTATATCCGAAGTCAAATATTCCAACTAATTGGGGACTTAAACTATAATTACACCAATTTTCCTTGTATATAATTCACCCCTGTTTTAATAAGTCCATAGACTATTAATCCATTCCCGTGTCCGGTTAAATGAACGATTATTAATACTTATAAATATCCCGCCCATCGTGTCCGATCGAGTGTATATGGTTATTTATAGGTACGTTCAATTGTAAATCTTTATATTAAATTAATAAACTATCATTTAATTAAACAAATATAAAGCCCATTAATAGACCATAGTCTAATTTTCACAAGTGTCGTTCTTTTGTCCAAACCCCAATTATGGTACAAAGCCCAATACCCAATTTTAATATTTAAGCCTAACATCATGATTACTTTGATTTAAATAAGCATAATAATAACTTAGCTACGAGACATTAATTTAAAAAGGTTGAACATAACTTACAATGATTAATAATAGCGTAGCGTTACACGGACAGAATTTCGACTTACACCCTTACAACATTCGCTAACATACCCTTATTATTAGAATTTAAAATTAAAATTAAAATTATAATATATATATATATATATATATATATATATATATATATATATATATATATATATATATATATATTATGCTAGTGAAATAGAGAGATAGATAAAGGTGTATCGAATTCAGCAAAATGCGTTGCCTTTTATAGGCCCCATCTGGATACTGTGCACTCCGCGAGTGCGGTTTTTCTTGCCTTCGAAGCTCCGCGAGTGCGGAGCTGTGGATTCCAGCTCACACTTTGGATCCTAGCTTTGCCGACAGTTTTTAAAATATAAATATAATATATATATAATTTTAAGAATTATTTATATATTATATTATATTTATTTGCATAGTTGACTTGTAATTTTTGGCCCGTTGCGTCATGCGTTGAAAGTTGACTTAGGTCCCGGTTCCGGATTTTCGAATGTCCTTGTGTACTATTTAATATCTTGTACTTTGCATTTTGCGTCTTGTACTCTTGCAATTTTGAGACGTTTCTCATCAATAATTTGAACCACTTTGATTGCACTTTGTACTTTTTAGCTTTTTGGTCGTTTGCGTCTTCAAATCGTCGAATCTGTCTTTTGTCTTCACCTTTTATTATTTAAACGAATATTACTTGTAAATAGAACAATTGCAACTAAAAGCTTGTCTTTCTTGAGGGATAATGCTATGAAATATATGTTCATTTTTAGCATTATCAAATATTCCCACACTTGAGCGTTGCTTGTCCTCAAGCAATATAGTCTTGAAATAAAAATACTAGAATCAATTCTTTATTCTTCACACTTTGTACATCAGTGAATTCTATACGGCGGTATGAACAATGGTAGTAACGTTGTGGTTTACAGTCCCATATGACTATGAAAATTTAGATCCTTAAGGAAATTGGATCTTTATGAAAAAATTTGATCTTTTAAAAATTCAATCTAGTTTTTACCCTAGATAAGTTTTCCGGAATAACCCTTCACCGGTGTTTGCAAAATGTTTTTGTGGGTTTGGTGGGTTTCAGATTTGAAAATTTTAGTTCAAAACTTATGGTTTTGTGTCACCCACTTGCTAACCTTGTATTGGGAAAGCAACACATCCAGTATACTTGCTCCGTATATTACCTTTCGGTAAACTACCATCCGGTTGTAAAGGAAAGCGTTGAACAAGCAACTGTTAAGGCAATATCCCCTGACATGCTTTTAATTATGGTCTATAACGTGTCGGATGCAATTACTATCCTTTGTAGGAGCAATAGTAAAGCTCACCCTATAGTTTTTCGGTCTGGCACAAGGTCCTGTCTTCGACCATGCTATGCAACCACCGTTCTTACGGTTGACACCCGATTTGGTTCAGGTGACCTAATGAATTCCAGGTGAATTCCTAGGATTTTACGTTCAATGGTAATGAACGCATTAAAAATGGGTTTTCAGAAAACAAATCGGTTTGTAATTTTGATCAAAATATTTTCTCGTTCAAGCTCGAGTTTAGATATCATCGAATTCCATGAGTTTGAATTCTCAATCTTTAAAAGTCAATCTCTAGGATTGAGTAATATCAGTCTCAAAAGCTGATTTTTGATCTTTAAGGAGATTATCCTTTCTGGGGATCTGATTCATTAGTCTTATCAAGCTAATTTGCACGGCGCCCTCCCCATTTTACGAGACAGATCCTCTCATGGTTAGGATAAGTCTGACCACTTGGCGACCCTGTTTGATGCTGAGGTCCGTGGATTTCCAGCTGATTTTTGAGAAAACTTTTCAAGGTTTTTCGTAGACTCTACAACTGGTCTGGACGACAACTACTTGACCTAAATCAAGAAGCGCGTGTCTTTTTCGGAAGACTTTACTTTCTTTTAATGATGGAATTGATTCATCGTGTAGATCCATCTATTCTTTCAAAAGTATTACAATAAATCGGGTAAAATAGTTAATTTTGTCCAAACCAAAAGTATCTTTGTACAAAATATGTGATATATGTTTTAAAGAATTTGGTAAATTTTTCCCACACTTAGCTTTTATTTTCCTTTATTTGCCTTTTTATTGTCCTCTATTCTATTTTAAATGAATTCTAATATTTTGGGTTGTTTCTCAATTTATGTCCTTTCCGAGGTAACAATAATTTCGGTGTTAACACCTAGTTTTATCATTCATAAATATGTATAAACATGATTTTGAATTCATTTATTTGAAAATTTTGAAAAATTTTACTAGAATTGGGTAGTCAGTATATAAGACTATGGCTGTTCTTTATTATCAGATATCACTAGATTCTAATACAACTACTGCGTTACTAGTATTTTTAATGGTAACCAAGTGTATAAGTAAAAAATTTTAAAAATCCGAAAGAATTTAACCCCTTCCCACACTTAAGATCTTGCAATGCCCTCATTTGCAAGAAATCAGCAACAATTTAAATTATTGAGGGTGATTAGCGTAGAAAAAATGATTAAATTTTACCAAAGTTTCCAAACATATTGACGTTTGTTTGTTGAATGATAAATGGTGCACATCATTTGTTCATTCCTGCAGTTGTTATTTCACATATATTTTGCATCTTATCATCAAAATTAGTTGCTTTTGCTGAACTTAATGCCAGTCTTTGAAAATGCGCTGTTTTACCCTGTTTTGTACATGAGATAAATTACAAACATATATATACATATTTTTGAAGTTGGGTATATCACCCCACATTCAAAAATTATTAAAAATCTAATAAGAAAAGTTAGAAAATTATAAAAACTATTAAAGTATCAAAAGAAATATTAAAAGTATAAAATTACAAGTTACCAAATAAATAAAAATAAGCATAAAGAAAATCAGGGTTGATAAGGATTGTGCCAGTAGGGATTCCATTCATAGCCGTATGTACTGTAGAATGCTTGAGCTGGGTCATATGTAGGGTATAGTGGTCGGGTCTGTATAGTCCAGGGAGGAAATACGGGCATTGGAGTAGCAATGTAGTTTGCATTTATGTGTGCACGATGACTTATGATTTGGTTTTGATGATTCTGCCAATCTTGAAATGCTCGTTGTCTAGCCATTCAATACTCATGACGAGCCATAAAAAGTTGCATTTCTGTCATCTCATTCCCCCCTCCCGCGTTACCTTGCTGCTGATCTCTTTCGACCTGTGGATGCGAGCCATCATATGGTGCTGCAGCGTTATGTCGTTTCTTTAAAACCTTAGCACCATGATATACTTTCAAACCAATTGGATCACGGGGTTCTGGTGCTGCAATTATTAATCCCCCCCGACTTCTATCGACACCGAGATACTCAGCAGTTAAAGTAACAAAGATACCACCTCTGATTATACCATTAGGCCGTATACTCTTAACTATAGCTGATAAATAATAACCTACACAATAAGGTATACTCACAGCACTCTGTGGGTCTCGAATACACGTGAGATAAAATAAATCATTCTCATTTACTTTCTCTTTATTCTTACCTCGCTGTGTAATCGAGTTTGCTAAGAACCTATGGATTACTCTTAGCTCAGCTCTATCAATATCAGTATAAGAGTTATTCCCCCCACAAAATCGGTTATACCTAGTCATTCTACTCCATACACCATTCATATCAAAATTCTCATCAACCCTCCTACCCTCAACTATCAACCTTTGACAATCAGCAGATGCTAGTTCCTCAGGCGTATATATACACAAAGCCTGAGCCATGTCTAGTAGAGACATATGGTGCATTACACCTCCTAATAAAAATCTAATAAAACTACGATCGGTTAAGGTAGATACATGATCATTTATTTCAACACTACATAATAATTCCACACACCATTCTCTATATACACGCCTACGTATATTAAACAAACTTTCCCAATCAGTAAAAGTAGAATTACCATACCTTTGTGTAAGTAATTCTCTGATTGGACCGGCCAATCCGACTGTTTCTAACGGTTCCCAATCTATTACTCTAGGTACTTCAACAACATTTGTCATAACCCGACCTTAACCATAAGGACGAATACAATAACATATGATTTCATCGCGAGGTATTGACCTCTATATGCGACATTTTTCAAAAACTGCATTCGTTTTTACAATACAAACCATAGCTTTTATTACAAATACAAGGTTTAAACAACTTAATAATAATTATCGTTTAGCGATAATCTTAGACTTACAAACTTTACATGTGATAATAACAATACGACTTCCAACATATTTTACATTACAAATCCTCCGATATGCAGTTTTATTTTTGACACAAATATGCATACTCAAGATCTTGCTTAAATTCAACATGTTGCAGCGGAAGCTTTTAGTTATCACATGAGAATAAACATGCTTAAAACGTCAACATAAAGTTGGTGAGATATAGGTTTAATGCCGGCAGTGTTATAAATATAGACCACAAGATTTCATATATAAACGTTCTAATAAAAATATTCTAAGTTGTTGAGCACTTGATAACCATACTTAACATTTAATCAACGTCGCATATTCCCTTTATTATGAAATCTTACTACACCGTACCAAGTGTAGTCACCGAAACGAAGTACTGTGCAACCGTTGAATACTGGTCGTCCAGTCCGGTTGGGATTGTCAGGCCCGATAGATCTATCAACAGGATTCGCGTTTACAATACCTCATGTAAATAGTAGTTACCAAGTTACAGGGAAGTATGCCAGTGGTACAACTCAACGTAGAATATATATTTTTAATCACTTGTGTCCATAACGTAAATCATAAAATGCATGTATTCTCATCCCGAAATATTTAGAGTTTAAAAGTGGGACTATATACTCACTTTTGTCTTGAAGGTATTTAACTCGACTTGGTCTCCGATAGATATCACGAACCTAACCATATAAATAATATATCAACATTTTTTTTTAAGTAATCGTTATATATATATATATATATATATATATATATATATATATATATATATATATATATATATATATATATATATATATATATATATATATACTTTTAATACTTTTAATATTTTTCTTAGTCCGTAGTTAGCAGTCCGATGTTAGTGGTCCACAATTAGTTACTTAAATAAAATAAATAAAGACCCCATCGTATTCGTATTGATCAGAATTAATCTCGACCCATGGTACTATGTTGTCAAGTGACGTGTTGCGTACATAAAGTACCGTGTTGTCAAATGACGTGTTGCGTACAATCATGAGGTCTTATGATTAATCTTCTCGTGTTGTTTACGGGTGGTCCTGAAATATATAAAATCAAATCATAAGTAAATATATATTAAATATTATGTTAATTAGCCAAGATATGATTAATCCGATTTTGTCATAATATGATATATTACAGGTCTTGAAGTGTTTTTAAAAATCAAATTAGAAGGATCTATTTAGTTTGCGAACAAGTTTGAAATCACTCAAACTATGTTCTTGTTGTTAAAATTTTACAACAAAAAATAAGATAGCTATATAAATATGAATCGAATAAGGTTATGAATAAGGTTACTACCTCAAGTTACTTGGACAAAGCTACTGGAAAAGGTAAGAAAAATCTTGGAATCAAAAGAGTGGTGGAGTGGGATTGAAAGATTGGAAGTAATCTCCTTGAAATCGGATGACTATATTGATACGTTCTTGAGTAGGTAAATGAAGAGAGATTAGGGAGTGAATTAACTTGAAAGAAAATTGGAAATGAAATTGTATGTGTGTGTGTGCAAAATAGCATGATTATGGGATGGATATATAGGAGATTTAGTTTGTTTTCTTGCACAAAAGTCACACATGAGGTTAAATGGCTGGTTCCCACATATAACATCATGTCTAGTGGCTGATCATTGAAGTTTGTTGTTGGTATATACCAATAGTAAATACGTATAGAAGTTGGGTATGATACGGTTACATATACCCTAGATATACTTGTAGAAATTTTGAGGAATCGGAACGAGAATTCAAATATGGACGGGTTTATAACTGTAAAAGAGGCTCAAAACTGGGCTTTTATTTTTGGGTCAAACCGGGCCAAAATAAAATTTTAAGACATTTTTAATAAAGCAATGTTAGCAAAAAAAAAAAAATTCCCAAGCTGACCTCTGCCCCTTGGACCCAGCCAGGGGTTGCCACCCCTTGGACCCCGCTTATCGGGGGCGCTGCCCCCGAACCCCCGTCATAATCAAGATAAGTTCAAACAAGTGTGCACTCCACACTTCCCCAAACTTGTTCGATATTTATCAAGATTATTTTGGTTACAAATTAATCCCATTACACTTAAATCATATTGGTGACATAGATCACCAACACGTTATAGATTGTAAGTATATATGTCAAAGAACGTTACATATAGTTATCGTTTTGAAAACTTAAGTTAGTGGTCTCAAAGTATACTTATAACTCATTGTTGTTAGTTCACAATGAAATGTTAAACCATCCTTAAATCATGTTAAATATGTATAGATATGTACATATACATAATCGTATAATTATCGTGTGTTATATAGTTCTTGATATCATCGGTCAAATTGGATGGTCAAACGTTGTGTGAAACTCTTTTCAAAAACATAAGTGTCAACAGTTTGGATTGCTTATCATGTTGGTAAGGTTTATTTTATGTAAATATTAATCTCATAAGTATAAAACGATCGGAAAAATCCGGGTCGTTACAACATTAGACTGAAGTGTGTGCAAGTTCCTCTGGTATTTTGGATAATCTATCCAATGTCGATTAAACCTTAAATTAGGATGTAAATCTGCCAATTCTATATTTGAATATGAAATGAATTGATGCATTAAATCTTGTCTATATTGGTCATTAATCTCCTGTTCTTCTGCATTCTCAGGAGGAGCTTTGTGAGCCTGAGATGCGGATGAAGATTCACCCCTTTCAGTCGATTTTCTTGAGTAACTTCTTGGTAGCATCCTTCTCAACATGATTTTAGCAAAAAATTTGATGTTTAACGGTGAAAAATTGCGAATTTGAGAGTGGTTTTATGGGTTTTTTTGCAGAAAAATAAAAAAAATGGGTGTGGGTGTGTGGAAACTGGTCTGTCAACCAGTTTATCTGGTCTGGGATTCCAGACCTCCGCGAGTGCGGATGTGGAACCCACAAAGTACCGCGAGTGCTGAATTTTCCATTTTTTTTATAAAACCTTTATTAATAAAACAATTACTTGATTAATTTAAACTTTTGTTTTCCTTTTTATTTAGGACGAGGTTTTTTTGGTACGTTGACCTAGTCCGTCCCTCGACTAAAATTTTTAAAAAATTTGTCATTTTAAAGCGTTGTTTTAAAAGCAAAGATTTTTGGGTTTTTTAATGTTTTTGGCATACTTTAAATCAATAAGATTAAAAATAATGATAATAAAATTTCTCGTCCCTCCCTTGGGTAGTGCAATTTTGATTCAACGACCTAGTTTTCAACTCACGATGAATTTTAAAAATCATATTTTTAACTTAGTGAAATAAAGTAAATTTTTGTTTTTAAATTCACACCAAACTTAAATTTAAATGCATAAAATTAAAAATTCATATTATTAAAATTAAAAATTCACACCAAATTTATATTATATTTTTGTTTTTAAACATACAAACTTGTATAAAAAATACTAATTTTTTTTTCTAAAATATTTACAAACTTAAATATATTAATTTTAAAAAGTTTATAATAATAATTTAATATTAATTTTAAAAAACATGGTAAAAATTAAAATTAAAAATCTTTTTGGTCTTTTATCTCACTTTAATCAATCAAATATTATCAAAAATATACGCCCCTCTTTTCGGTAAAGTAATTTCGGTTCCATAACCTAGTTTTACTCCTGTCGAATTTTTGAAATATTTTAAGTTGATTGATTAAAGATATTTATACCTTAAGAATAAACGGTAAATTTCGCAGTGATGTAATAAATTTTTGTATGATATCAATAATTTTGGTTGTAGAACCTAATTTTATTGAATACCAATTTAATACTTTATAGCGAACAATTTAGCGTTTAATATCAAAAGGTTAAAAGCAATAAAAATAAAAATAAAAACTGTACATACTTACCTATGAGATAGAATTCTCAGTGACCTGCTTTAGCCCACTCATAAGATAGTCGGACTAATTGGTTTTCCATAGCTATGTAAGCATAACCTCGAATCTTCAATATCTTTTCTTCTAAACATATGAATGCTCCTTCTCTTCATAGAGTAACAAATTCGGTATTTGAATATGTTTGATTATTTGAACATTTACCTTCGTGTGACCATTTTTCGCATTTGTAACATCTCTCAAGGTGTCGTGCTCTTCTTTTTGTTGCGGATTTTGATTTTCCTTTACCAAAATGTATCTTATGATGATCTTTTCTGAGTTCTTTCCTTACTCCGTCCATTTTGCCTCTTATGAATGAAACCAGGTCACTCGGAAGTGTGTCATTATTACGTTTAGTAATCATAGCGTGTAGCATTAGACCATGTTTCAGATCAAAGGAATTCTCTATCTCGTAAAGCCTAAAAAAAATAAAAATTCAGAATGGGGGAAGAAGACTAGTTCTTTAGGGTCTGCTAGGGAAAGACCATTCGGATTCCATTCTCGGAAACTACACGAAAACAGAATATCTAACTCTAACAGAAATATATATTTTCCTTAAAAGACTTGATTCTCCCCACACTTAGTTAGCTGTGGTGTCGAAATTGTGATTAACTTCATCTTCAACTTCCATTGGATTATCTATGTAATGTTTAACTCTGTGACCATTAACCTTAAATTCAATTCCATTTAAATTTATTAATTCTACTGTTCCGTACGGGAAAACTCTTTTGACTATGAATGGTCCAGACCATCTTGATTTTAATTTTCCAGGAAATAGCTTGAATCGTGAATTGAAAAGAAGAACTCTGTCTCCTTCTTTAAATTCTTTTGAACTTCTGATTCTTTTATCATGCCATTTCTTCGTTCTTTCTTTATAGATTAACGAATTTTCGTATGCTTCATGTCTTAATTCTTCTAATTCGTTTAGTTGACTTAACCGTAGACGTCCAGCTTCATGTAAATCAAGATTACATGTTTTCAAAGCCCAAAATACTTTGTGTTCAATTTCTACTGGAAGATGACATGCTTTTCCGTAAACGAGTCTAAAAGGTGTGGTTCCAATTGGAGTTTTGTAGGCTGTTCTAAAAGCCCAGAGTGCATCCTCCAATTTCATGGACCATTCCTTCGGAATTGATCCTACGGTTTTCTCTAGAATACATTTTAAAGCTCGGTTGGTATTTTCAACTTGTCCACTTGTTTGTGGATGATAAGCGGTTGAGATTTTATGAGTTACTCCATATCTTTTGAGAACTTTCTCAAGTTGATTATTACAAAAATGAGTACCCCGATCACTTATTAAAGCTTTCGGTGTTCCGAACCTTGCAAAAAGACGTTTTAAAAAGTTGACTACAACTCGTGCATCGTTAGTTGGGAGAGCTTGTGCTTCTGCCCATTTAGATACATAATTAATGGCAACGAGAATGTAGAGATTATTATGAGATTTTAGAAATGGACCCATAAAGTCAATACCCCAAACGTCAAATACTTCACATACTTGAATGACATTTTGTGGCATTTCATCACGTTGACTTATTTTTCCGGCCCTTTGACAAGCATCACAGGATTTGCAAAGAAGGTGTGCGTTTTTGAAAATTGTAGGCCAATAGAATCCAGCATCGTAAACTTTTTATGCTGTGAGATGAGGCCCATAATGCCCTCCTGTTGGTCCTGTGTGACAATGGTTTAAGATTTGACTAGCTTCATCTCCGAATACACATCGGCGTATTATTCCATCGGGACAACTTTTAAATAAATGTGGATCTTCCCAGAAATAGTGTTTTATATCACTGAAGAATTTCTTTCGTTTTTGGTACGATAATCCTTTTTCAAGGAATTCACATACTAAGTAGTTTTCATAGTCTACAAACCATGGAATTTCATTATAATCTATCTTCAATAGATATTCATCAGGAAAGTTATCTTGTATGGCCGATTCATTTAGAACTTCTAATTCGGGATTTTCAAGACGAGAAAGATGATCAGTGGCGAGATTTTCTGCTCCCTTTTTGTCTCGGATTTCAATATCGAACTCTTGTAAGAGTAAGATCCAACAGATTAATCGTGGTTTAGCATCTTGTTTCGAAAATAAGTATCTAAGAGCAGAATGGTCGGTATAGACCACCGTTTTAGCTAGAACGAGATATGAACAAAATTTGTCAAAAGCAAAGACAATAGCAAGGAGTTCTTTTTCAGTAGTTGTGTAATTCGTTTGTGCTCCTTGTAACGTCTTACTAGCATAATAAATAGGTTGAAATCGTTTTTCAATCCTTTGTCCTAAAACGACTCCCATTGCAAAATCACTTGCATCGCACAAGAGTTCAAATGGTAGATTCCAATTTGGTGTTATCATGATTGGTGCATTAGTGAGTTTTTCTTTAAGAATATTAAAAGATTTGATGCATTCATCTGAAAAGATGAATGGAGCATCCTTTTCTAGGAGTTTATTCATAGGAGTGGCAATTTTAGAAAAATCTTTTATGAAACGTCGATAAAAACCGGCATGCCCTAGAAAACTCCTAACTCCTCTAACATTGGTGGGATGTGGAAGTTTAGCAATTACATCTACTTTAGCTCTATCCACTTCAATTCCTTCCTTTGAAATATTATGACCAAGAACGATGCCTTCTTTAACCATGAAATGGCATTTTTCCCAATTAAGTACTAGATTTGATTGTTCGCATCTAATAAGCATTCGTTCAAGATTAACTAGACATGTTTCAAAAGTATCACCGAAGACTGAAAAGTCATCCATGAAAACTTCCATGCAATCTTCTATCATGTCGTGAAAAATCGCCATCATGCACCTTTGAAAGGTTGCAGGGGCGTTACAAAGTCTAAATGGCATGCGTTTATAAGCAAAAGTACCATAAGGGCATGTGAACGTGGTTTTCTCTTGGTCCTCGGGTGCTATTGGAATTTGAAAATATCCGGAAAAACCATCAAGAAAATAATAGTAACTATTTCCGGCTAATCTTTCCAACATTTGATCAATGAAAGGTAAGGGAAAGTGATCTTTTCTGGTGGCGTCATTTAATTTTCTATAATCAATACAAACATGCCATCCTGTTACAGTCCTAGTAGGAATAAGCTCATTTTTCTCATTTGTGATGACAATCATGCCACCCTTCTTAGGTACGCATTGAACTGGGCTTACCCATGGACTATCAGAGATTGGATAAATTAAACCTGTATCTTGCAGTTTAATAATTTCTTTTTTAACAACATCTTGCATATTAGGATTTAGTCTTCGTTGGCGTTGTACATACGTTTTATGACCTTCTTCCATAAAGATTTTATGTATGCAATACGAAGGACTTATTCCTTTAATGTCATGAATTTTCCATGCAATAGCTGGGTTATGAGCTTTTAGCACAGTAATGAGTTGAGATTTTTCATTTTCAGTAAGAGTAGACGATATTATTACAGGTAATTCAGATTCACCATGTAAATAAGCATATTCTAAATGGTTTGGAAGTGGCTTTAATTCTAATGTCGATGGTTCTTCTATCGATGATTTATATCGATATCTGTCTTCTTCTTTTAGTATTTGAATTTCTTCTGTTGTTGGTTCATATCCATTAGCCATAAGTGTAGCTAACATTTCAGCTTCATCAATTGGTTCAGTTCCTTCTCCTAAAGAACATTCTCCTGTTCCTTGTAATTCTAGAAATTCTTCTAACAATTCTGCATGTGAATCTATAGTTTGAATATAATAACATGTATCATCTGCAGATTGCAGTTGTTGCATGGCTCTATCAACAGAAAAGGTAACACTCTCGTCCTCTATACTTAGGGTCAGTTTCTTACCAAATACATCTATTATTGCTTTAGCCGTGTTTAAGAATGGTCTTCCTAATATGAGAGGAACTCGAGAATCTTCTTCCATATCCAGAATAACAAAATCTACTGGAAATACTAAAGTACTAACTTTAACTAGCATGTTCTTCGTTATCCCTCTAGGATATTTTACTGATCGATCGGCTAGTTGTATGCTTATTCGTGTTGGTTTCAATTCTCCAAGGTCTAGTTTAGCGTATAGTGAATACGGCATTAAATTTATACTAGCACCTAAATCTGCCAATGCTTCTATTGAACTAAGACTACCCAGAAAACATGGAATTGTGAAACTTCCTGGATCTGATAATTTTTCTAGTATCTTATTCAATAGCACTGCAGAACAATTTGCATTCATAGTAACAGCCGAGAGTTCTTCCATTTTCTTTCTATTTGTGATTAGATCTTTCAAGAATTTAGCATATCGAGGCATTCCTGAAATCACATCAATGAAAGGAAGATTTACATTTATCTGTTTAAACATATCCAAAAATTTGGATTGCTCGACTTCAAGTCTCTCTTTTCTCATTTTACTAGGGTAAGGAAGTGGTGGTTGGTATGGTTTAACATAAGGTTTAGCCTTAACTGTGTTATCTTCATTAACCTTTTCAACTACCGGTTCTTTTTCCTTATCTTGCTCAGGTTGTGGTTCTTGTGGAGTAGGAATAGTTTCATCAGAAATTACAGGCATTTCAGGTGGTTTAAGTGTAATACCACTTCTTGTGGTAATGGCTTTAGCTGTTTCATTCCGGGGGTTAGCATTTGTATCACTAGGTAAACTTCCCGGTTTTCTTTCACCTATTAACCTTGCTAGGTTACTTACTTCTTGTTCCAGATTTTGAATAGAAGCTTGTTGATTTCTAAATGCTTGAGCATTTTGTTCATTAGTTTGTTTATGAGATGTGAAAAATTAAGTTTGAGATTCAACTAGCTTCGACATCATATCTTCTAAATTTGGCTTTTTATCATCGGTTTGTGGTGGTTTGTTTTGAAAAATAGGTCTTTGCTGATTGTAAGTATTATTGGATACTTGTTGATTGCTAGGACCTTGTTGGTTGTTGTATGGAACATTTCGGTTATAATTTTGATTTTGATTGTAGATTGGTCTTGGCGGTTGATAATTATTCTGATAATTATTTCCAGGCCTTTGGTTTATGTATAAAGCATTCTCTCTTTGTTCCATTGTTAGTTCAATACTGAGACAATCTTTTGTCAAATGTGGTCCTCCACACTGCTCACAACTAATTCTTATTGAGTGAATATCTTTAGTCATCTTTTCCATTCATCTCTCAACAGCATCTATCTTTGCAGAAATGGAATCGAAGTCATGGCTATAATCGGCTCTAGCTGCTTTAGATGATCTAATGATATCTTTTTCTTGGTGCCACTCATGTGAGTGGGAAGCAGTGTTATCAATAATTTTGTAAGCGTCAGTTGCTGTTTTCTTCATAATAGAACCACCAGCTGCTATATCTATATCTTTCCTTGTAGTGATGTCGCATCCTTGGTAGAATATTTGTACTATTTGACAGGTGTCTAAACCATGTTGCGGACATCCTCTCAATAACTTTCCAAATCTTGTCCACACTTCACATAGAGTTTCATTTGGCTTTTGTGTGAACGTAACAATTTCTCCTTGAAGTCTCACGGCTTTAGATGCCGGAAAGAATTGTTTAATAAAATTTTCAACTAAAACGTCCCATGTATCAATCGCCCCTTCAGGTAACGATTCTAACCAATCTTTGGCTTCTCCCTTTAAAGTCCAGGGAGATAACATGAGATATATCTGTTCATCCTCCACTTCTCGGATTTTAAATAAAGTACAGATCCTATTAAAGGTACGAAGATGTTCATTTGGATCTTCCTTCGGTGCACCACTAAATTGGCATTGATTAGTTACCATGTGTAGAATTTGTCCTTTGATTTCATAATCTGGCGCATTAATGTCAGGTTGAGTAATTGCGTGACCTTGGCCAGTGCGTTTAGCTCGCATTCGGTCTTCCATACTTAGAGGTTGCAGATTCTCCATGATTGAATTTGTTGAATCTGAATCACTAGAGGATTCTGATTTAATGGGTTGTTCCTCGACAATCTCTGTTTGAATGATTGGTGGTTCCGGAGGAAAGATTAGTGGTTCAGGATCTCTGAATTGTCCCTGAATATCCTCCGGATTCTCAATTGTGAGGCCGGGTTCAAAAATTGGATTATCGAAAATTTGAATTGGAGTACTTGGTCGACTGGATGACGATTCTAAAGAAAAATCAACGGCAACAATATTTGCTAGATGTCTTGATCTGGTTACAGGTGGTGAACGTATAAAAGGTGGTGAACGTTTTGCTCGGTGCATTCACTGAATATCCTATTAGTTTTTTTAAAAAGAAAGAAAAATTATATAAGTTATCCAATTAATAGACTTTTCTGCTTTTGCCCACGTTTCGAATAGCCAATAGATGTAGCAGGGAGCCAGAACCCTTTAAATCGGAAGCTCACAACTCAGCCACTAACAAATCCAACTATTACTACGAACCAGAAAATTTTGGATGTCTATCAATTTAACCACTTAAAATAATTTTTCATTGAAATTTAAAGAAATTTTAGAGAAGAAATAGAAAATTCTATGTCCTAAAAACTAGAGTGGCGAAAAATAAGAAAGAAAAAGAGCGCGTCGAAAAACGTCGAAAAATAAAAATAAGAAAGAAAAATGTCGAAACTTAAAAGTCTAAAACTAAGAATTAAAGGTTGCGTCTAAAGGTATTAAAGCTTAAAAGAAATTCTATATCCAAAACGGAAATAACTTAAAAAGTACTAAAATCTTAAAACGGCGTCGCAAAAATCGAAAGCACCTAAATCTTATTCTAAAGAAAAAGCACTTAAGGGATTTTACGGCAAAGCCTAAAAATCTAGAAATAAAAATAACTATGGCAAAAACTATGACTTAAAACTAAATACGAACGAAAAATACAAATATTACGCTAAAACAAATAAAAAGATACAAAATAAAAAAATAAACTTAAAGTTGTAAAAAGTACAATTTTTATAAAAATATTATTTTTAAATTAATATTTTATAAAAGTATTAATTATATAAGTAATAAAACTAATTAAAACCTAAAAATACAAATTTAATTAACTTAAACTAATTAATATTTTAATTAAACCCTAATTAATAATAATAATTAAATAAATAACCCTAATTTCGTAATTAATGCTGCAATGTTTGACCTGTCAGATACCTCCACGAGTGTGGATGCCAACTGGCAAAAAGTACCGCAAGTGCGGATGCCACAGATGCAGGTCGAATTTTTTTAGGCTCAGTTTCTATTTTTTTTTACTTTTTATGTTTTGTTTTTTAATTTTCTGTTTTTATTTTATAGAAAATGTTTTATAATATAACTAAAACTTATATTTTAAATAAAAATCACTTATTAGTATTTTATAACTAAAAATACTTTTTTTTTCTTTTTTTAGAGACTTAAAGATATATAGTTTTTACGTTTTTATATTTTTGAAATTTAAAACTTATGTAAATATACTTTTAAAAAAATAACGTAAAAACTAAATTTTTTTTAATAGGGTCTCGCTTTGACGTTAAGTGTTATTCCCCGGCAGCGGCGCCAAAAATACTTGATGTGTGCGAGGTGGTGTATAAAATAGTTATATTTTTACAACAAAATACTATTAAATACGATACAATTTTACACAAGTTATTTATTTATTTATAGAGTGGATATACCTAAACCTTGTTACAACACTTATAGGCAGTGTGCCTAATCGTACAGTAGTGTAGTTTTTAGTAAGTCCAGTTCGTCCACAGGGAACTCGCCAAGTTTAACGCTATATTTTTAAAACTTATAATTGTAAAAATACAAAAATATATAAATAATATTATTATTATAAAAGGGGGTTTTTACCGTTTAATGACCAGTTTGTCGATTTTAAAACTTTAGTCGCAGTTAAAACCTAATGCAAAATATTAAAAATATAAAAGACTTAATTTAAAGCGTAAAGTAAATGACAATAATTAAAATGCGATAAATTAAAATGCGATAAATAAAATGACAATAAATAAAATTGCGATAATTAAAAGTGCAATTAAATATGAAATAAAGGAATTATGCTTATTTAAACTTCCGTAATCATGATGTTTGACGTGTTGATTTTTGTTTATTACCATGAGTTAATTGTCCTTTGTCCTGGATTATTCAATATGTCCATCTGGTTTTTGTCCATAACAGTCCATCAGTCATAAATATAAAGTGCGAGTGTCCTCGTCAAATTATCCTTATATCCGAAGTCAAATATTTCAACTAATTGGGGACTTAAACTATAATTACACCAATTTTCCTTGTATATAATTCACCCCTTTTTTAATAAGTCCATAGACTATTAATCCATTCCCGTGTCCGGTTAAATGAACGATTATTAATACTTATAAATATCCCGTCCATCGTGTCCGATCGAGTGTATATGGTTATTTATAGGTACGTTTAATTGTAAATCTTTATATTAAATTAACAAACTATCATTTAATTAAACAAATATAAAGCCCATTAATAGCCCATAGTCTAATTTTCACAAGTGTCGTTCTTTTGTCCAAACCCCAATTATGGTACAAAGCCCAATTACCCAATTTTAATATTTAAGCCTAACATCATGATTACTTCAATTTAAATAAGCATAATAATAACTTAGCTACGAGACATTAATTTAAAAAGGTTGAACATAACTTACAATGATTAATAATAGCGTAGCGTTACACGGACAGAATTTCGACTTACACCTTACAACATTCGCTAACATACCCTTATTATTAGAATTTAAAATTAAATTTAAAATTAAAGTTATAATATATATATATATATATATATATATATATATATATATATATATATATATATATATATATATATATATATATATATATATTATACGAGTGAAATAGAGAGATAGATAAAGGTGTATCGAATTCAGCAAAATGCGTTGGCTTTTATAGGCCCCATCTGGATACTGTGCACTCCGCGAGTGCGGTTTTTCTTGCCTTCGAAGCTCCGCGAGTGCGGAGCTGTGGATTCCAGCTCACACTTTGGATCCTAGCTTTGCCGACAGTTTTTAAAATATAAATATAATATATATATAATTTTAAGAATTATTTATATATTATATTATATTTATTTGCATAGTTGACTTGTAATTTTCGGCCCGTTGCGTCGTGCGTTGAAAGTTGACTTAGGTCCCGGTTCCGAATTTTCGAACGTCCTTGTGTACTATTTAATATCTTGTACTTTGCATTTTGCGTCTTGTACTTTTGCAATTTTGAGACGTTTCTCATCAATAATTTGAACCACTTTGATTGAACTTTGTACTTTTTAGCTTTTTGGTCGTTTGCGTCTTCAAATCGTCAAATCTGTCTTTTGTCTTCACCTTTTATTATTTAAACGAATATTACTTGTAAATAGAACAATTGCAACTAAAAGCTTGTCTTTCTTGAGGGATAATGCTATGAAATATATGTTCGTTTTTAGCATTATCAGTAATCAAAGCAGATCGTCGTATTTAATTATAGAGATCTTAATTTCTTTATTCACTGAAGAATCAAATCTTATAGATTTCAAAGATTTCCTTTTAAATCCCTTGAATTCCGGAAATCAACCGTGACTACGTCACCGGTTAAAACAAAACTACATTTATTCATTTCACTCTTCTGTGATAGCTTCACTGGTACTCTTCGAGTAATTGAATTATTTTATCTATATTACTTTATGGTAATAAAACTCTATTTATCAACTCATATTCGTCCTGAAAACATTCATATTGTCAACCATGACGATCTCATTCAAATTTCGGGACGAAATTTCTTTAACGGGTAGGTACTGTGACGACCCGAAAATTTTTGACCAAATTTAAACTTAATCTTCATATGTTTCCGACACGATAAGCAAACAGAGTCCCCAAAATGTTTGAACTATTATTCATGAATGCATTTGACCTTTGACCATTTTCGACGATTCACGAACAATTGTGTGTAAATATATATATATATATATATATATATATATATATATATATATATATATATATATATATATATATATATATATATAAAAGTGTTTAATTAATATAATACTATTTAATCATTCGAATTAAATATGTAGAGTGATATACAAAATAATTAAAATGTTACTAAAATAAATATATATAAATATATATATGAATTCTATACACAATTAATATAATATGTATGTTGTAATATGTATATAATATATATATATATATATATATATATATATATATATATATATATATATATATATATATATATATATATATTCATATAAATATAAAATATTCAAATATGTAATTTTATAGGATAATTTTTACATAAGTACTGAAATGTTAAGTTAATATATTATTTGAAATTACAAGTTAAAATATAAATAATATATCAATATTATTATTATTATTTTCATTATTATTACTAATGTTAATGTTAATAATGATATTAATATCTGTATTATTATTATTATTATTAAAAGTTGTTACATGTAACTTGATACATTATTATTATTAGTATTATTATGATTATTATTTGTCTTAATGTTAATTAACAATATTATTAGTATTCTATTATTGCTAATATTTGTATTAGTATTTTAGTATTAACATTTCGATGCTATTATCAACTTTACTATGAACATTATCAGTATTATTATTATTTGATATCATTATTAATAAAATTATTATTAATACAAATGGTATTATTATTAAATTATTTAATTATTAATTATTAGTTATTAGAAATATTGATATTATTATCATTATTATAAATTTTATATAATTGTTATTAGTATTAATGCATGTATATATTTAATAATACTGAATATAATCAGATACATATACATATACATATGCAAAATACATTAGGTATATAATTAAATACATATACAGAATTATAATTATATAAAAACAGTTTATATATTTATAAATACAGATAAATACGTAATTAATTTATAGGATTCTAGTCAGCTTCAATTTGTTAACAAAACTGTGGGTGATTGATTCCAGTACAAATTAGTTATGCTACAAACAAATATTGTTACCGAATCAAAATCAAATCACATCTTTTTCTTCTCCATTTTTTTCTGTTTTTGTCTGATAAAGGAAATAGGTACGATCGAATTACATTTTATAAAATTAATTGATGGAATGTAATCAGTTAAGGAATTATCATCAAGTATCCACCCTCAAATATTAATGTAAAATTTTCTGTAATCAATTTCATCTATCTTATATTTCTTTACAGCTCGTTCTACCCTGTTTCTTACTTAGATTACAAAAACCTCGATTTCCAATGAATTTGCAAAAAGTAATAATGCAGATATATTAGGATTGATACGTATAAACTATCTGGAAAGTTTTAAGTTTCCATTTCATCTAACAAGCTCTAATTTTGAAGTCAAAGGTTTAGTTTTCAAAAGTCAAACGATCGTTCTTCAAGAAAATTCAAGTTCATTTTTGTGTTTTAAGTTAAATTGAAGCTCCATAAAGCTTCCAGTAACCAATTAAACTTATTTCATTTAGAAACCTGGGTCTAAAACGTTTTAGAAAATCGAACTTGAATCCAAGTTCATACGCGTTCCATTTCTCTTCTGTCCCAGCTTCTGTGTTTTAATCCTTTCTGTTTTAATTAAATTGTTAATCACTAATGTTTTCTGTATTAGATTCAATTCCTAAATTAATATATTTAGAAGTTAGTAATGGGAATTGATCCTTGGTTGAATTGGTGATTAATCGAAGAAGAAAAGGAAAACATATTATACGGGTTAAATATAAAGGGATGATGGTATTATTCAGAAAATAGGCAACATGCTAATGGTTCAAGTGAGGTGTTGGTGAGCGGGAGGTCTCGGGTTCGAGCCCGACGGATGACAGTTTTTCTTTTTATTGAGCTATATCACTAAGGTAGTTAATTAATTTATTATTATTATTGTTATTGTTATTATTATTATTATTATTATTATTATTATTATTATTATTATTATTATTATTATTATTATTATTATTATTATTATTATTATTATTATTATTATTGTTGTTGTTGTTGTTGTTGTTGTTGTTGTTGTTGTTGTTGTTGTTGTTGTTGTTGTTGTTGTTGTATTTATGACTAAACTTATAAGTAAGTGTAGATACAAAGATGAAATATTATTATCATAAATATCATTAATTTATTATTATTACTATTATCATTAATATTATTACTATTATTATTAATATAAATTTTTGAATACAAAAGATAATGAATAAAATTAAAGTGAATATATGTAAATGCTAGTAATTTTAATATTAGAAATTTTGATGAGATTAGGATTATGAATATTATTATTATTACTATTATGAAAATAATAAAACTTATTAGTGTTTTCGTTAATATTAGTATTAGTATCATTTTAAAATTATTAGTATTATTAATATTGATGTAAGTATTATTATTAATATTAGCACTTTCGTTAACATGAATTTCATTAACAAGTACTATTATTATTGAAAATTAATATAATTATTACTAAAAGTATTATTACTTTAAATCTATATTTTTATAAAAACTATTATTAATACAATCATAAATATTATTAGTACTATGAAAATTACTATTATTATCAGTATAATTATTCTGGTGTTATTATAACTTGTATTTTGTAAGCAAAAGAGTAATTACATAAAAGTATATTTAATATACATAACTTAACTATAATAATATTTTTATATATAAAATGAATACATTTAATTAAATAATGAAATATATATAAGTTATTAATATAAAAATTATATCACTAATAATAATATATATATTGATTCGATTACGATTATATATATTAATGAATACACAAATGATATAGGTTCGTGAATCAGAGGCCAACCCTGCATTGTTCAATATAGTCATATGTATTTTTACTACAAAATACAGTATGGTGAGTTCATTTGATTCCCTTTTACTCTTTACATTTTTGGGACTGAGAATACATGCGCTGTTTTATAACTGTTTTGTTAAATGCTTTTGAAATATATTTTGAACTGCGAATACATGAAATACTTTTATAACTGTTTTACTAAATAGACATAAGTAATCGAAACTACATTCTATGGTTGAATTATCAAAATCGAATGTGCCTTTTTTATCATGTCCGATGTTTTCCCGAAATGATGGCGAATTTATCACGTCCGATGTTTTCCCGGAATGATGGCGAATTTATCATGTCCGATGTTTTCCCGGAATGATGGCGAATTTATCATGTCCGATGTTTTTCCGGAATGATGGCAAATTTATCATGTCCGAAGTTTTCCCGGAATGATGGCAAATTTATCATGTCCGAAGTTGTCCCGGAATGATGAGGATATTCTATATGCATCTTGTTAAGGTCGATTACCAGGTGTTCACCATATGAATGATTTTTGTCTCTATGCATGGGACGTATATTTATGAGAAATGGAAATAAAAATCTTGTGGTCTATTAAAATGATAAAAATAAATGATTATGATAAACTAATGAACTCACCAACCTTTTGGTTGACACTTGAAAGCATGTTTATTCTCTGGTATGAAAGAAATCTTCCGTTGTGCATTTGCTCATATTAGAGATATTACTTGGAGTCATTCATGACATATTTCAAAAGACGTTGCATTCGAGTCGCCGAGTTTATCAAGATTATTAGTAAGTCAATTATAGTTGGATATATTATGAAATGGTATGCATGCCGCCAACTTTCGGTGTAAAGAAAGTTTGTCTTTTAAAAACGAATGCAATGTTTGTAAAATGTATCATATAGAGGTCAAGTACCTCGCGATGTAACCAAATGTAATGTATTCGTCCAGATGGATTAGGATGGGTCGTTAGACGAGTAACATATCCTCCAATGTTTAAATGGTCTGTTCACTTTAACTATCTGTTTGTAGGTGATTTCCCAAATAGTGTCCAATTGGGTTCTCGCCGTTCTAGATAATTTTGTAATAAATTCTGTGGAGAAGTGCTCCCGTTTCCACTCAGGTATTTCAAGAGGTTGTAACATACCATAAGGCTTTTGATGCTCGGCCTTCACTTGCAAACAAGTTACACAATTCTCCATGTAACTAGCAATGTCCCGCTTCATACCGGGCCACCAATACACCTCCTTGAGATGATGATACATTTTAGTGGAACCTTGATGAATAGAAATCTAGATTTGTGAGCTTCATCAAGCAAGAGTCGCTTGATTTCATTTCCCTGAGGTATCCACACTCTCCCGTACATGGTTAACAAACTACGCTCATTTTCCACGAAAGGTTCACCTTAACACTTCATCCTCTCTTCTTTAATATTCCCCGACTCTAAATCTTGGGATTGTGATTCCCAACCTTACGGAGTAAATCCTTAGTAATTATCATTGTAACGAATTAACCCAAATACTGGGAGGTCTATTTTTCAACGCAATGCATCTGCCACCAAATTCACTTTTATAGGATGGTAAAGTAGCTCACAATCTAAAACTTTTAAGAGATCCAACAATCTATGTTGACGATTGTTCAAATCCCTTTGGTCAAAAAGGTATTTTAAACTCTTGTGGTCAGTATAGATTTTACATTCAACACCATACAAGTAATGGCACCAAATTTTTGACGGATGCACTACCACTGCCAATACAAGATCATTAGTGGGGTAATTCTTCTCATGCTCCTTTAGTTCTCTTGACGCGTAAACTATAACTTGTTCACGCTGCATTAAGACACACCCTAGATCATTAAAGGACGCATCACAATCAACTGACATTTCCTCAACTCCCTTTGATAATACCAAGACCGTTGCACTACTCAACTTCTCTTTAAGGATTCGAAATTCCATCACATGTTCACTTCCCCAAACAAAATTCTCGTTTTTACGAGTCAACTTAGTCAAAGGTGAAGCAATTTTGGATGTCTTGGATAAATCTCCGATAATACCCGACCAAACCTAGGAAACTACGAATTTTTGTCAGTGTAGTCGAAAAATCCTACTTCTCGATCGCCGAAATATTATTGGGGTCCACCAGAATACCCGCGCGGCTGACACGATATGGCTGAGAAATTGAACCCTTCAAAGCTAAAATTCACACTTATAAAACTTTGCGCAAAGTTTCTCCGCTCGCAAAGTCTCTAAAATTTCCCGCAAATTTTTCTCGTGCTCTGTAGTGACCCGAACTTTTCCATGTTAATATATATTAATTGAGATTGATATTTACATGATTAAATGTTTCCAACATGTTAACCAATCAAACTTGTTAAGACTTGATTAATTGAAATATGTTTCATATAGACAATTGACCACCCAAGTTGACCGGTGATTCACAAACGTTAAAACTTGTAAAAACTATATGATGACATATATATGGATATATATGTATAGTTAACATGATACTATGATAAGTAAACATATCATTAAGTATATTAACAATAAACTACATATGTAAAAACAAGACTACTAACTTAATGATTTTTAAACGAGACATATATGTAACGATTATCGTTGTAAAGACATTTAATGTATATATATATCATATTAAGAGATATTCATACATGATAATATCATGATAATATAATAATTTAAAATCTCATTTGATATTATAAACATTGGGTTAACAACATTTAACAAGATCGTTAACCTAAAGGTTTCAAAACAACACTTACATGTAACGACTGACGATGACTTAACGACTCAGTTAAAATGTATATACATGTAGTGTTTGAATATGTATTTATACACTTTTGAAAGACTTCAATACACTTATCAAAATACTTCTAGTTAACAAAAATGCTTACAATTACATCCTCGTTCAGTTTCATCAACAATTCTACTCGTATGCACCCGTATTCGTACTCGTACAATACACAGCTTTTAGATGTATGTACTATTGGTATATACACTCCAATGATCAGCTCTTAGCAGCCCATGTGAGTCACCTAACACATGTGGGTACTATTGGTATATACACTCCAATGATCAGCTCTTAGCAGCCCATGTGAGTCACCTAACACATGTGGGAACCATCATTTGGCAACTAGCATGAAATATCTCATAAAATTACAAAAATATGAGTAATCATTCATGACTTATTTACATGAAAACAAAATTACATATCCTTTATATCTAATCCATACACCAACGACCAAAAACATCTACAAACACTTTCATTCTTCAATTTTCTTCATCTAATTGATCTCTCTCAAGTTCTATCTTCAAGTTCTAAGTGTTCTTCATATATTCTACAAGTTCTAGTTACATAAAATCAAGAATACTTTCAAGTTTGCTAGCTCACTTCCAATCTTGTAAGGTGATCATCCAACCTCAAGAAATCTTTGTTTCTTACAGTAGGTTATCATTCTAATACAAGGTAATAATCATATTCAAACTTTGGTTCAATTTCTATAACTATAACAATCTTATTTCAAGTGATGATCTTACTTGAACTTGTTTTCGTGTCATGATTCTGCTTCAAGAACTTCGAGCCATCCAAGGATCCGTTGAAGCTAGATCCATTTTTATCTTTTCCAGTAGGTTTATCCAAGGAACTTAAGGTAGTAATGATGTTCATAACATCATTCGATTCATACACATAAAGCTATCTTATTCGAAGGTTTAAACTTGTAATCACTAGAACATAGTTTAGTTAATTCTAAACTTGTTCGCAAACAAAAGTTAATCCTTCTAACTTGACTTTTAAAATCAACTAAACACATGTTCTATATCTATATGATATGCTAACTTAATGATTTAAAACCTGGAAACACGAAAAACACCGTAAAACCGGATTTACGCCGTCGTAGTAACACCGCGGGCTGTTTTGGGTTAGTTAATTAAAAACTATGATAAACTTTGATTTAAAAGTTGTTATTCTGAGAAAATGATTTTTATTATGAACATGAAACTATATCCAAAAATTATGGTTAAACTCAAAGTGGAAGTATGTTTTCTAAAATGGTCATCTAGACGTCGTTCTTTCGACTGAAATGACTACCTTTACAAAAACGACTTGTAACTTATTTTTCCGACTATAAACCTATACTTTTTCTGTTTAGATTCATAAAATAGAGTTCAATATGAAACCATAGCAATTTGATTCACTCAAAACGGATTTAAAATGAAGAAGTTATGGGTAAAACAAGATTGGATAATTTTTCTCATTTTAGCTACGTGAAAATTGGTAACAAATCTATTCCAACCATAACTTAATCAACTTGTATTGTATATTATGTAATCTTGAGATACCATAGACACGTATACAATATTTCGACCTATCATATCGACACATCTATATATATTTCGGAACAACCATAGACACTCTATATGTGAATGTTGGAGTTAGCTATACAGGGTTGAGGTTGATTCCAAAATATATATAGTTTGAGTTGTGATCAATACTGAGATACGTATACACTGGGTCGTGGATTGATTCAAGATAATATTTATCGATTTATTTCTGTACATCTAACTGTGGACAACTAGTTGTAGGTTACTAACGAGGACAGCTGACTTAATAAACTTAAAACATCAAAATATATTAAAAGTGTTGTAAATATATTTTAAACATACTTTGATATATATGTATATATTGTTATAGGTTCGTGAATCAACCACTGGCCAAGTCTTACTTCCCGACGAAGTAAAAAAATCTGTGAAAGTGAGTTATAGTCCCACTTTTAAAATCTAATATTTTTGGGATGAGAATACATGCAGGTTTTATAAATGATTTACAAAATAGACACAAGTACGTGAAACTACATTCTATGGTTGAATTATCGAAATCGAATATGCCTAGGGATGGCAATGGGCGAGAAAAAACCCTTGACCCGCGGGTACCCGATCCGCGATGGGCGGGTAAAATCATTAAATCTTACCCGAGGGCACGGGTACGGGTAAGAATTAGGGAACAGACACCCCTTTTTATGCCTAGGGATGCCCCTTTTTATTAAGTCTGGTAATCTAAGAATTAGGGAACAGACACCCTAATTGACGCGAATCCTAAAGATAGATCTATTGGGCCTAACAAACCTCATCCAAAGTACCGGATGCTTTAGTACTTCGAAATTTATATCATATCCGAAGGGTGTCCCGGAATGATGGGGATATTCTTATATATGCATCTTATTAATGTCGGTTACCAGGTGTTCACCATATGAATGATTTTTATCTCTATATATGGGATGTGTATTGAAATATGAAATCTTGTGGTCTATTGTTACGATTTGATATATATAGGTTAAACCTATAACTCACCAACATTTTTGTTGACGTTTAAAGCATGTTTATTCTCAGGTGACTATTAAGAGCTTCCGCTGTTGCATACTAAAATAAGGACAAGATTTGGAGTCCATGTTTGTATGATATTGTGTAAAAACTGCATTCAAGAAACTGATTTCGATGTAACATATTTGTATTGTAAACCATTATGTAATGGTCGTGTGTAAACAGGATATTTTAGATTATCATTATTTGATAATCTACGTAAAGCTTGTTAAACCTTTATTTATGAAATAAAGGTTATGGTTTGTTTTAAAAATGAATGCAGTCTTTGAAAAATGTCTCATATAGAGGTCAAAACCTCGCAACGAAATCAATTAATATGGAACGTTTTTAATCAATAAGAACGGGACATTTCAGTTGGTATCCGAGCGTTGGTCTTAGAGAACCAGAATTTTGCATTAGTGTATCTTATCGAGTTTGTTAGGATGCATTAGTGAGTCTGGACTTCGACCGTGTTTACTTGAAAAATGATTGCTTAACAAATTTTGTTGGAAACTATATATTTTTAACATGTGAATATTATGTGATATATTAATCTCTTAACGCTTTTGATATTATGTGATAGATTTCTACCTCTAGAACAAGTCCCATTGACTCACCTAATAATAATGAAGAGTCAAATGTAAATTGGAATGATTCGTGGACTGATTCACAAGTTCCCGAAGAGGAACCGGAAGAAGAGTCGGAACCGGAAGAAGAATCGGAACCGGAAGAAGAATCGGAACCGGATGAAGAAATAGAACCGGTGGGGGAAATATTAAAACGATTAAGTAAAAGAAAATCCTCAACCAACCGACCAAGGTTAATTATGGTCAATGGTGTTTCCGCCAAGGAAGCAAAATATTGGGAGGATTACCAATTCTCCGATGAATCGGATTCCGACGAGAATTCCGATGATGTTATAGAAATTACCCCAACTGAATTTAAAAAGGCAAAAGAAAATAATAAGGGAAAGGGTATAAAAATAGAGAAATCTAATTCCAACCCCGATGAACTTTATATGTATCGTCAACCCCCGAAGTCCTTAAGTTGTAATAATGACCCGGGAACCTCTAAACCACCAGGTTTTTCTAAACCAATGTGGATAACGACGGCTCGTATTAGGGGAACATCATATATCCCTAGAAACTTGGCAAAACGAACCAAAACTGAAGAAGAAGAAACAAGCGAGTCGGAATAAGATAGTTGTATTCGTGTGGTGTAATATATGTAATATAGTGTGCTTATGCTTTATGATATATGTAAAAATTGCTTGTATTAATAAGTATTTTTTTTATGAATCTAACTCTTGTCTATTTTACAGTATAAAAACACAAAATGGATAGACAACCCAATATTTTAAGAGACCTACCCGGAGACATGATTGATGAAATCTTGTCTAGAGTCGGTCAGAATTCTTCGGCACAACTATTTAAGGCGAGATCAGTTTGTAAGACATTCGAAGAACGTTCCAAGAATGCCTTGGTTTATAAAAGGCTTTCGTTCGAAAGATGGGGGATATCACATTGGGAAATCCATAAGTTACGATGTGTTTACTTTGACGCATATATTGCGGGGAACCCAAATGCTATTTTACGCAATGGGTTAAGAAATTTTTTTGACTCAATATATCCGAATATTGGACTTCGTGATTTAGAAAAAGCGGCTAACATGCAACATAAAGAAGCATGTTATGCTTACGGATTAGTAATGTTCGCTTCTCACCAAAGTGAGAACAAGAACATCGGCCTACAACTATTAAACAAAACGTTCCCACAAGTGACGGGGTCGGTAATTGGGGTAAGAAATGAGGTTTTTAGATTGTTACGGGACTGTTGGACATTACGTAACCCTCGTCCCTTTGACGATGTTACAACACGCTGTCTTATCAACAGCCATAACGGTTATGTTCCACAAGACCAAGGATGGGAAGTAATCCTAGTAAAACCAGAATGCATGACTTGTTTCTGGACGTATGAATTACGTGTCTTTATTGCCTATGCTGAACGACTTGTGTACTAGCTAGAATTATCTTCACAACTATCTTGTATCAAAGTTATTGTGTGCTATATTTCATGCTTTATGTAAAATAAGCGGTATTGTAAGTTTGTAAAATATTGTATAAAAGTTTGAACGCGAAATATTATTATAATCAGTTTTTCATATAGAATTGTAGTAGTTGAATTGTATATTAGCTACTAAGTATGAACTTAACGGGTAGGTACTACCCGAATTTAAACTTATAAAACGCTAATATGAAGAAAAAGCTTTTATAAATGAGTTCATATTATGCTACAAAATACTATTAACTACTCTTAATATTCTGTATGATTAACTTGTTCCATTTAACTATTTTGAAGGAAATGGCACAGACTACTCGACACACCGTGAATATGAATGAAGAGGAATTCCGTACTTTTCTAGCTTCAAACATAGCAGCAGTACAGGCTGCGCTACATACCAACAATAACCTTGGATCTTGCAGTATAGGAAATCGTGTAGGATGCACCTACAAAGAATTCACTGCCTGCAAACCTTTGGAATTTGATGGAACCGAAGGACCGATCGGATTGAAACGGTGGACCGAGAAGGTTGAATCGGTGTTTGCCATAAGTAAGTGTACTGAAGAGGACAAAGTGAAGTACGCTATGCATACCTTCACAGGTTCTGCGTTAACATGGTGGAATACCTATCTAGAGCAAGTGGGACAAGACGATGTGTACGCACTACCGTGGTCAGCATTCAAGCACTTGATGAACGAGAAGTACCATCCCAGAACCGAGGTCAATAAGCTCAAGACAGAACTTAGAGGGTTACGAACCCAAGGATTTGATATTACCACGTATGAAAGACGATTCACAGAATTGTGCCTATTATGTCCGGGAGCATTCGAAGATGAGGAAGAGAAGATCGACGCGTTTGTGAAAGGATTACCGGAAAGAATCCAAGAAGATATAAGTTCACACGAGCCTGCCTCCATACAACAGGCATGTAGAATGGCTCACAAACTAGTGAACCAGATTGAAGAAAGAATTAAAGAACAGACTGCTGAAGAGGCCAATGTGAAGCAAGTCAAAAGAAAGTGGGAGGAAAACGGTGATAAGAATCACCAATACAACAACAACAACAATTATAATAATAATCGCAACAACTATCCTAACAATCGCAACATCAATCGCAACTACAACAAACGGCCCAACAACAACAACAACAACAACAGCAACCACAACAATCATCTTAACAACAATAATAACTACAACAACAACAACAACAACAATCAGAAGCAGCTATGCCAAAGGTGTGAAAAGTATCACTCGGGGTTCTGCACCAAATTTTGCAACAAGTGTAAAAGAAATGGTCATAGCGCGGCGAAGTGTGATGTCTACAGACCAGGGGTTAACAGAACGAAAGGAACAAATGGTGTCGGAACGAGTAATGGCGGAGCAAGTAGTGTCGGAGCAAGTTATGCCAATGTAGTTTGTTATAAATGTGGAAAACCGGGCCACATTATTAGAAATTGCCCGAACCAGGAGAACATGAATGGACAAGGCCGCGGAAGAGTTTTCAATATTAATGCGGCAGAGGCACAGGAAGACCCGGAGCTTGTTACGGGTACGTTTCTTATTGACAATAAATCTGCTTACGTTTTATTTGAATCGGGTGCGGATAGAAGCTATATGAGTAGAGATTTTTGTGCTAAATTAAGTTGTCCATTGACGCCTTTGGATAGTAAATTTTTACTCGAATTAGCAAATGGTAAATTAATTTCAGCAGATAATATATGTCGGAATCGAGAAATTAAACTGGTTAGCGAAACATTTAAGATTGATTTGATACCAGTAGAGTTAGGGAGTTTTGATGTGATAATCGGTATGGACTGGTTGAAAGAAGTGAAAGCAGAGATCGTTTGTTACAAAAATGCAATTCGCATTATACGAGAAAAAGGAAAACCCTTAATGGTGTACGGAGAAAAGGGCAACACGAAGCTACATCTTATTAGTAATTTGAAGGCACAAAAACTAATAAGAAAAGGTTGCTATGCTGTTCTAGCACATGTCAAGAAAGTACAAACTGAAGAAAAGAGCATCAATGATGTTCCCGTTGCAAAAGAATTTCCCGATGTATTTCCGAAAGAATTACCGGGATTACCCCCACATCGATCCGTAGAATTTCAAATAGATCTTGTACCAGGAGCTGCACCAATAGCTCGTGCTCCTTACAGACTCGCACCCAGCGAGATGAAAGAACTGCAAAGCCAATTACAAGAACTTTTAGAGCGTGGTTTCATTCGACCAAGCACATCACCGTGGGGAGCTTCTGTTTTGTTTGTCAAGAAGAAAGATGGTACATTCAGGTTGTGTATCGACTACCGAGAGTTGAACAAACTTACCATCAAGAACCGCTACCCACTACCGAGAATCGACGACTTATTTGATCAACTACAAGGCTCGTATGTTTATTCAAAGATTGACTTACGTTCCGGGTATCATCAAATGCAGGTGAAAGAAGATGATATTCCAAAGACTGCTTTCAGAACACGTTACGGTCATTACGAGTTTATGGTCATGCCGTTTGGTTTAACTAATGCACCAGCTGTGTTCATGGACCTTATGAACCGAGTGTGTGGACCATACCTTGACAAGTTTGTCATTGTTTTCATTGATGACATACTTATTTACTCAAAGAATGACCAAGAACACGGTGAACATTTGAGAAAGGTGTTAGAAGTATTGAGGAAGGAAGAATTGTACGCTAAGTTTTCAAAGTGTGCATTTTGGTTGGAAGAAGTTCAATTCCTCGGTCACATAGTGAACAAAGAAGGTATTAAGGTGGATCCGGCAAAGATAGAAACTGTTGAAAAGTGGGAAACTCCGAAAACTCCGAAACACATACGCCAGTTTTTAGGACTAGCTGGTTACTACAGAAGGGTCATCCAAGACTTTTCCAGAATAGCAAAACCCTTGACTGCATTAACGCATAAAGGGAAGAAATTTGAATGGAATGATGAACAAGAGAAAGCGTTTCAGTTATTGAAGAAAAAGCTAACTACGGCACCTATATTGTCATTGCCTGAAGGGAATGATGATTTTGTGATGTATTGTGACGCATCAAAGCAAGGTCTCGGTTGTGTATTAATGCAACGAACGAAGGTGATTGCTTATGCGTCTAGACAATTGAAGATTCACGAGCAAAATTATACGACGCATGATTTGGAATTAGGCGCGGTTGTTTTTGCATTAAAGACTTGGAGGCACTACTTATATGGGGTCAAAAGTATTATATATACCGACCACAAAAGTCTTCAACACATATTTAATCAGAAACAACTGAATATGAGGCAGCGTAGGTGGATTGAATTGTTGAATGATTACGACTTTGAGATTCGTTACCACCCGGGGAAGGCAAATGTGGTAGCCGACGCCTTGAGCAGAAACGACAGAGAACCCATTCGAGTAAAATCTATGAATATAATGATTCATAATAACCTTACTACTCAAATAAAGGAGGTGCAACAAGGAGTTTTAAAAGAAGGAAATTTAAAGGATGAAATACCCAAAGGATCGGAGCAGCATCTTAATATTCGGGAAGACGGAACCCGGTATAGGTCTGAAAGGATTTGGGTACCAAAATTTGGAGATATGAGAGAAATGGTACTTAGAGAAGCTCATAAAACCAGATACTCAATACATCCTGGAACGGGGAAGATGTACAAGGATCTCAAGAAACATTTTTGGTGGCCGGGTATGAAAGACAACGTTGCTAAATATGTAGGAGAATGTTTGACGTGTTCTAAGGTCAAAGCTGAGCATCAGAAACCATCAGGTCTACTTCAACAACCCGAAATCCCGGAATGGAAATGGGAAAACATTACCATGGATTTCATCACTAAATTGCCAAGGACTGCAAGTGGTTTTGATACTATTTGGGTAATAGTTGATCGTCTCACCAAATCATCACACTTCCTGCCAATAAGAGAAGATGACAAGATGGAGAAGTTAGCACAACTGTATTTGAAGGAAGTCGTCTCTAGACATGAAATACCAATCTCTATTATCTCTGATAGGGATGGTAGATTTATTTCAAGATTCTGGGAGACATTACAGCAAGCATTAGGAACTCGTCTAGACATGAGTACTGCCTATCATCCACAAACTGATGGGCAGAGCGAAAGGACGATACAAACGCTTGAAGACATGCTACGAGCATGTGTTATTGATTTTGGAAACAGTTGGGATCGACATCTACCGTTAGCAGAATTTTCCTACAACAACAGCTACCATTCAAGCATTGAGATGGCGCCGTTTGAAGCACTTAATAGTAGAAAGTGCAGGTCTCCGATTTGTTGGAGTGAAGTGGGGGATAGACAGATTACGGGTCCGGAGATTATACACGAAACTACCGAGAAGATCATCCAAATTCAACAACGGTTGAAAACCGCCCAAAGTCGACAAAAGAGCTACGCTGACATTAAAAGAAAAGATATAGAATTTGAAATTGGAGAGATGGTCATGCTTAAAGTTGCACCTTGGAAAGGCGTTGTTCGATTTGGTAAACGAGGAAAATTAAATCCAAGGTATATTGGACCATTCAAGATTATTGATCGTGTCGGACCAGTAGCTTACCGACTTGAGTTACCTCAACAACTCGCGGCTGTACATAACACTTTCCACGTCTCGAATTTGAAGAAATGTTTTGCTAAAGAAGATCTCACTATTCCATTAGATGAAATCCAAATCAACGAAAAACTTCAATTCATCGAAGAACCCGTCGAAATAATGGATCGTGAGGTTAAAAGACTTAAGCAAAATAAGATACCAATTGTTAAGGTTCGATGGAATGCTCGTAGAGGACCCGAGTTCACCTGGGAGCGTGAAGATCAGATGAAGAAGAAATACCCGCATCTATTTCCAGAAGATTCGTCAACACCTTCAACAGCTTAAAATTTCGGGACGAAATTTATTTAACGGGTAGGTACTGTAGTGACCCGAACTTTTCCATGTTTATATATATTAATTGAGATTAATATTTACATGATTAAATGTTTCCAACATGTTAAGCAATCAAACTTGTTAAGACTTGATTAATTGAAATATGTTTCATATAGACAATTGACCACCCAAGTTGACCGGTGATTCACAAACGTTAAAACTTGTAAAAACTATATGATGACATATATATGGATATATATATATATATAGTGAATATGATACTATGATAAGTAAACATATCATTAAGTATATTAACAATGAACTACATATGTAAAAACAAGACTACTAACTTAATGATTTTTAAACGAGACATATATGTAACGATTATCGTTGTAAAGACATTTAATGTATATATATCAATTAAGAGATATTCATACATGATAATATCATGATAATATAATAATTTAAAATCTCATTTGATATTATAAACATTGGGTTAACAACATTTAACAAGATCGTTAACCTAAAGGTTTCAAAACAACACTTACATGTAACGACTAACGATGACTTAACGACTCAGTTAAAATGTATATACATGTAGTGTTTTAATATGTATTTATACACTTTTGAAAGACTTCAATACACTTATCAAAATACTTCTACTTAACAAAAATGCTTACAATTACATCCTCGTTCAGTTTCATCAACAATTCTACTCGTATGCACCCGTATTCGTACTCGTACAATACACAGCTTTTAGATGTATGTACTATTGGTATATACACTCCAATGATCAGCTCTTAGCAGCCCATGTGAGTCACCTAACACATGTGGGAACCATCATTTGGCAACTAGCATGAAATATCTCATAAAATTACAAAAATATGAGTAATCATTCATGACTTATTTACATGAAAACAAAATTACATATCCTTTATATCTAATCCATACACCAACGACCAAAAACACCTACAAACACTTTCATTCTTCAATTTTCTTCATCTAATTGATCTCTCTCAAGTTCTATCTTCAAGTTCTAAGTGTTCTTCATATATTCTACAAGTTCTAGTTACATAAAATCAAGAATACTTTCAAGTTTGCTAGCTCACTTCCAATCTTGTAAGGTGATCATCCAACCTCAAGAAATCTTTGTTTCTTACAGTAGGTTATCATTCTAATACAAGGTAATAATCATATTTAAACTTTGGTTCAATTTCTATAACTATAACAATCTTATTTCAAGTGATGATCTTACTTGAACTTGTTTTCGTGTCATGATTCTGCTTCAAGAACTTCGAGCCATCCAAGGATCCGTTGAAGCTAGATCCGTTTTTCTCTTTTCCAGTAGTTTTATCCAAGAAACTTAAGGTAGTAATGATGTTCATAACATCATTCGATTCATACACATAAAGCTATCTTATTCGAAGGTTTAAACTTGTAATCACTAGAACATAGTTTAGTTAATTCTAAACTTGTTCGCAAACAAAAGTTAATCCTTCTAACTTGACTTTTAAAATCAACTAAACACATGTTCTATATCTATATGATATGCTAACTTAATGATTTAAAACCTGGAAACACGAAAAACACCGTAAAACCGGATTTACGCCGTCGTAGTAACACCGCGGGCTGTTTTGGGTTAGTTAATTAAAAACTATGATAAACTTTGATTTAAAAGTTGTTATTCTGAAAAAATGATTTTTATTATGAACATGAAACTATATCCAAAAATTATGGTTAAACTCAAAGTGGAAGTATATTTTCTAAAATGGTCATCTAGACGTCGTTCTTTCGACTGAAATGACTACCTTTACAAAAACGACTTGTAACTTATTTTTCCGACTATAAACCTATACTTTTTCTGTTTAGATTCATAAAATAGAGTTCAATATGAAACCATAGCAATTTGATTCACTCAAAACGGATTTAAAATGAAGAAGTTATGGGTAAAACAAGATTGGATAATTTTTCTCATTTTAGCTACGTGAAAATTGGTAACAAATCTATTCCAACCATAACTTAATCAACTTGTATTGTATATTATGTAATCTTGAGATACCATAGACACGTATACAATGTTTCGACCTATCATATCGACACATCTATATATATTTCGGAACAACCATAGACACTCTATATGTGAATGTTGGAGTTAGCTATACAGGGTTGAGGTTGATTCCAAAATATATATAGTTTGAGTTGTGATCAATACTGAGATACGTATACACTGGGTCGTGGATTGATTCAAGATAATATTTATCGATTTATTTCTGTACATCTAACTGTGGACAACTAGTTGTAGGTTACTAACGAGGACAGCTGACTTAATAAACTTAAAACATCAAAATATATTAAAAGTGTTGTAAATATATTTTGAACATACTTTGATATATATGTATATATTGTTATAGTTTCGTGAATCAACCAGTGGCCAAGTCTTACTTCCCGACGAAGTAAAAAAATCTGTGAAAGTGAGTTATAGTCCCACTTTTAAAATCTAATATTTTTGGGATGAGAATACATGCAGGTTTTATAAATGATTTACAAAATAGACACAAGTACGTGAAACTACATTCTATGGTTGAATTATCGAAATCGAATATGCCCCTTTTTATTAAGTCTGGTAATCTAAGAATTAGGGAACAGACACCCTAATTGACGCGAATCCTAAAGATAGATCTATTGGGCATAGGACAAACCTCATCCAAAGTACCGGATGCTTTAGTACTTCGAAATTTATATCATATCCGAAGGGTGTCCCGGAATGATGGGGATATTCTTATATATGCATCTTGTTAATGTCGGTTACCAGGTGTTCACCATATGAATGATTTTTATCTCTATGTATGGGATGTGTATTGAAATATGAAATCTTGTGGTCTATTGTTACGATTTGATATATATAGGTTAAACCTATAACTCACCAACATTTTTGTTGACGTTTAAAGCATGTTTATTCTCAGGTAACTATTAAGAGCTTCCGCTATTGCATACTAAAATAAGGACAAGATTTGGAGTCCATGTTTGTATGATATTGTGTAAAAACTGCATTCAAGAAACTGATTTCGATGTAACATATTTGTATTGTAAACCATTATGTAATGGTCGTGTGTAAACAGGATATTTTAGATTATCATTATTTGATAATCTACGTAAAGCTTTTTAAACCTTTATTTATGAAATAAAGGTTATGGTTTGTTTTAAAAATGAATGCAGTCTTTGAAAAACGTCTCATATAGAGGTCAAAACCTCGCAACGAAATCAATTAATATGGAACGTTTTTAATCAATAAGAACGGGACATTTCATGCTCCTCCTCACTGCGAGAGTATATAAGGATGTCATCAATGAGCACAATAACCGACCGGTCCAACAAGGGTCAGCATACCCGATTCATAAGATCCATAAATGTTTTCGGTGCATTTGTAAGACCAAATGGCACTACCACAAACTCATAATGCCTATATCAAGTTCGAAACACTGTCTTCTCAGTATCATCCTCCCGGATCCTCATTTTATGATACCCAGACCGCAAGTCAATTTTTGAAAAATAACTTTCCCTTGAAGTTAATCAAACAAATCGTCAATTCTAGGTAATGGATAACGATTCTTAAACATCACTTTATTCAATTCATGGTAATCAATGCAAATCCGCATAATACCATCCTTCTTTTTCACAAACAAGATCAGAGCATCCCAAGGCGAGCTACTCGGTCGAATAAAACCCTTCTTTAATGATTCTTGAATTTTAATCATCATTTCCCGCTTTTCAGTTGGTGCAAGACGATAAGGTGTGTTAGCGATCGGGGTAGCCCTTGGAACCAACTCTATGCGGAATTCCACCTGCCTTTCCGGCGGGACACCTGTTAATTTTTCCGAAAATATGTCTTCCAATTCTCTTACCACTTGAATATCACTAATGGATGGTGCATCCTTTCGTGTATCAATAACATGTGCTAAGAAGGCCATACTTCCGCAAGTAACAAGATGATGCACATGAGCATACGTACAAACGGGTATGAGTTGTCTTTGCTTTTCACCGAGAATAACTATAACTCCCCCATTTGGAGTCTTCACCTTCACAATTTTATCATGACATAAAATATCGGCTTCATAACGAATAAGCCAATCCATGCCAATTACAATGTCAAACTCACCCAAGGTAATGAGTATTAAATCGACTTTTAAACTTTTTGATCCAAACCCAAATTCACAATCTTTATAAACCCTGACAACTAACATAATCTTACCGTCCGCTATCTCAACCTCTAGTAGACTCGATACTGGCTAATAGTCTATTCAAACAAGTTACATACCCCAAATCAACAAATGACATATTTTTACCGGAATTGAAAAGTACCTTTGCAGGTTTAGAATTAACCAGAAAAGTACCTGATATGACATTGGTAGTATTCCTTGCCTCCTCGCTTGTAATCATACAACTCCGGCCCCTTGCGGCTCCCGCTGCTTTCTCTAACCTCTTCTTGTCTCTCTCCTCCTTTCCGACTCCATCAATTCCAGAAAATCCCCCCTAACATGGTCATCATTGTGACATTTATAACATACAATCGCTTTCGGATTCGAATTTGTACAATTTCGAGAAATATGACCCAATTTCCCACATTGATACTGTGATGACCCGAAAATTTTCGACCAAATTTAAACTTAATCTTTATGTGATCTCGACATGATAAGCAAAGTCTGTAAGGTTGAGTCTCAAAATTTTGAACTGTTTACATGAATTCAATAGACCTTTGACTATTTCCGACGATTCACGAATAACTATTGGTAAATGGATACACACACACACACACACACACATATATATATATATATATATATATATATATATATATATATATATATATATATATATATACTCTTTTGAAATATAATTGGAAGTAATATATCATTTGAATATTATAAATAAATATGTAAAATAACAAACGATATAATAAAAATTGTTATTTAAAATGAATCCATATATATATATATATATATATATATATATATATATATATATATATATATATATATATATATATATATATATATATATATATATATATAGAATATATTAAAAATAAATATTAAATGATTGTAATACTTGTTTGATGTTCTGATTGATATTAAGTAAGTTTAAATCAAATTTATATGATTTTAAAATAAACGGTGATCCGAAAATGAGTTCTATAAATTTTAGGCTTACTAAAAATGTATATAGGATCTAGTTATTAAATTTTAGTGCTTTTTATATTTTACCCAAAATCGAGAGGGACAGTTGATGTAATTTTTATTTAATTAATTAATGATCGAATTTTATACCATGATGACTGAAATAATTAACGAAACTTAATATAAAAATTTGGGATTTTTTTGAATATTTTTATACGCCACTAATTATCAACAGAGCATGATAAAGTCCCGGGTGATAATACTGTCGGTAGATATGACCAAAAATCTCCCAGGCTGCTTACTGTGTTTGAATTTGCATGTTTTCAACTTTTTATTATTATATTATAATTATTATTATATTATATATTATATAAATAAAATTATATATAAATATATGTATATGTATCGATACATGGAAGTAAAAAAAAAAAGAGTTTAACACAACCAAACCCACCATCATGTATCCCTCCCTCTTCACTTGATTCGGCAGTTTCCACAATCCTCCCCTCACACCGCCGGCTGCCACCATGAACCACCACCATCGCCGGACACCCAATATTATTATTTTTTCATATTCTTTCTCTTTCTCTGCGAACCCGCCACCATGACAATCACATCCCTCCTTTTTGTTATCATCAAAACCGCTCAAGAATCATCACCTTCGGCCACCCAAACCATCGTCACCACCACCGCACCAGCATCATCATTATTTTTTTTGTTTGTATTGTTTCAGTCGAAAAGCTCCATCACCATTAAAATATCCACACGTTTCTGTTTATAATCTGCTCGCCGGTTCACAGAATGAATACGATCATATGTTACTGCCATAACAATGATATTCCAGCTTCTTTACTTTCTGTTTAACAAAGAAGATGATGAAGGATATGAACAGTAACATGATAATGATTAACTACGCACTGCTGTACTTTATCGCTTCGATTTCTGATTAAATGGTAACGGTAAGGTTACATAAAATAACGATTAGAAGAAGAATATATAGTGGTATAAATGTTGAAACAGAAAGAGGACTAGCGAGAATGATAATTATGTTTATGCTTATGGTTATAATTAAGATTATAATATGATTAGAATTATGAGGTAATATACGGTGATGATAAGATGATGATGGCGATTACAATCACGATGAAGAAGATGAAGAGTACACGAAGATGATGATAATATGTAATGATGATGATAATGGTGAATATGGACATGAAATGATGATGAGGACGAGATGATGATGATCGAGATATATTGTGATGACCCGGGAATTTCTGACCAAATTTAAACTTTAATCTTTATATGTTTCCGACACGATAAGCAAAGTCTGTAATGTTGAGTCTCGAAAGTTTTGAAATCTATATTCATGTAATCAATTACACTTTGACCATGCCTGACGATTCACGAACAATTGTGTGTAAATAAAAATGTATATATTATGTAAATGGAAATATATATATACAACAATCTGAAATTTAAAAAAAAATATAATTGAAATATTAGAATCAAATACGTAATGTATGATACAAAATAATTAAACTGTTATGAATAATGAATCCATGTCTATATATGAAAGGACCCGTTTATATACATTATAAACGATTCACAATAGTTGATTACATCGCGAGGTATTTGACCTCTATATGATACATTTTACAAACATTGCATTCGTTTTTAAAAGACAAACTTTCTTTACAACAAAAATTGATGGTATGCACACCATTTCATAATACATCCAACTATAATTGACTTAATAATAATCTTGATGAACTCAATGACTTGAATGCAACGTCTTTCAAAATATGCCATGAATGACTCCAAGTAATATCCTTAAAATGAGTTAATGCACAGCGAAAGATTTCTTTAATACCTGAGAATAAACATGCTTTAAAGTGTCAACCAAAAGGTTGGTGAGTTCATAGGTTTATCATAACAATCATTTCAATATATTAATAGACCACAAGATTTCCGTTTATAAATATATGTACACTCGCAAGTGTATAAAATTATTCTATAAGTTGTAGGCACCCGATAACAAGCCTTAACGTTCATGTTTTACCCTCTGAAGTACACCAGATCAGGTGTGTTTAAAATAACCTCGAAGTACTAAAGCATCCCATAGTCAGGATGAGGTTTGTCAGGCCCAATAGATCTATCTTTAGGATTCGCGCCTACCGTACATAGACAAGTAGTTTAATGTTACCAAGCTATGGGTATATTTCTGGTTTAAACCCACATAGAATTAGTTTTAGTACTTGTACCTATTTCGTAAAACATTTATAAAAACAGCGCATGTATTCTCAGTCCCAAAAATATATATAAAAGGGAGCAAATGAAACTCACCATACTGTATTTCGTAGTAAAAATACATATAACGTCATTTAACAAGTGCAAGGTTGGCCTCGGATTCACGAACCTATATTAATTATATATATTTATATGTTGGTCAATATTTGTCTAACAATTTTTGGTCAAGTCATAGTGTACCACAATCCTAATGCTCGAGACTAATATGCAAAAGTCAACAAAAGTCAACTTGACCCAAAATGACTTCTAAAATTTATACGTGTTTATTATATAACTTAACTATAGTCGTTTTATATATTTAAATATATTTATTAGATTTTAAAATAATAAAAGTCATTTATTAATAAAATTTATATTAACGTTTATATATGATAAAATATACTTTTATATATCTTAAGTAGTAAAATTTATAAAGTTCACTTAATATCATAAAACTATAGTGGTAAGTATTATTAATGTAATTATATTACGCGTGGTGAAAAATATCTTTGTATCCCCTATTTATTTGATAAAATAATATTGATCATAATAATAATAAGTAAAAGTTGTATTATTTTGTAATAATAATTATTATTATTCTATAAAAAAAATAACAATATTTATATTTACTAAAAATGTTATTATGATAAAATGATAATACTAACATAATAGTAATAATGATATTTTATAATAACAATGATATTTCTATTAAAATAATAACGACGATAGTAATAATAATCATTTTAACAATAATACTAAAATTCAGTTGACTATAACTTCAAATCCGTTCATCGAAACCATTCGATATCTAAATGAAAAGTTCTTAATTTTTCGCTAGCTTTCCAATGACATGCATATCATATACCCTATCTCAGTAGCATATGTATCTAATTCAGGATTCAACAAACCTATCTAAGGACAATATCGAATGTACAAGCATGCATAATCCTATATACTCGAGCACTAGTCAGGGATACACTATTGATATATAAAAGTTAAGTTATGAGTGCTCACGTATCAATATTGAGATTCAATATTGCAGGAAAGTACGTAGATGCAACGGAGATGATAAACACTAGATTGACCTCACGAGCATACCCATGAACCATACCCATCACTTCCATAGCTATAACCCATAATTTTCTTAGCTTCGACTCATTCAAAAAACTATTTTGAAATCACTCGGACATCACTCCGTCGTAATATTTTATGTATACTAATAATATCTTGAAATAATACAGAGCAAATATATATATATATATATATATATATATATATATATATATATATATATATATATATATATATATATATATATATATATATATATATATATATGTAAATCGATTGAGAGAGTTTAGAGAAATATATTTTCAAGTTTCTATGAAATAATGAAACCTATTGAATTCTATTTATAATAGATTTTTGAATTATTAAAGTGAATTATTAAAGTATGAATTATTAAAGTGAATTATTAAAGTATGAATTATTAAAGTGAATTATTAAAGTATGAATTATTAAAGTGAATTATTAAAGTATGAATTATTAAAGTGAATTATTAAAGTTAAAGTAAAGTAAAAGTAAAGTAAAGGTAAAGTTAAAGTATAGTAAAAGTATAAAAACTATGTATGTATAATACGCGTATAAATATATATAATATTAATTTAAATCGTTATATATATTTAATGAAATAAAATATAAATATCGTTATATTTATTATACTGGTTAAGTAATGAGTTGTCAAAAGTGATTCTAGATATTTATAAAAGTTTAATAATAAAGTTTTTTTTTTTAAACTGAAAACGTTTTTGTACGTTTGAAAATAGATTAATAGAATATTATGGAAACCAATTCTCCACTAGCTTTTGTCTAACTTTCGTAAATGACACTTTTTATTTTTATTTATAAATAGCTTTACAAATTATTCCGAATATCGTTAAGAGGAATAGATTTCTCAAATCATAGTGGACCTCTCAACAGAGACTTGTAATCATAATTCAATGTTTCTGATAATTCAATCATTTAATATATTTTTTTTAATTTCGTCGATAATCATATTGAAACAAATACGTTCATATAAAGCATTATAATTTTAAATACTTTGTTGACATTTTCAATTTATAACATATACACATATACATACATATTCATATATGTTCATTTAATGGTTCGTGAATCATTGGAATTTGGTCGAGGTTTAAATGAATGTATAAACATAGTTTAAAATCCTTGAGATTTAACTTAACAAACATTGCTTATTGTGTCAGAATAATATAAAGATAAAGTTTAAATTTAGTCGGAAATTTCCGGGTCGTCACAGTACCTACCCGTTAAAGAAATTTCGTCCCCGAAATTTGATAGAGGTCGTTATGGCTAACAATGAAAATGTTATTATGACGATTATGAAGTTTTATCATGTCTAAGAAGTATGGATAAAATAATTCGATTACTCAAAGCGTATGAGGGAAGTTATCGTAAATGAAGGAAATAAGATTATAGTGATTCGTCATATCTTTTGACGTCATCACAATTGATCTCCGAATTTAAAGAAAATCTTTGTAATCTATGTTGGATTTGATGCTTTGGTGATTAAGGAGATTATGATTCTCTTCGAATTAATACGATAATCCATCTTGATTTCTCTGTCGGGTATTTCACTATAAATCCACCTCCTTCATTTCCTTACAACTCACACCTTCTATTCTTTCTCCCTCAACTCATATTTTAAAGTATTTGTCAATATGCTTCATCCAGTACTGATTCTCGATATACTCCTCACTTTCATATCTGTCGTTCTTCTTTTTCATCTGCCTCCAGAAGAATCTATTTACTTCTACTATACTCTCGGTTTTATAGTGTTTTTAGTTCTTCCGTGTCTTTATATTGCTATATGCATCGATATATACGGTTTATAATTTTTGGGTGGTTGTTGGGTTTTATATCTTCCCTTATATTTCAAAGCCCCTGCTTTTGTCTTCTATAATCATTGACATCCACAGTTAATGCTCCCTTCTATTTGCTGCGATTTATACTCCAATTTCTATTTTGGAGTTTTGTCCTTTCATTTCTTCTTCTTGCGATTAAGCAACGTTTGTAATGGTCCAGTATTCGCAGATATGAATTTCAGAATGAACAGAGTTAATGTTCTAAGAAGGAAATGGTAATGGCACGATCTTGATTTGTTAATTTACCAGAATACCCTGAAAAGACCGAATCATCAAGAATATATATTCTTGATATTTTTAGAGATTAAATAGAATACAAGAGTCGTGTAACATGGAACATGATGACGGCATGGTCTGTGAATCGTCATGTCCCATTAGAAACTCAGCATGACTTACTGTAATATAATCACGTTGATCAAGTGTCATTATATTATACTAACTCATGCTTCAGTTCCCAACACTACTTCAAAACATTCATAATTTAAACTCGAAAGTTTATAGAATATAGAAACTAATAGTTTCTTATATGATGTAACACTGATAGCGCAAAGAGATAAATGACTTCAGATAAGATTAGTTGTGAAAATATCTTCAGAAATATCGCGAATATTTATAATGAAAGATATGATAATATCTTAGAATTTCTAATATTGATGGATGATGATGAAGATTTGTCTGTAAAGGTTTAGAATAAAGAGTAAGGTATTCGTTAATGACTTTAGCAGGCACTGAATCATTTGGATTCTTTGAAGGCAGATTTAGTCTTTGTGATTTGTCCACAGCCTCCTTCATAGTCTGTTCAATCCGTTTTCCAGTTCCAAACCTTCTCTTTTTCTCAGCTTTTTCACCTTACTATTCTTTGTCATCAAACTTTTTACTGTTAAGATCGTTTACAGTTTTTGATGCTTCATTAGTATTTCGAGAACTAGTTCGCAGTTTAAGGTGTTTTTCAGAAACTTCACATTCAAAGTATATAAGTCCAGAAGATAGACACATATAATTGTTGGCGTAGACATGCTGCGAGATTTCAAAATACTGATTGCTAATTTTTGATGATTCATATGGCAATTCTCGTTACAAGATGCAGATGAGTAAATGATGGGATTTTGATAAATATAAAGATTTTTCGGAAAGTCAAAAATCAATGAAGTTGTTAATAAGTTTACTGCTAATGTGGCGAGATATGAAAGGTTCCCTGGTAATAATGATGAAGGGGTAATCATTATAATAAGGCTTATTCGAATGAACAATTGAAGTTGGTTTGCTGAAGCTGTGACAAAATCGTCTATTTTTAGAAGGGATTGAAAAGTTATTTTAGCTAGTAAATGCCAAAAGGTCTGACATGGATACATGTTAAATTATGACTTTGGTTTCAAGAGTTTTTCAGGTACGTAACTGTGGATAACATGTGGTTGGATCATCATCTCGATTGTTCATTATTTGAAGTGTCTTCAGGTATTTCGAAGGGCTTGAACACAGATTATAATCGTTAATATACATACGATGTTCTAACACAGTTTTGAAGTTAAAGTATAGCTTTGAAAGATGTAAGAATCTAAGAGTGATGATATCGTTTATAACTTGAATTGAATTCGGCGATTTCAAAATCAGAATATGTAATTAGATTTTTGAATGAGTATGGTTGTTTTGATTTCTATAAAAGAATGTATATTGTTGTGAAAGTAGGGAGTATAATGGATGATTTGCTGAATCAGATTCGAAGAATGTAACATATTAATTGTGAATTTATATATCTCTCGGGTATTAACTACCCGTTAAAAAAAAATGTCACAATTAATATTTTGTACAAAAGAATTTTATTACAGTCTTTATGGAAATATATGTGTATATTTCTTTAGATGTAATATAGATTTAATGAGTTAATATTAAATTAAACTCACTTGATTTATGGTTAAGGCTAGGATAGATAATTTCTAAACTTTAGAAATTACATAATCATCGTAGAATGTTTTTCCAATGAAGTTATGAATCAATACTTCATCGTTGTGGTATTCCTTAGTATCTACAGGGCATATGACATCGATGCTCATGGGACAGATTGTGAAGTTGAGGTTTGTGATGCGGTTGTTGTTGGTGGTGGTAATGGTACTGTTGGTGTTGCTAATGGTGGTACTGTTTATGCTGCTGGTGCTGCTGCTGGTGTTTGTAACCTTTGCACCATATTCTCCAAAGCCACTACCCGAGCGCGAAGCTCGTTGACTTCTTCTATTACACCGGGGTGATTGTCGGTTTGGACGAGCGGATAAATAAAATCTAGAATTTGGTGTAGTATGTAATCATGATGAGATACTCTAGAAATTAGAGAGAAAATGGTGTTTCGGATAGGTTCACCGGTAAGTGCTTCAGGTTCTTCGCCAAGAGGGCAATGTGGTGGATGGAAAGGATCACCTTCTTCTTGTCTCCTATGATTAAGGAGGTTACGAACCCATCCCCAATTCATCCAGAATAGATGATGACTAATTGGTTGATCCATTCCGGTCACACTGCTTTCGGAACTTGAGTGGGATTTCATTTCGGAATCCGAGGGACTTGAACTAATGACGAATTCCATTTCGTACGATTGAATAAAGAATTTTTGGATATGAAATGATTTTCCGGCTATCGGGTGGTATTCTAATTATATAGAGCAAAAGGTTTCGTAGATTACGGAGGAATTTACGGAATATGTCAGGCAAAGTTTACAGTAACAGATACGCTAAGATATGAATTAGCAGATACTAAGATATGAATTTTGTCTATACATTATTCATGCAATCAATGCAATAAGATGTGTCTAGACTAAGAATGATAAGCAGGTAATTTCCGACAAGAATGATGAGCAAACCTTTTGAAATGCAGACACGGTCGAAGTCCAGACTCACTAATGCATCCTAACGACTATCAGTTAGACACACTAATTGTAACGACCCGGAAATTTCCGACCAAATTTAAACCTTAATCTTTATATATTTCCGACACGATAAGTAAAATCTGTAATGTTGAGTCTAGAAAGTTTGAAATCTATATTCGGATAATCAGTTACCCTTTGACCGAGCCTGACGATTCACGAACATTTATGTGTATAAACGATATATACTTATTAATTGGTAACGTTAACAAAGTATTGGATATATAATATTTAGTTTCGATATAAGATTACTAATGTTGTTGTCGTTACTATTAATATCATTATTATCATAATTAGTATTATGTTTATCATTATTATACAAATAGTATTATTATCATGAATAAAATTATTATTATCAGATATTATATAAATACTATAAAAATAATTATTATTAGTATTGATATTATAATTATCATTAATAATGTTATTATTATCAATTACATTAAAAATTTGTATGACTTATTATTAATATTGCTTTTATTATTATTATTAGTTTTAATACTATTATTATTACTAGTATTTTAATGTAAACATAATTATTGGTTATTAATTTTAACATTATTTAAAAATCAATATAAGAATCTGTGTGTATCTATCATGCTGTATAGGTTTTTGGATTCTGTCTTAAAGATTGATTCCAATCGAATATAAACAATTACATACAACCAAAATCAGTGGCACATCTCCATCCATATTTTATTTATTTATTTTTGTTTATTTTTTTTTTCTGAACAATACTACCGTCAACATTATTCGGGTATAAAACAAGTTAATGATATCTGGTTTTCCACACATTCAATAAATTCTTGATCTTCATTACCATTTACTACAATCAAAGTTTATCAAATTATCTTTATGGACAACAAATATTCAATTACCAACCTATTCCCATACTTTAGCTATTGTAAAAACAACCGGGGATCACCACTAATCAACCACCATCCACAACTCTAGAAGACCCATCGGCCCCATGATCATCACCATTCAAATAACTCGTGTTATTTTCTTTTCTCCTTCGAATGACAACAACCATTACCATTACAACCGATTACTACTACTGTTTTTCTGTTTCTTCAACTATCATAAACCATCACAAACCACCACCCTTCTTCTCATATTACCACTATCTAACCATCGAACCCTAAATGTTACTTGTATCCGTTCTTATTTCGAAGCTAGCTCAGGAAACGAAAACAATCAAGAATCATCTTCATTATTTCTGATGCATGAGCACAACTACTGCTACTATTAATTCGGTCTACAACAAAGCCACTAACCATTGTAAACCTCACCACTTTGATCATCATTAAAACCAAACACCTCTTTAATTCAGTTGTCTGTCGTGCAAAAAACCACACCAGCTGCTGATACTCGTCTTTCCTACTTCTGTTTCCTGTTAACCGCTACCACTGCCACGTTATTTCTTCTCCTTGTTTTTCTTCTTTTCCTTGAGCTATAAATAAAATCTTTGGATAGTGGATGAGTTAATAATTCAATTTGCTTATGACGTGCTGTTTCCTTTCTTTATTTACTCAATTGGCCGACAACTAAACTCAAGGAACCATTTAATTATTTAGTGGGGTTTGTCTTGCTGGATTCCATGATAATTGGTGGGGTTTGTTTTGTTCTAATACCGATTAACACTATCTGATTTGAATTCGGGCTTCATGCCTTAAATTTCAGTAATGGGCCATGAAATCCTTTTGGGTTACTAGTAGGCCGTGTAAAACCATGAGCTCTTGGGCCAACACCTAGTTCGTGTTTCTGTTATAAACGTATCAATGGGATAAATGAGTTTATGATGAAGTGTTGATGACTAGAAGTATTATGATTAGAATTAGGAAACGAAATAGATGATGAAGATGTTAGATTGTATTGTTACATGGGTTCGTGATACTGATACACGATCGAAGGATATATGATATCTGAGTTATGATTTATAATTATGATTATGATCATGATAAAGATGATGATAGTAAATACATAAGATGATTATGATAATAAAAATAGGATGATGGATACGGTTTGCTAGACGGTAATGATAATGAATAAGTAGACTAGATTATGATGATGATGATAATAACAAAATATGGGTTAATTAAATTAGTTGGGAGTTTAAAACAGAAAACTGAATTGGAAGAGTGGTTTAGTGGTGTTGTGTTTGATCGAGAGGTCACAGGGTCGAGTCCCGTCGTGGGCAATTCTTTTTAAGAAGCTTATTAAAGGGTATAACCATTTTCTTGTTTATCTATATTATAATTATTATTATTGTTGTTGTTATTACTATTATTATTAAGTATTATTATTGAAATTATTATTTTCATTATCATTATTAAAAAGTTTATCATTTTTTTTATTTATTTAAAATTACTAATATCATTTTTACCACTAGTAATATTATTATTCGAATAAAAGTTAGTTATATAAAAACATACTTAATAAAACTATATTATAATAATTATCTATTTAATATATATAAAACTAAATATAGTTTAATTAGTTAATAATAAAACATATAAGTTAATAAAATAACAAATAATAATAATATCTAAATTGGTTCGAGTACTACTATATGTATTAATATGCATGTAAATGATATAGGTTCGTGAATCCGAGGCCAACCCTACACTTGTTCAATGATGTTATATGTATTTTTACTACAAAATACAGTATGGTGAGTATATAGTTCCCTTTTAACTCTAAATATTTTGGGCTGAGAATACATGCGCTGTTTTTATAAATGATTTACGTTATGGTCACAAGTGATCAAAAATATAAATTCTACATTGAGTTGTACCATGGCATATCTCTTTATACTTGGTAGCTAATATTTACGTGAGGAGCGTAAACGCGAATCCTGTTGATAGATCTATCGGGCCTGACAACCCCAACCGGACTGGATGACCAGCATTTAATGGTTGCACAGTACTTCGTTTCGTTACTACACTTGGTACGGTGTAGGGTTTATTTAAGAGTATGCTGCTGTGATTTAAATGTTAAGTATGGTTACCAAGTGCTCAACGTCTTTTCTATACACGAGGAGTGTATTATGTATAAACTTTAAAATCTTGTGTTCCATTGTTATAACGCTGCTAGCATCAAACCTATATATCTCACCAACTTTATGTTGACATTTTAAAGCATGTTATTCTCAGGTACGAATTAAGTCTTCCGCTGTGCATTTTCTCATGTTAAGGACATTACTTGGAGTCGACCATCGCAATGGGACCAGATATTGATGATTCCGTCCAGGGGGACTTGGACGGGGTTTGACAGAATGGTATCAGAGCGTTGGTCTTAGCGAACCAGGCCTTGCATTAGTGTGTCTAACTGGTAGTTGTTAGGATACATTAGTGAGTCTGGACTTTGACCGTGTCTGCCTGTCAAAAGTTTTGCTTATCATTTCTAGTCGGAAATCTTCTGCTTATCATCCTTAGGAAATTGCCTGCCTATCATTCTCAAGTCTAGACACGCTCTACTGAATTTAGTGCATCGATAGTGTATAGACGAAATTCATATCTTAGCGTATCTGATAATTCCTATCTTGGCGTATCTGTAGATTTGCCTGATATATGCCGTAACATCCTTTGTAGCCTACGAAATCTTTAGTATTGCATATAGATATTCTATATAGTTAGAATATCATCCGATATCCGGAAATCATTTCACATTGAAGATCCTTTCCATCCATCCAATTACCCCTTGGCGATGAACCTGAAGCACTTACCGGCGAACCTATTCGAAACACCATTTTCTCGTTCATTTGTAGAGTATCTCGTCACGATTACATAATATCCCATATCACAAATATTGTTCATCCGCTCGCTTCGACCGCCAATCATCCCGGTGTTCTAGCAGAAGTTAACGAACTACACGCTCGTGTGACGGCTTTGGAGAACCTGGTGTGAAGGTTACAAACACCAGCGGCAGCACCGGCAGCATAACCAGTACCTCCAGTAACATCAACATCGCAATCTTCAGTACCAGCACCATCAATATCATCACCATCATCAACGTCAATGATATCCTTATCCCCCTCAAACCACAACCACGTCGTAAATCTCAACGTCACAAATTACACCTCGAGTATAATCACCGTTCTATGTATCGCTCTATCCACTTTATTTTCGTTCTACATATCGTTCTACATCGATTAACCTCGATTTACGTACCATTCTACCTCATTACCTACGTTCAATATGGCGACTAAGTAATCTCTAATGCTTTAGAGAATTATGTAATCTAGTATTAACAATAAACCTGATGAATTTAATATTTTATTGACTCCTTAAATCTATGATTACATTTGAAGAAAATATATATGCAAGTATATTTTCATAAAGATTGTAATTAAAAATTCTTTTGTACAAACTGTTAATGGTGAAAAATATTTTAACGGGTGGGTAATACCCGAGGAATATTTAGATTTCACATTAATAAGTTACACTGTACATTCTTCGAATCTGATTCAACGGTCATCTATTATCCCACATATGACTACCAATATACGTATCCGTTCACCACAGAACAATATTTTCTATTCAAATTTCATATTTGGATTTTGATCTATCAGAATCCAACAAGTGGCATAAAGAAGAAAATATTGGACAAAATAAAAATTTGATAGAAACAGATGAATTAACTAATTGAAATTTGGTTAGGATTACACGCTAACTGTTCCGGCTAACTGTTCCCAGCTAACTGATTAACATTTAATTTATCGCAATTTACATTCTCGCAATTTTATTTATTGTCATTTAATTTCTGCACGTTACATACCGTCGGGACACATGTACAACAATACGTCGGATTAATTCTGAGACAACACGTTGTATAATGGGTCATGATATGTATTTATTTATTCTACGCATTTTAAATAACGGGACACGTATGCAAGGTTTCGACTTATCATATTGACCCATCTATATATATATTTTGGAACAACCATAGACACTCTATATGAGAAGGTGGGAGTTGGCTATACAGGGTCGGAGTTGATTCCAAAATATATATATACTTTGAGTTGTGATCGACACTGAGACCGGTACACGGGTCACGATACGTATTAATTATGTATATTAAATTATATATGAATATATTGAACTATTATTGGACCATTGGACAATCGGACAATAGACTGCTAACTATGGACAAGTAAAATGAATTAAAATATTGACTATAACATATGAAACTTAATAATTCTTCAAGTTTGCCACTTGATTTCATCTTCAACCTCATTTGTATCTCGACGATTTCGATCCGCGTACAAACCTTTCATAATTCTTGAAAGTACCTCAATCGAGAAGTTGAACCAGTCGCACCTCGTCGACGGAAGAAAGATTTAAGCATACAGTTATGCACCTGAAAAACTTTCAAAACCGAAGTTATAGTTAAAACGTATCCGCGTCGAATTCCTTATCATTCATTAGCAAAAACAACCTTACAATTTCTTTTCAAAGTAACCAAATTTTGTTACAGCTCTACTTCGACTTCTCAGAAAAACTAGCCTTATTATAATATACATCATCCTTTCGCCATTGTTATCGGAGAATCTTTCATATTTCACGACATCATCAGCAAATGCACCAGCAGGTTGTCATCCCTTTGGCGGAATCAACAATCGGTATTTTGAAAATCTCGCAGAACTTCTCTAGTTATACCTACAACGTCTATCCCTAAGAATTTCATACTCCAAATGTGAAGTTCTGAAAAACATCTTTAACTACAGATAATTCTTGAAATGCTGATGAAGCAGCAAAAACTGTAAACGACTTTAACAGTCAAAAGTGTGACAATAAAGTACAGTGAGTTAATAAAGCTCATAAAAAGAGAAGGAAAATGGATTGAGCAAAGTATGAAAGAGGTTGTGAATAAATCACAAGGATTGGAACCTGCCTTTAAAGAATCCAAACGATTCAGTACCTGCTGAAACCGTTAGTAAGAACCCTACTCCTTATTCTAAACCCTTCCAGATGATATTCATCATCATTATCTTATCTTAGATATTATAAGATATCTTCATATTTTCTGTTATACATATTCTCCATATTTCAGGAGATATTTTCACAACTACTCCTATCTGCGATCATGTATCTTTCCGTAATATCTGCGTTAAAAAAAATAATAAAAGAAACTATGTTAGTTTCTAAATTCTGAAATCTTCGAAATTGAAATATGAATGTTTTGAAGTAATGTTGGGAACTGATGCATGAATTAGTATAATATAATGAAACTTGATCAACTTCATTATATTACAGTAAGTCATGTTAAGTTTCTAATGGAATGTGATGATTCACAGTACCGTCATCATGTGCCATGTTACACGGCTCTTACATTCTGTCCAATTCCCAAACGTATTAGAAACATATCGTCTTGATAGTTTTATCTTTTCCAGGGTATTCTGGTAATTTAACAAATCAAAATTTTGCCAATACCCTTTCTTTCTTAGAGCATTAGCTATGTTCATTTCAAATCTCCTACCTACGAATTCCGGACCATTACAAGAGATGCTTAAACGCAAAAAGAGGAAACGAAAGAATGAAGCTTCAAAGTAGAAATTGGGGTATAGATCACAGCAAATGGGAGAAAGCATTAACTGTGGATGACAATGATTATAGAAGACAGAAGTAGGAACATCGAGATATAAGGGAAAATATAAAACCCAACAACCACCCAGAAATTACAAACCGTGTATATCAATACGTATTGCAACGTAAAGACACGGGAGAATTAGAAACATTATAATTCCAAGGAAATCATAAAAGTGAATAGATTCTTCTGGCGGCAGATGAAAAAGAAGAATGAAAGATATGAAAGTTAGAAGTATAACAAAAATCAAAACGGGATGAAGCATTTTAAAGAATACCTTAAGGTATGAATTAGAGGAGGAAAAGTAGGAGATGTGGGATATGGAAATAAGGAAACGAAGGGGGTAGTTTTATAGTAAAATATCCGACAAAGAAATCAAAATCGATTTGCTGCATTAACTCAAAGAAGATCTTGATCGCCGAAGAACCAAATCTTATTACGTAAGATTTTCTTTAGATCCCTTAAATTCCGGAAATTTATCCTAACCACGTCATTGGTTAAAACGATTCCATATTTACTCATTTCACTCTTTTGTGATAGCTTCACTCGTACGCTTCACATAATCGAATTGTTTTATCTATATTTCTTAATAATGATAAAACTCCATTATCATCTCATATTCGTCATGAAAACATCCCTATTGTTATCCATGACAACCTCTATCAAATTTCGGGGACGAAATTTCTTTAACGGGTGGGTACTGTAACGACCCGGAAATTTCCGACCAAATTTAAACCTTAATCTTTATATATTTCCGACACGATAAGCAAAATCTGTAATGTTGAGTCTAGAAAGTTTGAAATCTATATTCGGATAATCAGTTACCCTTTGACCGAGCCTGACGATTCACGAACATTTATGTGTATAAACGATATATACTTATTAATTGGTAACGTTAACAAAGTATTGGATATATAATATTTAGTTTCGATATAAGATTACTAATGTTGTTGTCGTTACTATTAATATCATTATTATCATAATTAGTATTATGTTTATCATTATTATACAAATAGTATTATTATCATGAATAAAATTATTATTATCAGATATTATATAAATACTATAAAAATAATTATTATTAGTATTGATATTATAATTATCATTAATAATGTTATTATTATCAATTACATTAAAAATTTGTATGACTTATTATTAATATTGCTTTTATTATTATTATTAGTTTTAATACTATTATTATTACTAGTATTTTAATGTAAACATAATTATTGGTTATTAATTTTAACATTATTTAAAAATCAATATAAGAATCTGTGTGTATCTATCATGCTGTATAGGTTTTTGGATTCTGTCTTAAAGATTGATTCCAATCGAATATAAACAATTACATACAACCAAAATCAGTGGCACATCTCCATCCATATTTTATTTATTTTTTTTTGTTTATTTTTTTTCTTTTCTGAACAATACTACTGTCAACATTATTCGGGTATAAAACAAGTTAATGATATCTGGTTTTCCACACATTCAATAAATTCTTGATCTTCATTACCATTTACTACAATCAAAGTTTATCAAATTATCTTTATGGACAACAAATATTCAATTACCAACCTATTCCCATACTTTAGCTATTGTAAAAACAACCGGGGATCACCACTAATCAACCACCATCCACAACTCTAGAAGACCCATCGGCCCCATGATCATCACCATTCAAATAACTCGTGTTATTTTCTTTTCTCCTTCGAATGACAACAACCATTACCATTACAACCGATTACTACTACTGTTTTTCTGTTTCTTCAACTATCATAAACCATCACAAACCACCACCCTTCTTCTCATATTACCACTATCTAACCATCGAACCCTAAATGTTACTTGTATCCGTTCTTATTTCGAAGCTAGCTCAGGAAACGAAAACAATCAAGAATCATCTTCATTATTTCTGATGCATGAGCACAACTACTGCTACTATTAATTCGGTCTACAACAAAGCCACTAACCATTGTAAACCTCACCACTTTGATCATCATTAAAACCAAACACCTCTTTAATTCAGTTGTCTGTCATGCAAACAACCACACCAGCTGCTGATACTCGTCTTTCCTACTTCTGTTTCCTGTTAGCCGCTACCACTGCCACGTTATTTCTTCTCCTTGTTTTTCTTCTTTTCCTTGAGCTATAAATAAAATCTTTGGATAGTGGATGAGTTAATAATTCAATTTGCTTATGACGTGCTGTTTCCTTTCTTTATTTACTCAATTGGCCGACAACTAAACTCAAGGAACCATTTAATTATTTAGTGGGGTTTGTCTTGCTGGATTCCATGATAATTGGTGGGGTTTGTTTTGTTCTAATACCGATTAACACTATCTGATTTGAATTCGGGCTTCATGCCTTAAATTTCAGTAATGGGCCATGAAATCCTTTTGGGTTACTAGTAGGCCGTGTAAAACCATGAGCTCTTGGGCCAACACCTAGTTCGTGTTTCTGTTATAAACGTATCAATGGGATAAATGAGTTTATGATGAAGTGTTGATGACTAGAAGTATTATGATTAGAATTAGGAAACGAAATAGATGATGAAGATGTTAGATGGTATTGTTACATGGGTTCGTGATACTGATACACGATCGAAGGATATATGATATCTGAGTTATGATTTATAATTATGATTATGATCATGATAAAGATGATGATAGTAAATACATAAGATGATTATGATAATAAAAATAGGATGATGGATACGGTTTGCTAGACGGTAATGATAATGAATAAGTAGACTAGATTATGATGATGATGATAATAACAAAATATGGGTTAATTAAATTAGTTTGGAGTTTAAAACAGAAAACTGAATTGGAAGAGTGGTTTAGTGGTGTTGTGTTTGATCGAGAGGTCACGGGGTCGAGTCCCGTCGTGGGCAATTCTTTTTAAGAAGCTTATTAAAGGGTATAACCATTTTCTTGTTTATCTATATTATAATTATTATTATTGTTGTTGTTATTACTATTATTATTAAGTATTATTATTGAAATTATTATTTTCATTATCATTATTAAAAAGTTTATCATTTTTTTTTATTTATTTAAAATTACTAATATCATTTTTACCACTAGTAATATTATTATTCGAATAAAAGTTAGTTATATAAAAACATACTTAATAAAACTATATTATAATAATTATCTATTTAATATATATAAAACTAAATATAGTTTAATTAGTTAATAATAAAACATATAAGTTAATAAAATAACAAATAATAATAATATCTAAATTGGTTCGAGTACTACTATATGTATTAATATGCATATAAATGATATAGGTTCGTGAATCCGAGGCCAACCCTACACTTGTTCAATGATGTTATATGTATTTTTACTACAAAATACAGTATGGTGAGTATATAGTTCCCTTTTAACTCTAAATATTTTGGGCTGAGAATACATGCGCTGTTTTTATAAATGATTTACGTTATGGACACAAGTGATCAAAAATATAAATTCTACGTTGAGTTGTACCATGGCATATCTCTTTATACTTGGTAGCTAATATTTACGTGAGGAGCGTAAACGCGAATCCTGTTGATAGATCTATCGGGCCTGACAACCCCAACCGGGCTGGACGACCAGCATTTAACGGTTGCACAGTACTTCGTTTCGTTACTACACTTGGTACGGTGTAGGGTTTATTTAAGAGTATGCTGCTGTGATTTAAATGTTAAGTATGGTTACCAAGTGCTCAACGTCTTTTCTATACACGAGGAGTGTATTATGTATAAACTTTAAAATCTTGTGTTCCATTGTTATAACGCTGCTAGCATCAAACCTATATATCTCACCAACTTTATGTTGACATTTTAAAGCATGTTATTCTCAGGTACGAATTAAGTCTTCCGCTGTGCATTTGCTCATGTTAAGGACATTACTTGGAGTCGACCATCGCAATGGGACCAGATATTGATGATTCCGTCCAGGGGGACTTGGACGGGGTTTGACACTAATGCAGACCTGGTTCGCTAAGACCACCGCTCTGATACCAACTGAAAGGACCCGTTCATATACATTATAAACGATTCACAATAGTTGATTACATCGCGAGGTATTTGACCTCTATATGATACATTTTACAAACATTGCATTCGTTTTTAAAAGACAAACTTTCTTTACAACAAAAATTGACGGTATGCACACCATTTCATAATACATCCAACTATAATTGACTTAATAATAATCTTGATGAACTCAATGACTTGAATGCAACGTCTTTCAAAATATGCCATGAATGACTCCAAGTAATATCCTTAAAATGAGTTAATGCACAGCGGAAGATTTCTTTAATACCTGAGAATAAACATGCTTTAAAGTGTCAACCAAAAGGTTGGTGAGTTCATAGGTTTATCATAACAATCATTTCAATATATTAATAGACCACAAGATTTCCGTTTATAAATATATGTACACTCGCAAGTGTATAAAATTATTCTATAAGTTGTAGGCACCCGGTAACAAGCCTTAACGTTCATGTTTTACCCTCTGAAGTACACCAGATCAGGTGTGTTTAAAATAACCTCGAAGTACTAAAGCATCCCATAGTCAGGATGGGGTTTTTCAGGCCCAATAGATCTATCTTTAGGATTCGCGCCTACCGTACATAGACAAGTAGTTTAATGTTACCAAGCTAAGGGTATATTTCTGGTTTAAACCCACATAGAATTAGTTTTAGTACTTGTGCCTATTTCGTAAAACATTTATAAAAACAGCGCATGTATTCTCAGTCCCAAAAATATATATAAAAGGGAGCAAATGAAACTCACCATACTGTATTTCGTAGTAAAAATATATATAACGTCATTTAACAAGTGCAAGGTTGGCCTCGGATTCACGAACCTATATTAATTATATATATTTATATGTTGGTCAATATTTGTCTAACAATTTTTGGTCAAGTCATTGTGTACCACAATCCTAATGCTCGAGACTAATATGCAAAAGTCAACAAAAGTCAACTTGACCCAAAATGACTTCTAAAATTTATACGTGTTTATTATATAACTTAACTATAGTCGTTTTATATATTTAAATATATTTATTAGATTTTATAATAATAAAAGTCATTTATTAATAAAAATTTATATTAACGTTTATATATGATAAAATATACTTTTATATATCTTAAGTAGTAAAATTTATAAAGTTCACTTAATATCTTAAAACTATAGTGGTAAGTATTATTAATGTAATTATATTACGCGTGGTGAAAAATATCTTTGTATCCCCTATTTATTTGATAAAATAATATTGATCATAATAATAATAAGTAAAAGTTGTATTATTTTGTAATAATTATTATTATTATTCTATAAAAAAAATAACAATATTTATATTTACTAAAAATGTTATTATGATAAAATGATAATACTAACATAATAGTAATAATGATATTTTATAATAACAATGATATTTCTATTAAAATAATAACGACGATAGTAATAATAATCATTTTAACAATAATACTAAAATTCAGTTGACTATAACTTCAAATCCGTTCATCGAAACCATTCGATATCTAAATGAAAAGTTCTTAATTTTTCGCTAGCTTTCCAATGACATGCATATCATATACCCTATCTCAGTAGCATATGTATCTAATTCAGGATTCAACAAACCTATCTAAGGACAATATCGAATGTACAAGCATGCATAATCCTATATACTCGAGCACTAGTCAGGGATACACTATTGATATATAAAAGTTAAGTTATGAGTGCTCACGTATCAATATTGAGATTCAATATTGCAGGAAAGTACGTAGACGCAACGGAGATGATAAACACTAGATTGACCTCACGAGCATACCCATGAACCATACCCATCACTTCCATAGCTATAACCCATAATTTTCTTAGCTTTGACTCATTCAAAAAACTATTTTGAAATCACTCGGACATCACTCCGTCGTAATATTTTATGTATACTAATAATATCTTGAAATAATACAGAGCAAATATATATATATATATATATATATATATATATATATATATATATACATATATATTTATATATATACATATATATTTATATATATATATATATATATATATATATATATATATATATATATATATATATATATATATATATATATATATATATATATATATATATATATATATATGTAAATCGATTGAGAGAGTTTAGAGAAATATATTTTCAAGTTTCTATGAAATAATGAAACCTATTGAATTCTATTTATAATAGATTTTTGAATTATTAAAGTGAATTATTAAAGTATGAATTATTAAAGTGAATTATTAAAGTATGAATTATTAAAGTGAATTATTATAGTATGAATTATTAAAGTGAATTATTAAAGTATGAATTATTAAAGTGAATTATTAAAGTATGAATTATTAAAGTGAATTATTAAAGTTAAAGTAAAGTAAAAGTAAAGTAAAGGTAAAGTTAAAGTATAGTAAAAGTATAAAAACTATGTATGTATAATACGCGTATAAATATATATAATATTAATTTAAATTGTTATATATATTTAATGAAATAAAATATAAATATCGTTATATTTATTATACTGGTTAAGTAATGAGTTGTCAAAAGTGATTCTAGATATTTATAAAAGTTTAATAATAAAGTTTTTTTTTAAACTGAAAACGTTTTTATACGTTTGAAAATAGATTAATAGAATATTATGGAAACCAATTCTCCACTAGCTTTTGTCTAACTTTCGTAAATGACACTTTTTATTTTTATTTATAAATAGCTTTACAAATTATTCCGAATATCGTTAAGAGGAATAGATTTCTCAAATCATAGTGGACCTCTCAACAGAGACTTGTAATCATAATTCAATGTTTCTGATAATTCAATCATTTAATATATTTTTTTTAATTTCGTCGATAATCATATTGAAACAAATACGTTCATATAAAGCATTATACTTTTAAATACTTTGTTGACATTTTCAATTTATAACATATACACATATACATACATATTCATATATGTTCATTTAATGGTTCGTGAATCATTGGAATTTGGTCGAGGTTTAAATGAATGTATAAACATAGTTTAAAATCCTTGAGATTTAACTTAACAAACATTGCTTATTGTGTCAGAATAATATAAAGATAAAATTTAAATTTAGTCGGAAATTTCCGGGTCGTCACAATATATATATATATATATATATATATATATATATATATATATATATATATATATATATATATATATATATATATATATATATATATATATATATATGATTTTTATACACAATACTATGTATATTGTATTAAAAATTCTAATATGTTATATGAAGGTTACATAATAAATAATATATAATGTTAATATATAAAATATAATTACAGAATAGTTATCATACTAATGATAATATTAATTTGATACCTAATACATAGATATGAGATTGGATAAGCATAATTTGTTATATCAATATCAATATTAGCATTACTATTAACATTAGTATTATTATTTGTATTATTAATATTATTAATTTAAATATAAATAAAATAGGATATGTATAAGTTGTTATTAATATCAATAATATTCATATTATTATAAGTAGTGTTATTAATAAAGTTAATGATAGTATTATCGTTATCATTGTTAATATCAGTGTAACTGATAATAAAATTTCAATTTTATTGATTATGATTAATATTAGTATTATTATAAATAATATTATTATTAGATATTAATATTACGAAATTATTATTAATATAAATTATTATCATTATCATTATTACAATTATTAAAGAATAATACAACATATCTTTTATTATTAATAACATTATTGATTATTGATTATTATTATTACTAATATTCTTATTATTATTTGTTGATATCAAATATTAATATGTGTATAATTAAGATTATGTTCCATATATATTTAATGTACAATTATATATATATTTGTTATATAATTATATAAATACAGATATAGGAAATCAGATATATATATATAAATACTTATATATAAAAGTCAGTTATATATATTTATATAAAAAGAAAATAGATATAACAGATAAATATATATATGTACGATTATATACAATTATGATCATTAATAAATTTACTTTTTTTATATATACTAATGTAAACACAGATATTTATATTGCCTGTTCAATCACGATATAGCCATTGAGGATATTTTTTTTTTTGATTCTGTATCTAATTTGTTATCTGTCTCAATCCAATCCAGTACAGCAATCTATTTCAATTACAGTAAATTACAAAATCCGTTGAAAGCCATTGTCTTTTTTATTTTATTTTTTATTTTGTTCTTATTTTCTTCCTTTCTGTTTAATGATTCTATCGACGTGAATTAAGATAAAGCAAGTAAGTTACCCACTCTCATGACCAGTTACACACTCTCTTAACCTTCTTTAATCGATAAAAAAAAGAGAGAAAGTTAATAAGCAACTCATCTGGTACCCTGTTCTTGAACCCAAAACACCCATAATTCAAATTCGCTTTTTTTTTTCAAAAACTAAAAATGTAGTTATGATAGGAATCATCTATTGAAACTTCCTGCAAAGTTTCATAATCCAATTTTTATTATTCATCTTGAATTCGTGAGTCAAACTTTCAAACTCAAAAAGTCAAAGCCTATGTTCATCAAGAAATTTGAATTCTATGTTATGTTTTAAATTCAATTGACGAATCCAGTAGTTTCTAAGACTGATATACGATGTATTTCATGTTATAAACTTTTTATAATAAGACCTCGAAAGTAAAAATAAATTTTTTTTCCTCTTCAAACAGCGACGGAGCTGGACAGTTTTTTTTATTGTTTTTTTATTTTTCGTTTTTCTTTGATAATCATAAACACCCAATCCAATCCATGATCATTTATAAGTCCTAGATGATATCATAATTTCGTTATTTGGTTATTGGAAGTTCTCTGGTCGAACTGATTGAGTGAAGAAGAAGGGAATAACTAATTTCAGGTTAAGTAAAATTGGAATGGGATTTATTCCAGAAAAACTGAAATGGACTAGTGGTTAAGTGTGGTTACTGGTGTTCTAGAGGTCGCGGGTTCAAGTCCCGGCCAAGCCGGATTGCTATTTTTTTTGCCTTTAATGCCTTTAAAGTAGTAATCAATTTCTTTTTATTAATATTAGTATTATTATTATCATTGTTATTATAAATTTTATTATTATTATTATTACTATTATTAGTATTATTATTATTATGATTATTGCTATGGTTTTTAATATTGTTATAGTAATTATTATTTTCATTTATTTTGTTATTATTGATAGTGTTATAAATATTATTATTTTTAATCTTACTAATAAATATTAGTTATCATTTATCACTATTATTATTACAATTAAAGTTATAACTAAGAAATATTGTTATTACTACTATTATTATTATATTTATTAACTACTAATAGATGTATTATTATTATTATTATCATTATGTTAATGTAAATACTATGACTAATATTATTATTATTTAGATTAAGTAACGTCATTAAGTATTATTAACGATATTATTAGTAATCTTCATATCAATATAATTAAAGACAACTTTTTATATATAGCAAACATTGTTATCTATGTAAAATATACTTATAAGTATATTACGTATAATTATAAATTAATTAAATTACCAACCTTTATATACATATCCATATATAATAAATTAAGTATTTTTAATATATATAGTTTGTATATAACTAAATAGATTAAAAATCATTATCAAAGATATATACAAATTAATTACATAAAGTTATACTTATTCGATTACGAGTATATGTTTTAATATATATATACAAATGATATAGGTTCGTGAATCCGAGGCCAACCCTACTCTTGTTCAATGTCGTTCTATGTATTTTTACTACAAAATACAATATGTGAGTTTCATTTGCTCCCTTTTTACTCATTACATTTTTGGGCTGAGAATACATGCAATGTTTAAATAACTGTTTTTGCAATATTTATATGCGTGAGTTTCATTTGCCCTTTTTACTCTTTACGTTTTTGGGCTGAGAATACATGCAAATACTTTATTAACTGTTTTACAATATTTCTATGCGTGAGTTTCATTTGCCCTTTTTACTCTTTACGTTTTTGGGCTGAGAATACATGCAAATACTTTATTAACTGTTTTACAATATTTATATGCGTGAGTTTCATTTGCCTTTTTACCCTTTATATTTTTGGGCTGAGAATACATGCGCTGCTTTTATAAATGCTTTACGAAATAGACACAAGTGATCAAAACTACATTATATGGTTGAATGATCGAAATCGAATATGCCCTTTTTATTAAGTCTGGTAATCTAAGAATTAGGGAACAGACACCCTAATTGACGCGAACTCTATAGATAGATCTATCGGGCCCAACAAGCCCCATCTAAAGTACCGGATGCTTTAGTACTTCGAAATTTATATCATGTCCGAAGGAGGATCCCGGAATGATGGGGATATTCTTATATGTGTATTGTGAATGTCGGTTACCAGGTGTTCAATCCATATGAATGATATTTTTGTCTCTATGTATGGGACGTATGTTTATGAGAAATGAAACTCTTGTGGTCTATTAAAATGATGGAAATGATTATTTATGTTAAACTAATGAACTCACCAACCTTTTGGTTGACACTTTAAAGCATGTTTATTCTCAGGTATGAAAGAAATCTTCCGCTGTGCATTTGCTCACTTTAAAGATATTACTTGGAGTCATTCATGACATATTTCAAAAGACGTTGCATTCGAGTCGTAGAGTTCATCAAGATTATTATTAAGATAATTATAATTAGATATATTATGAAATGGTATGCATGTCTGTCAACTTTAGATGTAATGAAAGATTGTCTTTTCAAAACGAATGCAATGTTTGTAAAATGTATCATATAGAGGTCAAGTACCTCGCGATGTAATCAACTGTTGTGAATCGTTTATAATCGATATGGACTTGGTCCGGATAGATTAGGACGGGTCCTTTCAGTTGGTATCAGAGCAGAGGTCTTAGTGAACCAGGTCTGCATTAGTGTGTCTAACTGATAAGTCGTTAGGAGGCATTAGTGAGTCTGGACTTCGACCGTGTCTGCATGTCAAAAGTTTTGCTTATCATTTCTAGTCGGAAATCATCTGCTTATCATCCTTAGAAAATTACCTGCTTATCATTCTTAGTCTAGACACATCTTACTGCAATGATTGCATGAATAGTGTATAGACAAAATTTGTATCTTATCGTATCTGCTAATCTATATCTTAGCATATCTGTTACTGTAACCTTGCCTGACATATTCCGTAGATTTCTCCGAACTTATGGGATTTTAGTATTATATATGCATATGTAAAGTATGTATTGCAGGGTACTAATCTACATCCTATAATCTATTTCTTATCAAAAATCCTTCATCTGATCGTACGAGATGAATCCCTCAACCAGTTCGAGTCCCTCGGATTCCGACAGCTATTCCGATAGTTATCCCAACAGTTATTCTGAATGGATAGTCATCTAAACTCTGGAAGCAACGTCACCAGAATGAATCAACCAATCATCCATTCCCAATTCATCTGATGGATTCGTAGTTGACTTAATCAATGGAGACGCGCAGAAGGCGATCCCTTCCACTAATCGAATTCACCTTTTGGCGAAGAACCTGAAGCACTTATCGGCGAACCTGTTCGTAACATCACTTTCACCCTCATTTCCTGAATATCTCGCCACGACTATATCATAACTCAGATTCTAAACCATATTCATCCGCTCGTTCTGACCGACAATCACCCCGGAGTAATCGAAGAAGTCAACGAACTTCGCGCTCAAGTAATCAATTTGGAGAACATGGTGCAAAACTTACCAGCTTCAACAACATCACCGGCACCAACAGTACCAACAGTAACAACACCAGTACTATCAACAATCCATGCCTCAACATCTCATTCTGTACCTCGAGTATAATTATCGTTCCACGAATCGTTCTACATCATTTATCTTCGTTCGGCATGGCGATTGTATAATCTCTAATGTTTTAGAGATTAGTTATTCTTATTCTAACGGTAAATCAAATGAGTCTAATATCATATTGACTCATTAAATCCATGATTACATCTGAAGAAAATAAATATGTATATATGTTTTCATAAAGATGGTAATTAAAAAAAAAATCTTTTTGTACAAACTATTAACGATGAAAATATTTTAACGGGTAGGTAATACCCGAGGAATATTTAAGATTCACATTAATAAGTTACATTGTACACTCTTCGAATCTGATTCAACAGTCATTTAATATCCTACTTACATCCAAAGATATACAAATCCGTTCACCACAAAATAACCCTTTTCATTCAATTTTCATATTTGGATTTTGATCTATCAGAATTCAACAAGTGGCATAATAAAGAAATAATGGACACAATAAAAAAAAATTGATTAGAAACAGACTAATTAACAATATAGAAATTTGTTAAGAAACCACGCTAACAAGATCCTATCTAACTGTTCCTAGCTAACTGTTAATTCCATAGTACATTTTATTTATCGCAATTTAATTATCGCAATTTATTTTATCGTAATTTTAATTCTCGCAATTTTATTTAACGTCATTTAATTTCTGTTATTTACTTTACACACTTTATTTATCGTCATTTATTTTCTATTATTTATGTTACGCACTTTAAATATCGGGACATGTATACAAGGTTTTGACATATCATATCAACGCATCTATATATATTATTTGGAATCACCATAGACACTCTATATGCAGTAATGATCGAGTTCTCTATACAGGGTTGAGGTTGATTCTACAATAATATATATAATTTGAGTTGTGATCGAGTCTGAGACCTGTACACGGGTCACGATATGTATTAATTAATTCGAATATTATGTATTAAATTATTGAACTACTAACTGTAGACTATCAACAAAGAACTACCAACATTGGACAATTAAAAATGAATTAAAATATTGATTATAACATATGAAACTAAACAATTCTTCAAGTTTGCCACTTGATTTCATCTTAAACTCCATTTGTATCTTGACGATTACAATCTGCGTTCAAACCTTTCATGATTCTTGAAAACACCTCAATCGATAGGATGAATCAACCGCACTTTATCTACGAAAGAAAAGATTTATGCATATAGTTATGCACCTGGGAAACTCTCGGCAACTGAGTAAATGTTTAACACGTAGCAGCGTTAGATCCTTTGGCATTTATTAGCAAAAATAACTTTGCGATCCCTTTTCAAGGTAGCAAATTTTGTCACAGCTTCAGCAAATCAACTTCGACTTTTCGTTCGAAACAACCTTATTATCACCTCGACTTATATTTATGTTCTTTTATTGTTATCGGAGAACCTTTTAAATTCCACCATTTTACCGTCGGCGTTTAATCATCTAAAAACACAATTCTCTTGAAATCACCTCGGATCGATAAATAATGATTCAGATATGGTAGCAGTAAATGTAGAGGAATCGGCAATCAGTACTTTGAAAACTCACGGCTTATCTACATCAACAGTTATATGTATAACATTTATCTTTTAGAATAATGATCTTCCATTCTGAAATTTTGAAAAGCACCCAGCCTACGAATTAATACATTGAACTTTGAAAAAGCTGAATGAAGCAACAGAAACTGTAGATAACCGTAAATGACCTTAATCGTCGGAAGTTTGATGATAGAGAATAATATGTTGGAAAAGCTCAGAAACGTTGGAACTGGAAAATGGATAGAGTTAATCATGAAGGAGACCAAGGACAAATACAAGGACCATACTCTATATTCAAAGAATCCAGATAATTATGGATCCGTTGAAATCTTTAGAGAATATCTTGCCCCGAAGTCATGTTAAAATCTTGCGGAAAATCTTTCTCCATCAACCATCGAACTTAGAAATTCCAAAATATCATCATCAATATCTTCGATATTTCTGAGGATATTTTCATAAATATTCTCGTCCGAAATTATATACCTCTTCGTGCTTCCTGTGTATCATTATAGTGGAAACATCCAAGAGAAAATTTAGTACCGAAAAGAAAATTATGCGAAACTATGAAGAAAGTCGTGGACAAATCACAAAGAATAAGTTTGACTTCAAAGAATCCAAATGATTCAATGTCTGCTAAAGTCTTTAGTGAATATCTTGCTCCTTACTCTAAACCCCTGCAGACAATAGTTTCTATCATCCTCTGATCTTAGATATTCCGGGATATTTTTCGTATCTTTCATTATAAATATCCTCCATATTTCTGGAGATATTTTTATAACTATTCTTATCTGAAATCATTAATCTCTTTGTGCTATCAGTATTACACCATATAGAAACTGTTAGTTTCTATATTCTGTAAACTTTCGAGCTAAAAATATGAATGTTATTGAAGTAATGTTGAGAACTGATGCATGGGTTAGTATAATATAATGACACTTGATCAACGTGATTATATTACATTAAGTCATGCTGAGTTCTAATGGGATGTGATGATTCACAGATTTTAACGCCATCATGTGCCATGTTACATAACTCTTTCATTCTGTTTAATTTCTGAACATATCAAGAAAATATATTCTTGATAGTTCTATTCTCAGTGATTCTGGTAATTTGACGAATCAAATCGTGTTATTACGTTCTCTCTTGTTTAGAACATTATATTCATTCGAAACTCCATACTTACGAATTCTGGACCATTACAAGAGGTGTCCAACCGTAAAAAGAAGAAACGAAGGGACAAAGCTCCAAAAGAAATAGAAATTGAAGTATAAATCACAGCAAAGAGGAAGGAGTATTAACTGTGGATGACAATGATTATAGAAAACAGATATAGGGACATTGAAATATAAGGAAAGATATAAAGCCCGATAACAACACCTAAATTACAAACCGTGTATATCAATGTTAATCGCAACATAAAGACACGGGAGAATTATAAGTACTATAACCCCAAGGGCAAAGTAGAAGTAAGCAGATTCCTCTGGTGGAAGTTGGAAAAGAAGAATAATTGTTGCGATAATAAGGATGAGGACAAGGATCAGAACCGGATTAAGCATTATTATAATCTTTTGGATATATGAACTGAGAAAGAAGGCATAGAAATGGTGGAAACTAATGGAACGGAAAAGGTAAATTTATAAGGGAAATATCAGACGGAGAAATCGAGGCAGATCACCGTATTTAATTATAGAGATCTTAATTTTCCTACTCACCGAAGAATAAAATCTTTTAGATTCCGTAGATTTTCTTTAAATCCCTTGAATTCCGGAATTCAACCCTGACTCTGTCAAAAGTTAAGTCGCACCTTATTTTCTAAATTCAATCGCGACTACGTCAAAAGTTATGGAAAATCTCCATTTCTTCATCTCGATCTTTTGTGATAACTTCATTCATACGCTTCAATTAATCGAATCATTTTATCCATATTACTCAATGATAATAAAACTCTATTTATCAACCCATATTCGTCATGAAAACATTTTTATTGTTAGCCATGATGACCTCACTCAAATTTCGGGACGAAATTTCTTTAACGGGTAGGTACTGTGATGACCCGGGAATTTCCGACCAAATTTAAACTTTAATCTTTATATGTTTCCGACATGATAAGCAAAGTCTGTAATGTTGAGTCTTGAAAGTTTTGAAATCTATATTCATGTAATCAATTACACTTTGGCCATGCCTGACGATTCACGAACAATTGTGTGTAAATAAAAATGTATATATTATGTAAATGGAAATATATACATATACAACAATCTGAAATTTAAAAAAAAATATAATTGAAATATTAGAATCAAATACGTAATGTATGATACAAAATAATTAAACTGTTATGAATAATGAATCCATGTATATATATATATATATATATATATATATATATATATATATATATATATATATGATTTTTATACACAATACTATGTATATTGTATTAAAAATTCTAATATGTTATATGAAGGTTACATAATAAATAATATATAATGTTAATATATAAAATATAATCACAGAATAGTTATCATACTAATGATAATATTAATTTGATACCTAATACATAGATATGAGATTGGATAAGCATAATTTGTTATATCAATATCAATATTAGCATTACTATTAACATTAGTATTATTATTTGTATTATTAATATTATTAATTTTAATATAAATAAAATAGGATATGTATAAGTTGTTATTAATATCAATAATATTCATATTATTATAAGTAGTGTTATTAATAAAGTTAATGATAGTATTATCATTATCATTGTTAATATCAGTGTAACTGATAATAAAATTTCAATTTTATTGATTATGATTAATATTAGTATTATTATAAATAATATTATTATTAGATATTAATATTACGAAATTATTATTAATATAAATTATTATCATTATCATTATTACAATTATTAAAGAATAATACAACATATCTTTTATTATTAATAACATTATTGATTATTGATTATTATTATTACTAATATTCTTATTATTATTTGTTGATATCAAATATTAATAGGTGTATAATTAAGATTATGTTCCATATATATTTAATGTACAATTATATATATATATTTGTTATATAATTATATAAATACAGATATAGGAAATTAGATATATATATAAATACTTATATATAAAAGTCAGTTATATATATTTATATAAAAAGAAAATAGATATAACAGATAAATATATATATGTACGGTTATATACAATTATGATCATTAATAAATTTAAATTTTTTTATATATACTAATGTAAACACAGATATTTATATTGCCTGTTCAATCACGATATAGCCATTGAGGATATTTTTTTTTTTGATTCTGTATCTAATTTATTATCTGTCTCAATCCAATCCAGTACAACAATCTATTTCAATTACAGTAAATTACAAAATCCGTTGAAAGTCACTGTTTTTTTTTTTTTTTGTTCTTATTTTCTTCCTTTCTGTTTAATGATTCTATCGACGTGAATTAAGATAAAGCAAGTAAGTTACCCACTCTCATGACCAGTTACACACTCTCTTAACCTTCTTTAATCGATAAAAAAAAGAGAGAAAGTTAATAGGCAACTCATCAGGTACTCTGTTCTTGAACCCAAAACACCCATAATTCAAATTCGATTTTTTTTTTCAAAAACTAAAAATGTAGTTATGATAGGAATCATCTATTGAAACTTCCTGCAAAGTTTCATAATCCAATTTTTATTATTCATCTTGAATTCGTGAGTCAAACTTTCAAACTCAAAAAGTCAAAGCCTGTGTTCATCAAGAAATTTGAATTCTATGTTATGTTTTAAATTCAATTGACGAATCCAGTAGTTTCTAAGATTGATATACGATGTATTTCATGTTATAAACTTTTTATAATACGACCTCGAAAGTAAAAATAATTTTTTTTTCCTCTTCAAACAGCGACGAAGCTGGACAGTTTTTTTTTTTCGTTTTTCTTTGATAATCATAAACACCCAATCCAATCCATGATCATTTATAAGTCCTAGATGATATCATAATTTCATTATTTGGCTATTGGAAGTTCTCTGGTCGAACTGATTGAGTGAAGAAGAAGGGAATAACTAATTTCGGGTTAAGTAAAATTGGAATGGGATTTATTCCAGAAAAACTGAAATGGACTAGTGGTTAAGTGTGGTTTCTGGTGTTCAAGAGGTCGCGGGTTCAAGTCCCGGCCAAGCCGGATTGCTATTTTTTTTTGCCTTTAATGCCTTTAAGGTAGTAATCAATTTCTTTTTATTGATATTAGTATTATTATTATCATTGTTATTATAAATTTTATTATTATTATTATTACTATTATTAGTATTATTATTATTATGATTATTGCTATGGTTTTTAATATTGTTATAGTAATTATTATTTTCATTGATTTTGTTATTATTGATAGTGTTATAAATATTATTATTTTTAATATTACTAATAAATATTAGTTATCATTTATCACTATTATTATTACAATTAAAGTTATAACTAAGAAATATTGCTATTACTACTATTATTATTATATTTATTAACTACTAATAGATGTATTATTATTATTATCATTATGTTAATGTAAATACTATGACTAATATTATTATTATTTAGATTAAGTAACATCATTAAGTATTATTAACGATATTATTAGTAATCTTCATATCAATATAATTAAATAAAACTTTTTATATATATAGCAAACATTGTTATCTATGTAAAATATACTTATAAGTATATTACGTATAAGTATAAATTAATTAAATTACCAACCTTTATATAAATATCCATATATAATAAATTAAGTATTTTTAATATATATAGTTTGTATATAACTAAATAGATTAAAAATCATTATCAAAGATATATACAAATTAATTACATAAAGTTATACTTATTCGATTACGAGTATATATTTTAATATATATATGTATACAAATGATATAGGTTCGTGAATCCGAGGCCAACCCTACTCTTGTTCAATGTCGTTCTATGTATTTTTATTACAAAATACAATATGTGAGTTTCATTTGCTCCCTTTTTACTCATTACATTTTTGGGCTGAGAATACATGCAATGTTTAAATAACTGTTTTTGCAATATTTATATGCGTGAGTTTCATTTGCCCTTTTTACTCTTTACGTTTTTGGGCTGAGAATACATGCAAATACTTTATTAACTGTTTTACAATATTTATATGCGTGGGTTTCATTTGCCCTTTTTACTCTTTACGTTTTTGGGCTGAGAATACATGCAAATACTTTATTAACTGTTTTACAATATTTATATGCGTGAGTTTCATTTGCCTTTTTACCCTTTATATTTTTGGGCTGAGAATACATGCGCTGCTTTTATAAATGCTTTACGAAATAGACACAAGTGATCAAAACTACATTATATGGTTGAATGATCGAAATCGAATATGCCCCTTTTTATTAAGTCTGGTAATCTAATAATTAGGGAACAGACACCCTAATTGACGCGAACTCTAAAGATAGATCTATCGGGCCCAACAAGCCCCATCCAAAGTACCGGATGCTTTAGTACTTCGAAATTTATATCATGTCCGAAGGAGGATCCTGGAATGATGGGGATATTCTTATATGTGTATTGTGAATGTCGGTTACCAGGTGTTCAATCCATATGAATGATATTTTTGTCTCTATGTATGGGACGTATGTTTATGAGAAATGAAACTCATGTGGTCTATTAAAATGGTGGAAATGATTATTTATGTTAAACTAATGAACGCACCAACCTTTTGGTTGACACTTTAAAGCATGTTTATTCTCAGGTATGAAAGAAATCTTCCATTGTGCATTTGCTCACTTTAAAGATATTACTTGGAGTCATTCATGACATGTTTCAAAAGACGTTGCATTCGAGTCGTCGAGTTCATCAAGATTATTATTAAGATAATTATAATTAGATATATTATGAAATGGTATGCATGTCTGTCAACTTTAGATGTAATGAAAGATTGTCTTTTCAAAACGAATGCAATGTTTGTAAAATGTATCATATAGAGGTCAAGTACCTCGCGATGTAATCAACTGTTGTGAATCGTTTATAATCGATATGGACTTCGTCCGGATGGATTAGGACGGGTCCTTTCATATATGATGTAGATGATGATGTTTACGTTTGATTATGAAGATGAATATGATAACGGGTTATTATGATAGTGATTATGTAATAACGATGATGATCATATGATGAATTAATAATAATGATAATGCTTACAGCGATAATAATGGATGAGATACAATAATGATGATTGGGTTTAAGAAACAAATAGATATATAGTTATATACATTAAGTTGGAGATTTAAAACAGAAATGAAAGAGTGGAGCAGTTGGTTTGGTCTTGTGGGTGGTTAACGAGGTCGCGGGTTCGAGCCCGGGCTGGGTCATTTAATTTTTTTAAACCTCCTTTGATAAGGTAGCCTATTTTCTTTATTATTATTATTATTATTATTATTATTATTATTATTATTATTATTATTATTATTATTATTATTATTATTATTATTATTATTATTATTATTATTATTATTATTATTTTCATTATTGTTATTATTAATTATGTTATTATTGTTATGATAATTAGTGTTACCCTTAATATTAATATAATGAATGTTATTATCATTAAAGTAAATAATATTATTATTCCCATCATTGTTATTATAATTACTTATTAGTATTATGTATTATTAATTATTATCAATATTATTATTAATAACATGATTACTAAAAATTAGTATCATTAATATAATTTATATTATTATCATTACTAGTATTATCAATAGGTATTATTATTATTATTGTTATTATCAATATTATTAATTATATCAAATTATTAGTAATATAATTATTATTATTATTATTATTATTATTATTATTATTATTATTATTATTATTATTATTATTATTATTATTATTATTATTATTATTATTATTATTATTATTACAAATTTATGTTATAGAAGCTTTGGTCATTAGCTTAGAAATTTAAAACGAAGATTATGATTTTATGACTATGAATATAATAGTTTTAAAGATATTGCTAAGATTATTATTATAAAAATGATACAAATTATTTTTTTTATTAATATTAATATTGGAATTAACAAGTTGACATTAAATATTAGTATTATCATATAATTATTGAAATTCTATAAAAACTATCATTTCTATTATTTTTACATTATTATTATTATCAGTATTATCTATATCATTATTATTAAAGTTTTAATGACGTTGTCAAGGTTATAAGTATAAAAATAAAGATTATTTATATAAAAATATATTCAATACATATAAATTAACTATATTATTATTATTATGTACAAAATAAAAATATATAAATAAATAATAAAACTTATAAATTATTAAATATAACAATTACATCACTAATAATAAAATATATATATATTTATTCGATTACAAGTATATGTTTTAATATATATATATATATATATATATATATATATATATATGTATATATATATATATATATATATATATATATATATATATATATATATATATATATATATATGTATATATATATATATATGTATATATATATATATATATATATATATATATATATATATATATATATATATATATATATATATATATATATATATATATATATATATATATATATATATATATATGTATATATATATATATTCGTGAATCTGAGGCCAACCCTGCATTGTTCAGTATCGTCGTATGAATATTTTTACTACAAAATATTGTATTGTGAGTTTCATTTGCTCCCTTTTTAAATACTTTTGCAATATATATTTTTGGGACTGAGAATACATGTACTTTTATAAATGTTTAACGAAATAGACACAAGTACTTGAAACTACATTCTATGATTGAATTATTTGGAAGCCCTAGTTCTAATTTTAGATACATGTATTCGCCCGTGAGCAGACCTGCATAGATGGTTCTCTTTTTAGATACATGTGTTCGGCCGTGAGCAGACCGGTACAGATGGTTCTATTTTTAGATACATGTATTCGTCCATGAGCAGACGGCACATATGGTTCTATTTTTATATACATTTTTTCCGACTAATATACTGATTGCGATTGCCGGTATATTTATAAAATTCCCACCAGGTGTTCATCATATTAATAGATTTTATAGCAGTGAGCAGACTTGCACAGATTGATTATGAAAAATGAAGTCTTGTGGTCTATTAAAATATTGAAATGATTGTTATGATAAACCTATGAAATCACCAACCTTTTGGTTGACACTTTTAAGCATGTTTATTCTCAGGTATGAAAGAAATCTTCCGCTGTGCATTTGTTCATTTTAAAGATATTACTTGGAGTCATTCATGGCATATTTCAAAAGATGTTGCATTCAAGTCATTGAGTTCAATAAAGATTATTATTAAGTAAATGACAGATTAGGTCATTTATAGTTGGATATATTATGAAATGGTAGGCATGCCGTCAACTTTCAATGAGATGAAAGTTTGTCTTTTAAAAAACGAATGCAATGTTTGTAAAATGTATCATATAGAGGTCAAGTACCTCGCAATATATCCATATGTTGAAGACTTCGTCTAGGTGGATTAGGACGGGTCTCTACAGGTGGTATCAGAGCGGTGGTCGTAGCGAATCAGGTCTTGCATTAGTGTGTCTAACTAGTAGTTGTTAGGATGCATTAATGAGTCTGGACTTCGGCCTAGTAGTTGTTAGGATACATTAATAAGTCTGGACTTGAACCTGGTCTGCATGTCAAAAGTTTTGCTTACCGTTCTTTGTCGAAAAATATCTACCTATCATTTTCAGTCTCGGCAGGTCTTATTGCAATTATTGCATAGATGATGTACAGAAAAATTCATATCCCATCACATTAGACGTTGTCTGACACGTTTCCTTAATTCTCTCTGTAATCTATGAGATCTCCTGTACTATATATAGGTATTCTATGTAATTAGAATATCATTCAATATCTGAAAATCATTTCATATCGGAAAAAAAAGAAAAAAAACCCTTTATCTAACCGTACAAGACGGAACTCGTAACTAGTTCAAATTCCTCAGATTCCGACAGCTATTCCGATATGGATTTCCACTCGAACTCTGAAAGCAGTGTAACCGGAATGGATCAACCAATCATCCATCATCAATTCTGGATGATGAGTTCATAGTCGGCTTAATCAATGGAGATGAGAAGAAGGCGATCTTTTCCACCAACCGAATTCACCTCTTGGTGAAGAACCTGAAGCACTTACGTCCGAAACACCATATTCACCCTCATTTCCAGAGTATCTCGTTATGATTATATACTATCTCAAATTCTAGATCTTATTCATCCGCTCGTCCGAACTGCCAATCATCCCGGTGTAATAGAAGAAGTCAACGAGCTTCGCGCTCGGGTAGTGACTTTGGAGAATATGAAGCAAAGGTTACAAGCACCAGTAGCATCACCAACATCAACATTAATACTACCAACAACCACATCCGCACCGCAAACCTCAACTTCACAATCTATACCTCGAGTATCAACGTTATACGCACCATAGATACTAAGGAGTACCAACAACAACAACCGATAAAGTATTAATCTATAACATCATTGGAAAAACATTATGTGGCGATTATGTAATCTCAAAAGTCTTAGAGATTATATATGTATATATATTTTCATAGAGATTGTAATTAAAAATTCTTTTGTACAAACTGTTAATGAAGAGAATATTTTAACGGGTAGGTAATACCCGAGAAATATTTAGATTTCACATTAATAAGTTACACTGTACATTCTACCAATCTGATTCAACAGTCATTTACTATTCTACTTACATCCACAGATATACGAATCCGTTCACCACAGAATAACCATTTTCATTCAATTTCATAAGTGGATTTTGACTTATCAGAATCCAACAAGTGGCGTAATGAAGAAAACATTGGACAAAAATAAAATTTGTTAGAAACAAACAAATTAACTATAATAAATTTTGTTAATAATCCACGCTAACAAAATCCTAGCTAACTGTTCCTATCTAACTGCTAATTCCTTATTACGTTTTATTTATCGCAATTTATTTATCGCAATTTTATTTATCATCATTTAATTTCTGTTATTTACTTTACGCACTTTAAATATCGTCGGATAAAATCGGGACACATATACAATGTTTTGACATATCATATCGACGTCATCTATATATATTATTTGGAATAATCGTAAGTCACTCTATATCGTGGTAATGCTCGAGTTAGCATATAAAGGGTCGAGGTTGATTCTAAAATAATATATATACCTTGAGTTGTGATCGAGTCTGAGACGTGTATACAATGGGTCACGATATGTATTAATTAATTCGAATATTATAAAATAAACTATATATGAACTATTGAATTACTAACTGTGGACTACTAACTGTGGACTACTAACTCTGGACTACTAACATTAGACAATTAAAATGAATTAAAATATTGATTATAACATATGAAACTAAACATTTCTTCAAGTTTGCCACTTGATTTCATCTTAAACCTCATTTGTATCTCGACGATTACAATCTGCGTTCAAATCTTTCATGATTCTTAAAAACACCTCAATCGAGAGGATGAACCAACTGCATCTCATCTACGGAAGGAAATATTTATGCATATAGTTATGTACCTAAAAAACACTCGGAACACGAGTAAACGTGTAACACGTATATGTGCTAGCTCCTTTGGCATTGTTATTACCGAAAATAACATTGCAATTCTTTTTCAAATTATCCAATTTTGTCACAGCTCCAGCAAATCAGCTTCAATTTTTTTTCATTCGAATTAACCTTATTATAACCTCGATATATAAGTTTGCCTTTCGTCATCATTACCGGGGAACCGTTTATATTCCACCACATTAGCAGTAAACTTACTAGCAACTTCATTACTCATTGGCTTAACTCTCTCAAAAGAACCATTATATTTGTTCGTTAAAACCTATTCATATACTCATCCACATCTTATAACAAGAATTACCACATCAATTACCGGGAATTAGCAATCAATATTTTGAAATCTCGCAGCATGTCTACATCAACAGTTATATGTATACACATAACATTTATCTCTTAGAATTATGACCTTCCATTCTAAAATTCTAAAAAGCACCCAGTATGTGAATCAATACTCTGAATTTTGAAAAGTTGAATGAAGCAACAAAAACTGTAAACGACCTTAACAGCCAAAAGTTTGATGATAAAAAAAAAGAAAATTTGTATGTTGGCAAAGCTTAGAAATGTTAGAACTGGAAAATGGATTGAGCAAACCATGAAGGAGGCTGTGGACAAATCACAAAGACTAAACCTACCTTCAAAGAATCCAAATGATTCATTATCTGCTGAAGTCATTAACGAATACATTGTTCCTGACTCTAAACCTTTACGGACAAATCTTCTTCATCATTCATCGATATCAGAAATTCTAAGATATCATCGTATCTTTTATTATAAATATCCTCGATATTTCTGAAGATATTTTCATAACTATTCTTATCTGAAATCGTTTATCTCTTCGCAATATCAGTGTTACATCAGAAAGGAAACTATTTTAGTTTCTAAATTCTGAAAAATTCGAATTTAAAATATGAATGTTTTTGAAGTAATGTTGGGAATTGAAGCATGAGTTAGTATAATATAATGACACTTGATCAATGTGATTATATTACAGTAAGTCATGTTGAGTTTCTAATGGAACGTGATGATTCACAGATTATAACGTCATCATGTGCCATGTTACACGAATCTTACATTCTACCTAATCTCCAAACATATCGAGAACATATCTTCCTGATAGTTCTATCTTTTCTCTTGAATTCTGGTAATTTATTCAATCAAGATCGTGCTATTACAATTTTTATCTTAAAACATTAGTCATTTTTATTCGAAACTCCATACTTACGAATTCTAAACCATTACTTGCGGAGAGAAAGCAAAAGAATGGAACTCCAAAATAGAAAATGGGAGTGGTGGAAAATAATGGAACGGAAAAAGTTTAATTTATAATGGAAATATCAGACAGAGCAATCGAGACAGATTATCACATTTAACCGAAGAAAATCCTAATTTCCTTAATCATCAAAGAATCAAATCTTATTACGAAGATTTTCTTTAAATCCCTTGAATTCCGAAAATCCACCGTGACTATGTCAAAAGTTAAGTCTCTATCTCAATCTTTTGTGACAACTTCACTCGTACTCTTCGAGCAATCAAATTGTTTTATCCATATTACCTTAATGATGATAAAACTCTAAATTTCTAGCTCGTATACATCATGAAAATATACTTATTATCAGTCATGACCATCCTAATCAAATTTCGGGACGAAATTTCTTTAACGGGTAGGTACTGTGACGATCCAGAAATTTTTGCCAAATTTAAACTTAATCTTTATGTGATCTCGACATGATAAGCAAAGTCTGTAAGGTTGAGTCTCAAAATTCTGAACTGTTTACATGAATTCAATAGACCTTTGACTATTTCCGACGATTCACGAACAACTATTGGTAAATGGATACATACATATATATATATATATATATATATATATATATATATATATATATATATATATATATATATATATATATATATATATATATATATATATATATATATACACACTAATTTGAAATATAATTGGAAGTAATATATGATTTGAATATTATAAATAAATATGTAAAATAACAAACGATATAATAAAAATTGTTATTTAAAATGAATCCATATATATATATATATATATATATATATATATATATATATATATATATATATATATATAGAATATATTAAAAATAAATATTAAATGATTGTAATACTTGTTTGATGTTCCGATTGATATTATGTAAGTTTAAATCGAATTTATATGATTTTAAAATAAACGGTGATCCGAAAATGAGTTCTATAAATTTTAGGCTTACTAAAAATGAATTTAGGATCTAATTATTAAATTTTAGCACTTTTTATATTTTACCCAAAATCGAGAGGGACAGTTGATGTAATTTTTATTTAATTAATTAATGATCGAATTTTATACCATGATGACTGAAATAATTAAAGAAACTTAATATAAAAATTTGGGATTTTTCTGAATACTTTTATACGCCACTAATTATCAACAGAGCACGATAAAGTCTCGGGTGATAAAACTGTCGGTAGATATGACCAAAAATCTCCCCGGCTACTTACTTGGTTTGAATTTGCATGTTTTCAACTTTTTATTATTATATTATAATTATTATTATATATTATATAAATATAATTATATATAAATATATGTATATGTATCGATACATGGAAGTAAAAAAAAAAGAGAGTTTAACACAACCAAACCCGCTATCATGTATCCCTCCCTCTTCACTTGATTTGTCAGTTTCCACAATCCTCCCCCTCACACCGCCGGCTGCCACCATGTACCACCACCATCGCCGGAGACCCAATATTATTATTATTATTATTTTTTCATCTTCTTTCTCTTTCTCTGCTAACCCGCCACCATGACAATCACATCCCTCCTTTTTGTTATCATCAAATCGCTCAAGAATCATCACCTTCGGCCACCCAAACCATCGTCACCACCACCGCACCTGCATCATTATTATTTTTTTTTATTTTTTTGTTTGTATTGTTTCAGTCGAAAAGCTCCATCACCATTAAAATATCCACACGTTTCTGTTTATAATCTGCTCGCCGGTTCATAGAATGAATACGATCATATGTTGCTGCCATAACGATGATATTCCAGCTTCTTTACTTTCTGTTTAACAAAGAAGATGAGGAAGGAGATGAACAGTAACATGATAATGATTAACTATGCACTGCTGTACTTTATCACTTCGATTTCTGATTAAATGGTAATGGTAAGGTTACATAAAATAACGATTAGAAGAAGAATATATAGTGGTATAAATGTTGAAACAGAAAGAGGACTAGCGAGAATGATAATTATGTTTATGCTTATGGTTATAATTAATATTATAATATGATTGGAATTATGAGGTAATATACGGTGATTATAAGATGATGATGGCGATTACAATCATGGTGAAGAAGATGAAGAGTACACAAAGATGATGATAATATGTAATGATGATGATAATGGTGAATATGGACATGAAATGATGATGAGGACGAGATGATGATGATCGAGATATATGATGTAGATGATGATGTTTACGTTCGATTATGAAGATGAATATGATAATGGGTTATTATGATAGTGATTATGTGATAACGATGATGATCATATGATGAATTAATAATAATGATAAGGCTTAAGACAATAATAATGGATGAGATACAATAATGATGATTGGGTTTAAGAAACAAATTGTGATGACCGAAAAATTTCGACTTATTTAAACCAATTCTCTATACGATTTATTATTTTAACACGCTAAACAAAGTCTGTTAGATTGAGTCTCAAAATTTTAGAACTGTTTCATATATACAATTACCTTTGATTACTCTCGACGATTCATGAACAATTATATGTATGTATATATATATATATATGTACAAGTAAAACGACTTTCCTACAGTGAAAACACTATTTGCTACAGTAAAAATTACTTTGCTACAGTAAACACTATTTGCTACAGTAAATACTATTTGATGTCGACGAACTAGCAAACAAAACGGGAAAGGCGGCCATGCGATCGCATGGCAAAAACACTGAAAACTCATGCGATCGCATGAGCTACAGTAAATCGAAAAGTACTATAAAAAGGCCAGTTTGTTCGACGATATACTTCACAACATATTTTCTTATGTAAATCGAATTTTAATTTATAATTATAATTATAATTTAAGTTTAATAATAATAAAGTATATTCGAGGGTGTTTTAATTCGGGTTTCAAACCGCTTTAAGCTAAGGAAATATTGGGTATTATTCGGGGTATTGTTCTTGAATCCAAGGCCAGCCATACAGTCGTCTACCATCATTACGTCTACGCAATTTGCCAACAATATTGAGTCTCAATATTGAACTGTGAGTTATAGATCCCTTTTTAAATACTTTAAATATTTTTGGGCTGAGAATACATGCAATTTATTTTAAATGCGATAAGACACAAGTACATACTAAATTCTACACTGAGTTAAACCGGAAATCCCTTAGCTTTGGTAACTAGTAGCTGCCAGTACATAGGATATGGACTGGTGGGCGCGAATAATTGTATATGGATCCATAGGGCTTGACATCCCCGTCCGAGCTAGAGCGCTAGCCTTTTAACGGACGTATGTTATTTGAGTTTAAGACACGTTGGTTTGCGTGTATTAAAACGAATGGGGTAATTATCACTATAGCGTTAAGTTTAGTTACCAGGGTGCTCTGTTACATAGAATCTATTGATAAACTTTTGATGAAATCTTGTGGTCTATCTTTATACATGTTTATGACTCGAGCAATTAAACCTATAACTCACCAACATTCGTGTTGACTTTTTAGCATGTTTTATTCTCAGGTCCTTAGAATGCTTCCGCTGTGATGTGCTTGTTGCCTGCATGGAGTCTCTCATGCTTTGTACAAAGTTTATTGCATTCAAAATAAAACTGCGTTGTGTAATAAATAATTGGACTGTGATGTCAACCTGTAAATTAAAGACTTATGTATTTCGGGGTTTTGCTTATACCTAAGCACTCGCCCACATGTTTATAACTTTCTATGTTTAGAAAGTCACTTATTTTAATGAATGCAATATTTTATCAAAACGTATCATATAGAGGTCAAAACCTCACTGTGGAATCAATGATTAACGTGCCGCGTCAATAGAGATTTTGACGGGTCGTTACACAAATAGACATATAGTTATATACATTAAGCTGGAGATTTAAAATAGAAATGAAAGAGTGGAGCAGTTGGTTTGGTCTTGCGGGTGGTTAACGAGAGGTCGCGGGTTCGAGCCTGGGCTGGGTTATTTAATTTTTTTTAAACCTCCTTTGATAAGGTAGCCTATTTTCTTTTTATTATTATTATTATTATTATTATTATTATTATTATTATTATTATTATTATTATTATTATTATTATTATTATTATTATTATTATTATTATTATTATTATTATTATTATTATTATTATCATTATTATCATTATTATCATTATTATCATTATTATTATTATTATTATTATTATTATTATTATTATTATTATTATTATTATTATTATTATTATTATTATTATTATTTTTATTATTATTATTATTATTATTATTATTATTATTTTCATTATTGTTATTATTAATTATGTTATTATTGTTATGATAATTAGTGTTACCCTTAATATTAATATAATGAATGTTATTATCATTAAAGTAAATAATATTATTATTCCCATCATTGTTATTATAATTACTTATTAGTATTATGTATTATTAATTATTATCAATATTATTATTAATAACATGATTACTAAAAATTATTATTATTAATATAATTTATATTATTATCATTACTAGTATTATCAATAGGTATTATTATTATTGTTATTATCAATATTATTAATTATATCAGATTATTAGTAATATAAGTATTATTATTATTATTATTATTATTATTATTATTATTATTATTATTATTATTATTATTATTATTATTATTATTATTATTATTATTATTATTATTATTATTATTATTATTATTATTATGATTAGAATTACGAATTTATGTTATAGAAGCTTTGGTCATTAGCTTAGAAATTTAACACGGAGATTATGCTTTTATGACTATGAATATAAAAGTTTTAAAGATATTGCTAAGATTATTATTATGAAAATGATATAAATTATTTTGTTTTTATTAATATTAGTATTGGAATTAACAAGTTGACATTAAATATTAGTATTATCATATAATTATTGAAATTCTATAAAAACTATCATTTCTATCATTTTTACATTATTATTATTATCAGTATTATCTATATCATTATTATTAAAGTTTTAATGACGTTGTCAAGGTTTTAAGTATAAAAATAAAGATTATTTACATAAAAATATATTCAATATATATAACTTAACCATATTAATATTATTATGTACAAAATAAAAATATATAAATAAATAATAAAACTTATAAATTATTAAATATAACAATTACATCACTAATAATAAAATATATATATTTATTCGATTACAAGTATATGTTTAATATATATATGAATGATGTAGGTTCGTGAATCCGAGGCCAACCATGCATTGTTCAGTATCGTCGTATGAATATTTTTACTACAAAATATTGTATTTTGAGTTTCATTTGCCCCCTTTTTAAATGATTTTGCAATATATATTTTTGGGACTGAGAATACATGCGCTTTTATAAATGTTTGACGAAATAGACACAAGTACTTGAAACTACATTCTATTATTGAATTATTTAGAAGCCCTACTTCTATTTTTAGATACATGTATTCAGCCGTGAGCAGACCGGCATAGATGGTTCTCTTTTCAGATACATGTATTCGACTGTGAGCAGACCGGTACAGATGGTTCTATTTTTAGATACATGTATTCGGCCGTGAGTAGACCGGCACATATGGTTCTATTTTTATATACATTTTTTTGACTAATATACTGATTACGATTTAGGGTATATTGGTAAAATTCCCACCAGGTGTTCATCATATGAATGGATTTTATAGAAGTGAGCCGACCTACACAGATTGATTATGAAAAATGAAGTCTTGTGGTCTATTAAAATATTGAAATGATTGTTATGATAAATCTATGAACTCACCAACCTTTTGGTTGACACTTTTAAGCATGTTTATTCTCAGGTATGAAAGATATCTTCCGCTGTGCATTTGCTCATTTTAAAGATATTACTTGGAGTGATTCATGACATATTTCAAAAGACGTTGCATTCAAGTCGTTGAGTTTAATAAAGATTATTATTAAGTAAATGACAAATTAGGTCATTTATAGTTGGATATATTATGAAATGGTAGGCATGTCGTTAACTTTCAATGAGATGAAAGTTTGTCTTTTAAAAAATGAATGGAATGTTTGTAAAATGTATCATATAGAGGTCAAGTACCTCGCAATGTATCCATATGTTGAAGACTTCGTCCAGGTGGGTTAGGTCGGGTCTCTATAGATAACACTTTTGAGGAGACAAACCCAAGCTCCCTTTCTTAACACGCCCAACACTTTCTGCCACACTCTTAGTCTTCTTAATTGGAGAGCTCTTAGTCTCAAACTTCCTTTTGTTAGAAGTTTGGTCTACTTCTTTTGGTAGATTCACCTCAAACCCATTAACTACCTCGAACAATTTAGTGAAAGTATCCACATCGACAAGGCTTATTCGATCTCGTAATTTTTTTCCATCAATTGATGGAACGTCTCTATCCACAATATATCATTTCCAACATACTCAGGGCAAAATTGAGCCTTTGCCATGAACATCATCCCTTGCGCCATATTATGTAATTCTTTTCGTAACCTAGTAGCATCCGCCTCCGTCTGGAATTCTTCGAAAAATTCCTTCTTAAAATCCTCCCATGGAAAATTTATTGTACGTTCTTCCCCGAGCAACATAATCTTCTCATTCCACCACCTCTTCGCATCACCTATCAATGTACTTTTACATAAGCGTGTCTTCTTCTCAGGTGGGCATTCACTTGTACGAAAGGACCCCTCCATTTCGGATACGCACAACATGCTCACTAATGGATCGTATTTTCCAGCATAAGTCGGTGGTTTCGTAATCAAAAACTTTTTTAAACCAAAGTCCTTTCTCGGGATATTCTCCCGTTCACCCTCGCCGTGATTACCACATCCTTAATACCTACCTCATCCCCACCTTCGTGATTTTGATGTCTAGCGAATCTCTTTTCAAATTCCTCCTGTATGTGAATAGATACTTGCTCCTTAATTATTTTCGTGACCTCCTTACTAATCACTTCTTAGAAACCCTCTTTAACCTTACGGGTGAAATATGAAGAGAAATTCTCCAATGCAACCCCAATTTTAGTGGATAAGTCGTCACCAATATCATCAATTTAACGCTTCCCCGAGGCGTCACCTTGATTACCTTCTGTAGTCATCCTGAAAGTGTACAATCGATTAAATACATGAATAATGTAAATAACGTACCCTCAACCCTTTATCTTGCTTGGTGCTTGTCATGCTTCACTTGCATAACATGGTGCACGACTGTAATAGTGGTGGCCAAGCACCATTACCCCCGTGTACGTGGTTACACTCGTTGGCAAAACAAGTACTTCACTAGATAAAACAAATACAATAACATCCTAGTTAATTATCCTATACGTCAAGGCACTGCGTAAATACGATTTGGCCCGCTATTCCTACAAGTCCCAACATCAACACATATCACATAATGATCTAAGTTTAGGAACCTATTCCAAAGCCTCCTAGATCACTTACACCATGCTCGGATGCCTGAACGCACCTCGACTCATTTCCTGAAAATGAATTTTATTTTAAAAACTGAAGCGATGTGGCACATCACATATGAATGCGAAGCATGACATATAATACTGTTGTCTAGTTTCAGCCAATTTAACCATGTTGACCCGTTCTAGTAACTAGTTTGACACAATCACATTATAATCCAAAAATAACCTGTTTAACTTCACAATTTACATTAACAAACAAGTTAAAAAAAATTAACTTTGTTCATACAAACATTGTGCGCCAACGACCTAGTACACAACCAAAGAGGTTACTTTGACTCAAACAAAATCCGACTAACAACACAAGTACAAGAGCATGTCATCTAGGTGTATCCACCCTCTAAGGCATCACCAAAAGAGTATGTTTTCCTAATCCCCAAAAGTAACTTCAAACAAACAAGCTATCCACCGAACTTACCTTTTCCATTATCCGTACTCGAATCTATCAAAAGAGATAAACAACAAAAGTGTAACCTAGCGCCTAGTAAAAATAATTATAGTACATATGCTCATATACATAATACATATATAATTATATAACCACCAACCAAATAACTCCACAAATAATCATACAAACATGTATACCAATTATATCATGTAAATATCTACTAAATCAAGCATGCTTAATAACACTTTATGATCGAAATTTCACCACTAGAATTGACCGTAAACACTGCTTGGACAAGTCCTACCACCGTACTTAGCCACAACCATAATCAAAGCCTACCAACGGATTTGACTACGATCACACCGCTTGGTCAAGAACCACCACCAAACTTGACCATAGGATTGGTGCTTGTAATTGACGTATGGTTATATATATGTGGATATATATATATATATATATATATATATATATATATATATATATATATATATATATATATATATATATATATATATATATATATATATATATATATATTTATATTTATATATATATCCACATATATATAACCAAACGTTAATTACGAGCACCAATCAATTAGCCTATAAGAAAATAATTCTTAATAAGCCAATTTAAAGTAATCTATCTAACACACCATTATAGTCATCTTAAGTTTCTACAAGTACAAATTTTGGCCATTTTTCACTTGCCATCAAATTGATCAATTTAGGGTTTGACCCATAATCACTAATTAGATAGTAATTATGCTCCAAACGAACACTTTACACCATTAACACATGTAATTCATGTGCTAATTCATCAACTTGACCCAAACCCTAAATTTACCACTTAAAAGTCAACTTTCAGATTTTGACCCAAAATTATAATTAACAACATTATCATCTTCATTCTCTAACACTACTAATCACGATTAATTTCCAAAATAATCATATTTAGCTAATAAAATTCCAAACTCTAGTTTCATCCATGATATTTGTGCATCATGCATGAACTAATCACAATACCGACATGCATACATAATTATAATTCATTAAGAACCCCAACAACAAAGATTACGGTTCTTACCACTAGTGAAAATAATGAATAAAAGGTGATTTTTCAAGATATCCTTACCCCCATGGGTTTAGTCTACCCTTAATTGCATTAATCAGTAGCTTTTAGCCTCAATTTAAAAGGAAATCAAAAACCTAAAACCCCTCTTGTTTGCTCCTACCCGTTGCCCTCCTTCTAATTATTTTCTTTTATTTATTTTGTGATTAAATGAGAAAGAGTTTATACGAAGCCTGTTAGAAGTGTCGAATTGATGTGGATGAATTCATGAAAGTGGCTAATAAAAAAGCAAGGTAACAATGGTAATGACAGGAAACATTATAGTTTCCAATTGAGTAAAGGAAAACAAACAGTGTCAAGAAGAGAAGCGTGTTTTAGTGATGATAAATCTAAGGTGAATGAGCACAAAGGCAAGACTTTGCATGTTGGGTCTAGTAAAGTTACAAACTACAAATTATTTTAAGGCGCTAATGGAATGCGTAGAGAATGATCAAGCTCGAGACTACAGTCGGCTTATGGATGAACAGAGGGATGTTGAGGAGAATGCGGACAAAACTGCATATTTCATGAGCATAAAATCGGGTTATTGTAGTCTTAGTTTCTTTCATGTCTTAGTTTAGTTGTGTAGTTGGATGTTTTTTTGGTTTTGCTAGTTCATGTGTAGGTTTTAGCTTATTTTGTGGTTATTTTGGAGGCCGCAACATGCGCTTATGATCGTTGTTCTTATTTTTATTTTTAATTGTTTTTTATATAATATTCACCGAATGATACCCTTTACTCAAAAAAAAAAAACTAGCAAATAGCCAATATATATCTCCATATCATTAGCAGATTCAAAAAATTTTGTCCGGGTAAATAAATTTGTTAGAAAGCATTAATAGTAAGAGAGCTCCTAACGGTACTGTGTTCGAAGTCGTCCACCAAACCACCCAGTAGGGCGCTAATGGTAGCGGGTCACCCTGCCTGCGCCCTACATTTCGCCATTTTCCATTTCTTTTCAAAGCATGATCGTGGACGAATAAAAGCCAAAACATCTTGACTGTATGGTAAAAAATTCCCAACGGCTAGTTTTTGTTTTTTCCAATTTATTTACTCCATACTCTATATATACATATCCATATTCCATATTTCATATCCTAATTCATTTCAATACTTTCAATTCAATTAACACAAAATTCTCACAAACATTTTATCACCACAAATGAGTTCCAAAAAAATTCAAAGGGAAAAGCAAACAAAGAGAACAAGTTCAAGATCGAAACGCAGTCGAGCGAGATATGTTTCAACATGTACTCGATAAGCAACAAACTAGTGGTTTTTCTCAATTTGCAAATATCAACCCATTTACCTATATGTTTCAAAATATTCAACCACAACAAATGCAACAACTTCCATACTACCCGAATCAACAACACATAATAACTTCCATACTACCCAAACCAACATCGTCAACACTTTTCAACACCAAACCCGATACCAAACACTACACCCTATTATCTAACACTACTCGACGAATCGAATGACGAAGCAGTTCCCGAAACACCACGAGAACCGAACCCAAGGTCAAACACAAACCCGTAGCCGGTCCGACAGGAAAGAAAGTGAAGTGTACGAAAGTTCCTTGGATCGACTTGGAAACTAAATTTTTAGCCAAGCGTTTTTTGTATGTTTTCGAACATCCGGACACGAGAAACTCACAAACCTTTAATTAATTTTGGGTGAAGTCCGAAGACAATATAATTCGCTAGTTCCAGAGCAAAGACGTGCGGATTATATTAGTGGGAAATGGAGTAAAATGTCACGGGATGTTAAGCAATTTATCGCAATTTCTTCAAAGGTCACTACTACATTCCGGCACAATTAGACGTGTGGAAAAACCTTTTTAGACGTATTGAACAACACGTCTACATGTGACAGCTTCAATTGAGTGGTGACAAAGAGTGCGGTTCAAGGAACCGCTCTAAAAACTCTCAAGTAGACGTGTTGTCAAATCGTTAGATTAGGCTGTTCCGTTATGTCTTTTAGATGTTCTGTTATTTACAATTAGACGTGTTCTGTTAGTTGCAATTAGATGTGTTCCGTTAGTTGCAATTAAAGGTGTTCCGTTAGTTGCAATTTAAGGTACCATTTAGACGTGTTACTCCTTTTTTGTTAATTAGACGTTTTTTCTGGAACACGTCTAATTGATTAAATTAACACGTCTAATTGATAATTAGACGTCTTCCCGGTATCAATTAAATGTGTTATCAATTATACGTGTTCCAGTAAATGTTAACCATGGTTAAAATCATATATTTTAAATAATACATGCCAACTACTAGATATTTCTCCTCTCAAATATTTCAAATAATACCCGCCAAATACCAAATACACATTTTATAACAAATTAATTTTCTACAAAACCGAATTATATATATATATATATATATATATATATATATATATATATATATATATATATATATATATATATATATATATATATATATATATATATATATATATTTAAAGTATTTACAAAGAAAACTATAAATTTAAAATACAATGGAGGAAATTCTAAACTAAAAAAATACTAATATAATGTGGTTATAGCTGGTTCTTTGAGCACTAATCTAACATGTCATCCCTCTTCGTGCCTCTTGCCTCCCTCTGCCAACAACATTTAAATTAATTAATACAAAATTGGTATGCTAAAATGATGAGTACCTGAGATTGTAACTGTTGTAACTGAGATTATAAGTGAAATTGTGATGATCTACCTGAGATGAGATCAAATAGGACACGACAAATGCCATCTTTCAATAATATCGTCTAGCTCAATTGTAGATAAACAACGTTCATACCAAGATATATATATATATATATATATATATATATATATATATATATATATATATATATATATATATATATATATATATATATATATATATATATATATATATATATATATATATATATATATATGATTTAGTTATATATTCGAAGTAGGTAATGAATCAGATGCATTGATAATCTTATAGTCATTCATAGTACTATTACAGAGATATCAACACTTCAGATTAACTATGTAAACATGAATTCGTATATCAGTAGGCGGCCATGTGACCAAAAGCAACTAACAACTACATCAGCACTACACCAGCACTACAACGACAAATTAAGAATGAAGACAATTTCTTTTTGCCAATTAAATGAGTGGAATAATCTACAATTTATCACAGTGAGAATGCAGATCCATAAACTAATTAGATCGAGAGCAGCCTATAAATAGTTATAATCAAATGACTCAATAATAATTGAGCTCGGTCATAACCTAAATTTTGACTGACTAATATTCCGTTTTCTTTAATTTTTGGAAGATGACATTATTACAAAGGCAAACAAATCAATGTAGCAAGTTGGTAAGAAAATAAACGAATGACCAAAAATTGCAGTGGCATACCGTAGCAAATAATCAATAAAAATAGTCAGCATATATATATATATATATATATATATATATATATATATATATATATATATATATATATATATATATACATACATTTAAACATTTATAGATATATAAGCATATACATATAACTGCAAACAAAACATTAAGTAAATTATATAAATAAAAATACATAAACTAAATCGATATACCTTCATCAGAGAATAAGCAAAACTTCAACAACCTGAAACATGGGTAAAACAAACAAAAGTATAAATAACTTTGCCGAATGTGACATTGAAAAGCAACAACAAAAAATAGATGGAAAATTGGCTACCACTTCAATTCGATGCATCTTTTAGTTGATGTTGACATTATTACATCTGGAACTAATTGAGCCATCATGATAAGAAAAATGGTAATCACAATAACACAACAATTAGATTTAACAAACACGTAGGCCATATTTTAATAGAAAGTTTGTGCAGCACTTCTTAGGGACTATGGGCTTAAATATATTAATGGTGCACAAATTAACCAGGTGAGATCTCATAATCTCTAATGTTAGCCAAATATCTATATACATAATCTTTATTGTAACATTTCGTTCATAGTATATATACATTCTACAGAATCAACTTAAACTATGAAACTGTAGTGACCCGAACTTTTCCATGTTTATATATATATATTAAATGAAATTGTTATTTACATGATTAATTGTTTTCAACATGTTAAGCAATCAAACTTGTTAAGACTTGATTAATTGAAATAGGTTTCATATAGACAATTGACCACCCAAGTTGACCGGTGATTCACGAACGTTAAAACTTGTAAAAACTATACGATGACATATATATGGTTATATATATAGTTAACATGATTTTATTATAAGTATGTATCTCATTAGGTATTTTAACAATGAGTTATATACATAAAAATGAGACTATTAATTTAAGAAACTCGAAAACGATATATATAACGATTATCGTTATAACAACGTCTTACTAGGTACATATAAATCATATTAAGATATTGATACACTTAGTTAATTATGTTAAATGATAAGTAAATATATTATTAAGTGTATTAACAATGAAATACATATGTAAAAATAAGACTACTAACTTAATGATTTCGAAACGAGACATATATTTAACGATTATCGTTGTAACGACATTTAACTGTATATATATCATACTAAGATATATTATATATCATAATATCATGATAATATAACAATTTAACATCTCATTTGATATAATAAACAATGGGTTAACAACATTCAACAAGATCGTTAACCTAAAGGTTTCAAAACAACATTTACATGTAACGACTAACGATGACTTAACGACTCAGTTAAAATGTATATACATGTAGTGTTTTAATATGTATTCATACACTTTTGAAAGACTTCAAGACACTTATCAAAATACTTCTACTTAACAAAAATGCTTACAATTACATCCTCGATCAGTTTCATCAACAATTCTACTCGTATGCACCCGTATTCGTACTCGTACAATACACAGCTTTTAGATGTATGTACTATTGGTATATACACTCCAATGATCAGCTCTTAGCAGCCCATGTGAGTCACCTAACACATGTGGGAACCATCATTTGGCAACTAGCATGAAATATCTCATAAAATTACAAAAATATGAGTAATCATTCATGACTTATTTACATGAAAACAAAATTACATATCCTTTATATCTAATCCATGCACCAACGACCAAAAACACCTACAAACACTTTCATTCTTCAATTTTCTTCATCTAATTGATCTATCTCAAGTTCTATCTTCAAGTTTTAAGTGTTCTTCATAAATTCCAAAAGTTCTAGTTTCATAAAATCAAGAATACTTCCAAGATTGCAACTTTACTTCCAAGTTTTCTAAATCCATTCCAAGTAATCATACAAGATCAAGAAACCTTTGTTACTTACAGTAGGTTATCTTTCTAATACAAGGTAATAATCTTATTCAAACTTTAATTCAATTTCTATAACTATAACAATCTTATTTCGAGTGGAAATCTTACTTGAAATTGTTTTCGTGTCATGATTCTGCTTCAAGAACTTTCAAGCCATCCAAGGATCCTTTGAAGCTAGATCCATTTTTCATATTTCCAGTAGGTTTATCTAAGGAACTTGAGGTAGTAATGATGTTCATAAAATCATTCGATTCATACATATAAAGCTATCTTATTCAAAGCTTTAAACTTGTAATCACTAGAACATAGTTTAGTTAATTCTAAACTTGTTCGCAAATAAAAGTTAATCCTTCTAACTTGACTTTTAAAATCAACTAAACACATGTTCTATATCTATATGATATGCTAACTTAATGATTTAAAACCTGGAAACACGAAAAACACCGTAAAACCGGATTTACGCCGTCGTAGTAACACCGCGGGCTGTTTTGGGTTAGTTAATTAAAAACTATGATAAACTTTGATTTAAAATTTGTTATTCTGGGAAAATGATTTTTATTATGAACATGAAACTATATCCAAAAATTATGGTTAAACTCAAAGTGGAAGTATGTTTTCTAAAATGGTCATCTAGACGTCGTTCTTTCGACTGAAATGACTACCTTTACAAAAACGACTTGTAACTTATTTTTCTGACTATAAACCTATACTTTTTCTGTTTAGATTCATAAAATAGAGTTCAATATGAAACAATAGCAATTTGATTCACTCAAAACGGATTTAAAATGAAGAAGTTATGGGTAAAACAAGATTGGATAATTTTTCTCATTTTAGCTACGTGAAAATTGGTAACAAATCTATTCCCACCATAACTTAATCAACTTGTATTGTATATTATGTAATCTTGAGATACCATAGACACGTATACAATGTTTCGACCTATCATGTCGACACATCTATATATATTTCGGAACAACCATAGACACTCTATATGTGAATGTTAGAGTTAGCTATACAGGGTTGAGGTTGATTCCAAAATATATATAGTTTGAGTTGTGATTAATACTGAGATACGTATACACTGGGTCGTGGATTGATTCAAGATAATATTTATCGATTTATTTCTGTACATCTAACTGTGGACAACTAGTTGTAGGTTACTAACGAGGACGGCTGACTTAATAAACTTAAAACATCAAAATATATTAAAAGTGTTGTAAATATATTTTGAACATACTTTGATATATATGTATATATTGTTATAGGTTCGTGAATCAACCAGTGGCCAAGTCTTACTTCCCGACGAAGTAAAAATCTGTGAAAGTGAGTTATAGTCCCACTTTTAAAATCTAATATTTTTGGGATGAGAATACATGCAGGTTTTATAAATGATTTACAAAATAGACACAAGTACGTGAAACTACATTCTATGGTTGAATTATCGAAATCGAATATGCCCCTTTTTATTAAGTCTGGTAATCTAAGAATTAGGGAACAGACACCCTAATTGACGCGAATCCTAAAGATAGATCTATTGGGCCTAGCAAACCCCATCCAAAGTACCAGATGCTTTAGTACTTCGAAATTTATATCATATTCGAAGGGTGTCCCAGAATGATGGGGATATTCTTATATATGCATCTTGTTAATGTCGGTTACCAGGTGTTCACCATATGAATGATTTTTATCTCTATGTATGGGATGTGTATTGAAATATGAAATCTTGTGGTCTATTGTTACGATTTGATATGTATAGGTTAAACCTATAACTCACCAACATTTTTGTTGACGTTTAAAGCGTGTTTATTCTCAGGTGAATACTAAGAGCTTCCGCTGTTGCATCCTAAAATAAGGACAAGATTTGGAGTCCATGTTTGTATGATATTGTGTAAAAACTGCATTCAAGAAACTGATTTCGATGTAACATATTTGTATTGTAAACCATTATGTAATGGTCGTGTGTAAACAGGATATTTTAGATTATCATTATTTGATAATCTACGTAAAGCTTTTTAAACCTTTATTTATGAAATAAAGGTTATGGTTTGTTTTAAAAATGAATGCAGTCTTTGAAAAACGTCTCATATAGAGGTCAAAACCTCGCAACGAAGTCAATTAATATGGAACGTTTTTAATCAATAAGAACGGGACATTTCAGTTGGTATCCGAGCGTTGGTCTTAGAGAACCAGAAATTTGCATTAGTGTGTCTTATCGAGTTTGTTAGGATGCATTAGTGAGTCTGGACTTCGACCGTGTTTTCTTTAAAAATGATTGCTTAACATTTTTGTTGGAAACTATATATTATTAACATGTATATATTATGTGATATATTAATCTCTTAACATGTTTGATATTGTGTGATAGATGTCTACCTCTAGCACAAATCCCATTGACTCACCTAATAATAACGAAGAGTCGAATATATATTGGACTGATTCACAAGTTCCCGAAGAAGAACCGGAAGAAGAATCAGAACTGGAAGAAGAATCAGAACCGGAAGAGGAGGAACCGGAGGAGGAAATAGAACCGGTGGGGGAAATAATAAAACGGTTAAGTAAAAGAAAATCCTCAACCAACCGACCAAGGTTAATTATGGTCAATGGTGTTTCCGCCAAGGAAGCAAAATATTGGGAGGATTACCAATTCTCCGATGAATCGGATTCCGACGAGAATTCCGATGATGTTATAGAAATTACCCCAACTGAATTTAAAAAGGCAAAAGAAAATAATAAGGGAAAGGGCATAAAAATAGAGAAATCTAATTCCAACCCGATGAACTTTATATGTATCGTCAACCCCCGAAGCCCTTAAGTTGTAACAATGACCCGGGAACCTCTAAACCACCAGGTTTTTCTAAACCGTTGTGGAAAACGACAGCTCGTATTAGGGGAACATCATATATCCCTAGAAACTTGGCAAAACGAACTAAAACCGAAGAAGAAGAAACGATCGAGTCGGAATAAGATAGTTGTATTCGTGTGGTGTAATATATGTAATATAGTGTGCTTATGCTTTATGATATATGTAAAAATTGCTTGTATTAATAAGTATTTTTTTTATGAATCTAACTCTTGTCTATTTTACAGTATAAAAACACAAAATGGATAGACAACCCAATATTTTAAGAGACCTACCCGGAGACATGATTGATGAAATCTTGTCTAGAGTCGGTCAGAATTCTTCGGCACAACTATTTACGGCGAAATCAGTTTGTAAGACATTCGAAGAACGTTCTAAGAATGTCTTGGTTTATAAGAGACTTTCGTTTCAAAGATGGGGGATATCACATTGGGAAACCCATAAGTTACGATGTGTTTACTTTGACGCATATATTGCGGGGAACCCAAATGCTATTTTACGCAACGGGTTAAGAAATTATTTTGACTCAATGTATCCGAATATAGGACTTCATGATTTAGAAAAAGCGGCTAACATGCAACATAAAGAAGCATGCTATGCTTACGGGTTAGTAATGTTCGCTTCTCACCAAAGTGAGAAAAAGAACATCGGGCTACAACTATTAAACAAAACGTTCCCACAAGTGACGGAGTCGGTAATTGGGGTAAGAAATGAGGTTTTTAGGTTATTACGAGACTGTTGGTCATTACGTAACCCTCGTCCCTTTGACGACGTTACAACACGCTGTCTTATCAACGGCCATAACGGTTATGTTCCACAAGACCAAAGATGGGAAGTAGTCCTAGTAAAACCAGAATGCATGACTTGTTTCTGGACGTATGAATTACGTGTCTTTATTACCTTTGCTGAACGACTTGTGTACTAGCTAGAATTATCTTCACAACCATCTTGTATCAAAGTTATTGTGTGCTATATTTCATGCTTTATGTAAAATAAGCGGTATTGTAAGTTTGTAAAATATTGTATAAAAGTTTGAACGCGAAATATTATTATAATCAGTTTTTCATATAGAATTGTAGTAGTTGAATTGTATATTAGCTACTAAGTATGAACTTAACGGGTAGGTACTACCCGAATTTAAACTTATAAAACGCTAATATGAAGAAAAAGCTTTTATAAATGAGTTCATATTATGCTACGAAATACTATTAACTACTCTTAATATTTTGTATGATTAACTTGTTCCATTTGACTATTTTGAAGGAAATGGCACCGACTACTCGACACACCGTGAATATGAATGAAGAGGAATTCCGTACTTTTCTAGCTTCAAACATAGCCGCAGTACAGGCTGCGCTACATACCAATAATAACCTTGGATCTAGCAGTACAGGAAATCGTGTAGGATGCACCTACAAAGAATTCACTGCCTGCAAACCTTTGAAATTTGATGGAACCGAAAGACCGAGCGGATTGAAACGGTGGACCGAGAAGGTCGAATTGGTGTTTGCCATAAGTAAGTGTACTGAAGAGGACAAAGTGAAGTACGCTACGCATACCTTCACAGGTTTTGCGTTAACATGGTGGAATACCTATCTAGAGCAAGTGGGACAAGATGATGCGTACGCACTACCGTGGTCAGCATTCAAGCACTTGATGAATGAGAAGTACCGTCCCAGAACTGAGGTTAATAAGCTCAAGACAGAACTTAGAGGGTTATGAACCCAAGGATTTGATATTACCATGTACGAAAGACGATTCACAGAATTGTGCCTATTGTGTCCGGGAGCGTTCGAAGATGAGGAAGAGAAGATCGACGCGTTTGTGAAAGGATTACCGGAAAGAATCCAAGAAGATATAAGTTCAAACGAGCCCGCCTCCATACAACAGGCATGTAGAATGGCTCACAAACTAGTGAACCAGATTGAGGAAAGAATTAAAGAACAGACGGCTGAAGAGGCCAATGTGAAGCAAGTCAAAAGAAAGTGGGAGGAAAACGGTGATAAGAATCACCAATACAACAACAACAGAAATTACAATAATAATCGCAACAATTATCCCAACAATCGCAATATCAATCGCAACTACAACAAACGGCCCAACAACAACAACAACAATAACAACAACAACAACAACAACAACAACAACAACAACAACAACAGCAACTACAACAATCATCCCAACAACAATAACAACCGCAACAATAACAACAATCAGAAGCAGCTATGCCAAAGGTGTGAAAAGTATCACTCGGGGTTCTGCACCAAATTTTGCAACAAGTGTAAAAGAAATGGTCATAGCGCGGCGAAGTGTGAGGTCTATGGACCAGGGGTTAACAGAACGAAAGGAACAAATGGTGTCGAAACGAGTAATGGCGGAGCAAGTAGTGTCGGAGCAAGTTATGCCAATGTAGTTTGTTATAAATGTGGAAAACCGGGCCACATTATTAGAAATTTCCCGAACCAGGAGAACACAAATGGACAAGGCCGCGGAAGAGTTTTCAATATTAATGTGGCAGAGGCACAGGAAGACCCGGAGCTTGTTACGGGTACGTTTCTTATTGACAATAAATCTGCTTACGTTTTATTTGATTCGGGTGCGGATAGAAGCTATATGAGTAGAGATTTTTGTGCTAAATTAAGTTGTCCATTGACGCCGTTGGATAGTAAATTTTTACTCGAATTAGCAAACGGTAAATTAATTTCAGCAGATAATATATGCCGAAATCGAGAAATTAAACTGGGTAGCGAAATATTTAAGATTGATTTGATACCAGTAGAGTTAGGGAGTTTTGATGTAATAGTTGGCATGGACTGGCTGAAGAAGGTGAAAGCAGAGATCGTATGTTATAAAAATGCAATTCGCATTGTACGAGAAGAAGGAGAACCCTTAATGGTGTACGGAGAAATGGACAACATGAAGCTACATCTTATTAGTAATTTGAAGGCACAAAAACTAATAAGAAAAGGTTGCTATGTTGTTCTAGCACACGTCGAGAAAGTACAAACTGAAGAAAAGAGCATCAATGAGGTTCCCGTCGCAAAAGAATTTCCCGATGTATTTCCGAAAGAATTACCGGGACTACCTCCACATCGATCTGTTGAATTTCAAATAGATCTTGTACCAGGAGCTGCACCAATAGCTCGTGCTCCTTATAGACTCGCACCCAGCGAGATGAAAGAACTGCAAAGCCAACTGCAAGAACTATTAGAACGTGGTTTCATTCGACCAAGCACATCACCATGTGGAGCTCCTGTTTTGTTTGTCAAGAAGAAGGATGGTACATTTAGGTTGTGTATTGACTACAGAGAGTTGAACAAACTTACCATCAAAAATCATTATCCACTACCGAGAATTGACGACTTATTTGATCAACTACAAGGCTCGATGGTTTATTCGAAGATCGATTTACGTTCTAGATATCATCAAATGCGAGTAAAGGAGGATGATATTCCAAAAACTGCTTTTAGGACGCGTTATGGTCATTACGAGTTTATGGTTATGCCGTTTGGATTGACTAAGGCACTAGCTGTGTTCATGGACCTTATGAACCGAGTGTGTGGGCCATATCTTGACAAGTTTGTCATTGTTTTCATCGATGACATACTTATTTACTCAAAGAATGATCAAGAGCACGAAGAACATTTGAGAAAAGTGCTAGAAGTATTGAGGAAATAAAAACTGTATGCTAAGTTTTCAAAGTGTGCATTTTGGTTGGAAGAAGTTCAATTTCTCGGTCACATAGTGAACAAAGAAGGTATGCAGGTAGACCCGGCAAAGATCGAAACCGTTAAAAAGTGGGAAACCCCAAAAACTCCGAAGCATATACGTCAATTTTTAGGATTGGCTGGTTACTACAGAAGATTCATCCAAGATTTCTCCAAAATAGCAAAACCCTTGACTGCATTAACGCATAAAGGGAAGAAATTTGAATGGAAGGATGAACAAGAGAAGGCATTTCAATTATTGAAGAAAAAGCTAACTACGGCACCTATATTGTCATTACCTGAAGGGAATGATGATTTTGTGATTTATTGTGACGCATCAAAGCAAGGTCTCGGTTGTGTATTAATGCAACGGATGAAGGTGATTGCTTATGTGTCTAGACAATTGAAGATTCACGAGCAAAATTATACGACGCATGATTTGGAATTAGGCGCGGTTGTTTTTGCATTAAAGACTTGGAGGCACTACTTATATGGGGTCAAAAGTATTATATATACCGACCACAAAAGTCTTCAACACATATTTAATCAGAAACAACTGAATATGAGGCAGCATAGGTGGATTGAATTGTTGAAAGATTACGACTTTGAGATTCGTTACCACCCCGGGAAGGCAAATGTGGTAGCCGACGCCTTGAGCAGAAAGGACAGAGAACCCATTCGAGTAAAATCTATGAATATAATGATTCACACTAACCTTACTACTCAAATAAAGGAGGCGCAACAAGGAGTTTTAAAAGAGGGAAATTTAAAGGATGAAATACCCAAAGGATCGGAGAAGCATCTTAATATTCGGGAAGACGGAACCCGGTATACGGCTGAAAGAATTTGGGTACCAAAATTTGGAGATATGAGAGAAATGGTACTTAGAGAAGCTCATAAAACCAGATACTCAATACATCCTGGAACGGGGAAGATGTACAAGGATCTTAAGAAACATTTTTGGTGGCCAGGTATGAAAGCCGATATTGCTAAATATGTAGGAGAATGTTTGACGTGTTCTAAGGTCAAAGCTGAACATCAGAAACCATCAGGTCTACTACAACAACCTGAAATCCCGGAATGGAAATGGGAAAACATTACCATGGATTTCATTACTAAATTGCCAAGGACTGCAAGTGGTTATGATACTATTTGGGTAATAGTTGATTGTCTCACCAAGTCAGCACACTTCCTGCCAATAAGAGAAGATGACAAGATGGAGAAGTTAGCACGACTGTATTTGAAGGAAGTCGTCTCCAGACATGGAATACCAATCTCTATTATCTCTGATAGGGATGGCAGATTTATTTCAAGATTCTGGCAGACATTACAGCAAGCATTGGGAACTCGTCTAGACATGAGTACTGCCTATTATCCACAAACTGATGGGCAGAGCAAAAGGACGATACAAACGCTTGAAGACATGCTACGAGCTTGTGTTATTGATTTCGGAAACAGTTGGGATCGACATCTACCGTTAGCAGAATTTTTCTACAACAACAGCTACCATTCAAGCATTGAGATGGCACCGTTTGAAGCACTTTATGGTAGAAAGTGCAGGTCTCCTATTTGTTGGAGTGAAGTGGGGGATAGACAGATTACGGGTCCGGAGATAATACAAGAAACTACCGAGAAAATTATCCAAATTCAACAAAGATTGAAAACCGCCCAGAGTCGACAAAAGAGCTACGCGGACAGTAAAAGAAAAGACATAGAGTTTGAAATTGGAGAAATGGTCATGCTTAAGGTTTCACCTTGGAAAGGCGTTGTTCGATTTGGTAAACGGGGGAAACTAAATCCAAGGTACATTGGACCATTCAAGATTATAGATCGTGTCGGACCAGTAGCTTACCAACTGGAGCTACCTCAACAACTCGCGGCTGTACATAACACTTTCTATGTCTCAAATTTGAAGAAATGTTTTGCTAAAGAAGATCTCACTATTCCGTTGGACGAAATCCAAATCAATGAAAAACTTCAATTCATTGAAGAACCCGTCAAAATAATGGATCGTTAGGTTAAGAGACTAAAACAAAACAAGATACTGATTGTTAAGGTTCGATGGAATGCTCGTAGAGGACCCGAGTTCACCTGGGAGCATGAAGATCAGATGAAGAAGAAATACCCACATTTATTTCCAGAAGATACGTCAACACCTCCAACTGCTTAAAATTTCGGGACGAAATTTATTTAACGGGTAGGTACTCTAGTGACCTGAACTTTTCCATGTTTATATATATATATTAAATGAAATTGTTATTTACATGATTAAGTGTTTCCAACATGTTAAGCAATTAAACTTGTTAAGACTTGATTAATTGAAATAGGTTTCATATAGACAATTGACCACCCAAGTTGACCGGTGATTCACGAACGTTAAAACTTTTAAAAACTATACGATGACATATATATGGTTATATATATAGTTAACATGATTTTATTATAAGTATGTATCTCATTAGGTATTTTAACAATGAGTTATATACATAAAAATGAGACTATTAATTTAAGAAACTCGAAAACGATATATATAACGATTATCGTTATAACAACGTCTTACTAGGTACATATGAATCATATTAAGATATTGATACACTTGGTTAATTATGTTAAATGATAATTAAATATATTATTAAGTGTATTAACAATGAAATACATATGTAAAAATAAGACTACTAACTTAATGATTTCGAAACGAGACATATATGTAACGATTATCGTTGTAACGACATTTAACTGTATATATATCATACTAAGATATATTATATATCATAATATCATGATAATATAACAATTTAACATCTCATTTGTTATAATAAATAATGGGTTAACAACATTTAACAAGATCGCTATCCTAAAGGTTTCAAAAAAACATTTACATGTAACGACTAATAGATGACTTAACGACTCAGTTAAAATGTATATACATGTAGTGTTTTAATATGTATTCATACACTTTTGAAAGACTTCAAGACACTTATCAAAATACTTCTACTTAACAAAAATTCTTACAATTACATCCTCGTTCAGTTTCATCAACAATTCTACTCGTATGCAGCCGTATTCGTACTCGTACAATACACAGCTTTTAGATGTATGTACTATTGGTATATACACTCTAATGATCAGCTCTTAGCAGCCCATGTGAGTCACCTAACACATGTGGGAACCATCATTTGGCAACTAGCATGAAATATCTCATAAAATTACAAAAATATGAGTAATCATTCATGACTTATTTACATGAAAACAAAATTACATATCCTTTATATCTAATCCATACACCAACGACTAAAAACACCTAAAAACACTTTCATTCTTCAATTTTCTTCATATAATTGATCTCTCTCAAGTTCTTTCTTCAAGTTCTAAGGTTCTTCATAAATTCCAAAAGTTCTAGTTTCATAAAATTAAGAATACTTCCAAGATTGCAAGTTTACTTCCAAGTTTTATAAATCCATTCCAAGTAATCATACAAGATCAAGAAACCTTTATTACTTACAGTAGGTTATCTTTCTAATACAAGGTAATAATCATATTCAAACTTTAATTCAATTTCTATAACTATCACAATCTTATTTCGAGTGGAAATCTTACTTGAAATTGTTTTCGTGTCATGATTCTGCTTCAAGAACTTTCAAGCCATCCAAGGATCCTTTGAAGCTAGATCCATTTTTCTTATTTCCAGTAGGTTTATCCAAGGAACTTGAGGTAGTAATTATGTTCATAAAATCATTTGATTCGTACATATAAAGCTATCTTATTCGAAGGTTTAAACTTGTAATCACTAGAACATAGTTTAGTTAATTCTAAACTTGTTCGCAAATAAAAGTTAATCCTTTTAACTTGACTTTTAAAATCAACTAAACACATGTTCTATATCTATATGATATGCTAACTTAATGATTTAAAACCTTGAAACACGAAAAACACCGTAAAACCGGATTTACGCCGTCGTAGTAACACCGCGGGCTGTTTTGGGTTAGTTAATTAAAAACTATGATAAACTTTGATTTAAAAGTTGTTATTCTAGAAAAATGATTTTTATTATGAACATGAAACTGTATCCAAAAATTATGGTTAAACTCAAAGTGGAAGTATGTTTTCTAAAATGGTCATCTAGACGTCGTTCTTTCGACTGAAATGACTACCTTTAAAAAAACGACTTGTAACTTATTTTTCTGACTATAAACCTATACTTTTTCTGTTTAGATTCATAAAATAGAGTTCAATATGAAACAATAGCAATTTGATTCACTCAAAACGGATTTAAAATGAAGAAGTTATGGGTAAAACAAGATTGGATAATTTTTCTCATTTTAGCTACGTGAAAATTGATAACAAATCTATTCCAACCATAACTTAATCAACTTGTATTGTATATTATGTAATCTTGAGATACCATAGACACGTATACAATGTTTCGACCTATCATGTCGACACATCTATATATATTTCGGAACAACCATAGACACTCTATATGTGAATGTTGGAGTTAGCTATACAGGGTTGAGGTTGATTCCAAAATATATATAGTTTGAGTTGTGATCAATACTGAGATACGTATACACTGGGTCGTGGATTGATTCAAGATAATATTTATCGATTTATTTCTATACATCTAACTGTGGACAACTAGTTGTAGGTTACTAACAAGGACAGCTGACTTAATAAACTTAAAACATCAAAATATATTAAAAGTGTTGTAAATATATTTTGAACATACTTTGATATATATGTATATATTGTTATAGGTTCGTGAATCAACCAGTGGCCAAGTCTTACTTCGTGACGAAGTAAAAATCTGTGAAAGTGAGTTATAGTCCCACTTTTAAAATCTAATATTTTTGGAATGAGAATACATGCAGGTTTTATAAATGATTTACAAAATAGACACAAGTACGTGAAACTACATTCTATGGTTGAATTATCGAAATCGAATATGCCCCTTTTTATTAAGTCTGGTAATCTAAGAATTAGGGAACAGAAACCCTAATTGATGCGAATTCTAAAGATAGATCTATTGGGCCTAGCAAACCCCATCCAAAGTACCGGATGCTTTAGTACTTCGAAATTTATATCATATCCGAAGGGTGTCCCGGAATGATGGGGATATTCTTATATATGCATCTTGTTAATGTCGGTTACCAGGTGTTCACCATATGAATGATTTTTATCTCTATGTATGGGATGTGTATTGAAATATGAAATCTTGTGGTCTATTGTTACGATTTGATATATATAGGTTAAACCTATAACTCACCAACATTTTTGTTGACGTTTAAAGCATGTTTATTCTCAGATGAATACTAAGAGCTTTCGCTGTTGCATACTAAAATAAGGACAATATTTGGAGTCCATGTTTGTATGATATTGTGTAAAAACTGCATTCAAGAAACTAATTTCGATGTAACATATTTGTATTGTAAACCATTATGTAATGGTCGTGTGTAAACAGGATATTTTAGATTATCATTATTTGATAATCTACGTAAAGCTTTTTAAACCTTTATTTATGAAATAAAGGTTATGGTTTGTTTTAAAAATGAATGCAGTCTTTGAAAAACGTCTCATATAGAGGTCAAAACCTCGCAACGAAGTCAATTAATATGGAACGTTTTTAATCAATAAGAACGGGACATTTCAGAAACAACCTAACTAAAAGCAGACAACTAACACATATCATATTAGTCACCATATGTAAAAAGCCTTTGGCGCGTACATCGCTTAAATTCTTGAGTAACTTACTAATTACTCTGTATCAAACAATTTTCTTTTTTAAATCAAAATGATATTTATTTATTAAGGTTATCAATGAGACAACATATACACATCCACAAAAAATACTTATGAACTATCATATGCACAGGAATTATCATATACACATTTCAGTATTAAACAATTACAAATAACTCTGTTTTTTACTACGTTTTTTTCTATTATTGTCACTGTGTAATTGTGCATGGATAACTTTATTCAACATTAAAAGTATTAAAAATAATCGTATGAAGTGATGGTTAATTTGAATTTTGATTACTTCATAATAATGTTTAATTAGGGAACATAACTTAAAATAGTCATAAGTAAGTTTTAAAAGCAACCAAATTTTATCCTATATACTTCACATATATAACAAATGAAAAACATAATTGATATCGGCTAAAAAGTCACATTTTTTACCCCCGATATTAGCCCCATTTATTATAAAGTAATTGACTTTATCATCTAAATAAGAATTTATTTGTTTCATTTGGTAGATTATGTCATTATATATGCTATGTTTCAAGAATCACTAAAAACGGATGAAAAACGAGGAAAAATGAGTAAAACCGGCTAAGACGATTAACTCGAGTTTAAATAACTTACTTTATAATTTTTGGAAAAGTTTATTTACTTAATCTCATGTTGTAAGATATTCAATTACGAACGCGTGGGCGCAAGAATCGTCAGAAACGGGGCTAAAACGAAGATTAGCGAAAACGGTAAAATACAAGTTATGATCCAGCAAACGGCTTGCCAAGATGAAAAACAGCCTGCCAGCAAACGGTTACCAAAAATGGCTTGCCTTGGCAAACGGCCTTGAAAAAATGCTTACCAAACGGCCTGCCAGGGGTTTTTCAGTAATTTATTTACAATTTTTACACCAAACATTTCCTATAAATTGGGGCTTCATCCCACCAGTTCAACACACACATTTCTCACTTCTCTCTCAAAATATCTCTCTATTGTCGCTCTCTAGTGATCAGTAGGAGATTAGTTATCTCTCTACTTTCTTTCACTAGATTCTAGAGAGAGAAAAGTACAGAGATTAGGAAAATAATTATCTCTCTATTGTCGCTATCTAGTGATCAATAGAAGATTAGTATGTAGTTAATAGTAGAAGCTATCAAGCATTGTAACGCTCCGCATATTATGAAGAAATACAAGTGTTATTCTGCCGACATTATTCGGTAATATCTATCCTTTATTTTATTAATTTATTATTATATTCTTGTTCGATGTTTGTGATTTATTAATATTAGAAATGCTTGTTGTCATGATATGTGAGTAATTGTTTGATTGGTTTCCATGATTTAATAATGTTAGTTAGGGATGATTATCGTTTCGTACTCGCTTTCCATCTATGATATTAAACCTCGTTATTATCGTCCTTCCACCAATAAACGAGATTAAAACCTTTTATAAAGTCGACAATTATAAGGTAATTAATTATCTGTGTTTAAACAATCAACTTCTTCTGTTGATATCCTGAATTAATGTTTTGCGAACTAACGATACCGCATAAATAAACCGTCCGATTCGGACATATCATAGGGAGAGTTAAGTTTTGGCGCCGCTGCCGGGGAGCGGTAGTACGATTTGGAGCCTGTTTAGATTAGTTAGTTTTTAAGAGACCCTTTTGACTTAGACTAGCTTTGTCAGAAGTTACTAGTTTACCGTAGTTTGGTTAGATAATATTAGCTTATTTTAGATTAATTGAAAAGTTTAAAATGGACCTCCTTATTAATGAGCCTTTAGGATGGTTTAACCTACTTATACCACTAAGAATTATTCTGACACATCCTTTCTTCTATCCGATATCATACATTGTACCTATCCGACGAGATCCACACTTACCTGCCGATAGTTCGACGATGGCCTCACGCATCACTCTCGCTGACATCACCAAACCCTCGTTAGAAGGATGAGGAGGACCGATACTCTATCCAGAGGTTAATGGAGCGTCTTTTGTGCTTAAGCATAGCTTCATACGAATCATTCGAAACCACTGCCAGTTCCAAGGCTTACCAAATGACAATCCTAACTCTCATTTAGATAGATTCCTCTCCTTATCCAACTCATAATAGCAAAACGAGGTTGAACAATATGTAGTTTGTCTGTATCTTTTCCCTATTCTTTAACTCTTCACGCAAAAACCTGGTTCGAGGGGTTAGAACCCAACTCTATCACCTCATGGGAAGAAATGGCAACAACTTTCTTAATCAAGTACTTTCCTCCATCAAAATAAATCAGACTTAGGAATGATATCGTAAACTTTCAACAGGCGTACGACGAATCACTCTACACTGCATGGGAAAGATTCAAACATTTGCTTCGAAGATGCCCGAACCACCATCTTGAGAGATCTGATCAGATTTTGACCTTCTACAAAGGTCTGAATCAGAACAACAAGTCTACTCTTGATGTTGTTTCTCAAGGTAACTTCATTAAATTCAATGTCGAAGAGGCCTGGAGATTGATCGAGGAGATGACTATGCACCATCATGATTGGAACACGGAAGAGCACATTTCATCAGCAACACCGCTTTCCCCCTTCGATCCTATCGAAAATAAAACCATCAAATTTCTCTCGGACCAAATAGAAAACCTCACCAAAGAAGTCAGAGAACTAAAGAAACTCATGCAACATGTGTCTCAAGTGCAATTATGCAAAAATTGTACTAACCCACATCCGGCCAAGGTATACAAGGCTGAATGTGAGGACACTGTTGTCTAATCAGATAAGATCCTAGCTCATCCGCACAACCAACCTACCAAACCCACTACCCCACCAGAGACAAGTCCAGACGATGTCTTACTGCGAATCATCCACATGATCACAGCAAGACAAGACGCAACTGACTTAGTCATGGCTAGTCACTTGAGTAGTCTTGAAAATCAAATAAGCCAGCTAAATCAACGTCTCGATTCTCTATGTTGTCCTAAAAATGACTCAAAGGTGGCACATAGCCAACCTTCAGTTTCTTCGAAGAAGAAGAAACTAAGTAATATCTGTTCGGTAGTAGCCATTGAGTCATCACCTAAACCTACTGGGAAAGCACCCATCCCATTCCCAGCCCGTCTCAAGCAAAGACATAACAAGATGAAAAATTTCAAGCTTGACAGTAAATTTTTGGATACTGTGTCTAAAAATCCTCATAGTAAGAAGTATTTTAGGGAACTCCTATCAACCAAGGATAACGTACCCGAAGTACCCAATGTCCCACTGAACGAGGATTGTTCAGCCATTCTCTTAAATACTCTTCCTGAAAAACTAGAGGATACCAGACGATTTACCCTTCCTTGTTCTATCTACCAATCTGGTACTATCTATTCTCTCGCTGACCTTGGTGCTAGCATCAATCTCATGCCCTACTCACTGTTCTAGAAACTCAAAATTGGAAACCTTAACCCTACCAAAATGAGCATCCAGCTAGTTAACCAATTCACTAGATATCCTAAGGTAATAGATTAGAACGTCATGGTTAAGGTCGACAAATTTCTCTTTCCGACTGACTTTGTGGTTATGGACTATAAAGAAGACATGAAAACCCATATCATCTTAGGAAGGCCTTTCATGAATACAGCCAAAGCGATCGTTGACGTTTATTCACGGACTTTCACCTTGAGAGCCCGTGGAGAAGATGTCACTTTCACAATCGACGAATCTATATGTCCTTCTGATGGGAACGCCGAAGCAAATACAATCTCCACTAGAAAAGTCACCTTTAATTCCGAGAATGAAGAGAAGAAAATAGAAGTAGAAGACAAGAAGAATAACCACTCCACTCCACACCTACTCACTCTTCACTCCCACCTTATTTTGATCTTTTAATGACTAGAAAGGATTTCGTTCTAGAAGAACTCTCTAAACCAATTGTACTTGAAATTCCCGACCAGAGTTACGAGGAGGTGGATGAAGAAATAGAAATGGAAAGCCCGAATGACAAGAAAGAGATGGAGGATTTTAGCACCGAAGTAGTTGTTAATGTTGCTACCATATTGGAGATGTCAATGGACATCGTCCCACCTCTATCCTTAGAGTACAACATTACGACCAACCAGAAGTCACTTAGGAGAAATACGGGTTTTGTGTCAGGGCTACTCTATAAACCATCACTTAAATACATAATGACATACACATCATGGAGTTATGAGGACCTCTTTGACCATCCCGTTCCAATAAAGGAGGTAAAAGAAGTTGATAGCTTTGTTATACCTCAAGTTAAACAAAGCATTCACTTCAAACCACCTTCTCCTCTCATTGGACATACCTTATTCTATGTCCGCTTCAATCTCATCAATATGTTCCAATATTACCTCTTGTGTCCACTGATGGATGCAAGGGAGTCACCTAGATTTCCTGAGAAATAAAACTAGAGTCAGGTTCGTGACTCGAATAAAAACAAGCGCTTCTCGGGAGGCAACCCGTGTGCTTATTTTTATATAGCTTTAGTAGTAGTTAGATTAGGATAAATTAGGGTAATTGAATAAATGAGAAAAGTGAAACTTAAAATGAGATTTTCAAAGTTTCTTACTTGTCATGAACTTAATTGCAATATTTACATCATTTTTAAAGTCTTAAAATTAAAGGCAGTCAACACTTTAAGTGTGGGATTAAGCTTTTTAGTCATATATTGATTTGTTGAATTTCCAAAAACCTAATTTTGAAACCCTCAAGTTTTCAAATGTCTTTTTCATCAAAACACAAATCAGTGAGTCTATGGCCTAAAGCTTAATCACCTGTCTAGGTTTGATCTTTTCCATTTTTACCAGTGATAAACAGTTATTGATGCCTGTGGTGGAGACTTTTTGAATAATGATGAAACGATAAGGAAACACGTTGATTATTTCATTGCAAGTTATTGGTGAATGGTGTATGGAGGATGAGAACGCCCTAATGAGCTCGAGTACACTTCAAGAAGATCGATTCGAATCCAGTAGAAAATGGTTCCGGCTCAGTCTACCTTCGAATCCTCAGTTCACAACCGCACCCATGGGGAGTAATTCATTTCTTTCTCTTCGTTTGTTTATTTTGCTTTGTTATATCCTTAAACTGTACCCTATCATAAGCTTATCACTAAGTGTGAGATTCCAACCCAATATTGAGCTTAGATATATTTTCTGACATGTTCAAACTCTAAGTGTGGGATTTTAGCCCCTAAAATATAAGAATGAACATTAGGGACGATGTTCCTCTAAGTGTGGGATAGCGGTGTAGTACACCGTAATTAGCTAGGGGATGCTCGGAAAATGTTCTTAACTTAAAATTTTACTAAGATTTTTGAGTATACCTACTATTTAGATTCTTTGTCCTCAATGTAAGTTTTTCAAAAAATTTGACTAAATGATACTATCTGAAAAGTACTTTCGAAAATCAAGCGTGTTTGTTCTAAAATTAAGACAAATAAGGACATAAATCTTCTTAAGGATGAACCGATTCTCTAAAGGGGCATTGCATGACTAGGCATTATCGACTCAAAATAAGTGTTGTGAGGCACCCCAAAAATGGCCCAATAAGCATTCATTTTTAATTCTTCACTATCTTTTCCGTTGAGAGTGCCGATGTTAGCATTTAGAGTTAAAACTTGACATTGACATACATTTCGAGGACAATGGTTAGTAAGCGCCATACGTGGTGTAGGTGTGATACTCCTTCCGAAATGATTCTGAATAGAGAAGACAAAAACCATCCGTTTTTGTTTCCACTCCACGCATTTAAACCGACCAACTCATCCTAAAGAGTTGATGAATAAAAAAAATACTCACCCCCAAATTCACTATCAAATACGATACCCTTTCCACCTTTTTTCCTTTCTCATTTTCAAAATTTAGAAATTCAAAGAGATAGATCGACCAAGTTTACTTCAAAAACTTGTCGAAAAATTCTGAAATTTCAGACTATTTTTGATAGGTCAAAAAGACCTATTTCTGGTAAAATACCTTTCTCTTTGGGCACAAGAAGTAATAGCCAAAGTTATGAATATGGGATATGAAAAAAAAATAAAAAAAAAATAAAACATGTTGAGCAAAGTCTCCAAAATAAAGAAGAGAAAAGTCTTCGAATAAAAGCATATATCCCCAAGAAAATGAAGATTGTGACCCAGGAGGATTGCAGAAAAGAAGCGAAGTCTTCGCTGAAAATCAGCACCTTCTAAAGGAACTCTTCAACAAAAATAGAGTATCATCTTTCATAGAAAAAGTATATCCTCATTGAAACCGAAATCTATCGAATCTCTATAAACTTCAATGATTCGAAAATCACCCTTTTCGCCATATAAAAACCTTCGCTTTTCTCCGCAAACCAACCTTTAAACCCGCTCTTCCTCTTGAAATAGTGATTAGGGAGAAGATCAGTGCCGTCCTTATCTAACCGGTGGAGATTTGATTCTTGGTCAAGCGTATGACAATACTTGCAACATGACTGGCTATGATCGAATTCATTTCATAGATTGATAGGGAACCCCAAACCACTTGAGTGATTTGAGTGACTTGTGTAAGGAAGCCAAAGTCATGTAACTTCCCCTTATGCTCGCAGAGATAGTTTCTACCCTTTTTAGAAGACAGTTTGTCTGATCTTGCTCTTATAATAAATAAACAAGCCACTTGAATAATAGAATGGAAACTACAGAAGAACCCTTGAACTCAAAATAAAAGAAAGGTTTGCTTGAGAACAAGCAAAGTCTAAGTGTAGGATATTTGATATCGGCTAAAAAGTCATATTTGTACCCCAGATATTAGCCCATTTATGATAAAGTAATTGACTTTATCATCTAAATAAGCATTTATTTGTTTATTTTGGTAGATTATGTCATTACAAAGGCTATGTTTCAAGAATCACTAAAAACTGATGAAAAACGAGCAAAACCGGCTAAGACGATTAACTCTCGTTTAAATAACTTATTTTATAATTTTTGGAAAAGTTTATTTACTTATTCCCATGTTGTAGGATATTCAATTACAAACGCGTGGGCTCAAGAATCGTCAGAAACGGAGCTAAAACGAAGATTCTAGAGCGAAAACGGTGAAAGACAAGTTACTATCCAGCAAACGGCTTGCCAAGAGGAAAAATGGTCTGCCAGTAAACGGGCCCCAAAAATGGCTTGCCTTGGCAAACGGCCTTGCCAAATGGCCTTGCCAAACGGCCTGCCAAACGGCTTGCCAAACGGCCTGCCATGGGTTTTTCAGCCATTTATTTACAATTTTGCCACCAAGCATTTCCTATAAATGGGAGCTTCATCCCACCATTTTAACACACCTTTCTCACTTCTCTCTCAAAATATCTCTCTATTGTCGCTTTCTAGTGATCAGTAGGAGATTAGTTCTCTCTATTTTCTCTCTCTAGATTCTAGAGAAAGAAAAGTACAGAGATTAGGAAAATAATTATCTCTCTATTGCCGCTATCTAGTAATCAATAGGAGATTAGTATGTAGTTAGTAATAGAAGCTATCAAGCATTGTAACTCTTCGGATATTATGAAGATATACAAGTGTTATTCTGCAGACATTATTCGGTAATATCTATCCGTTCTTTTATTAATTTATTATAATATTCTTGTTCGATGTTTGTGGTTTATTAATATTAGAAATGCTTGATGCCATGATGTGTGAGTAATTACTTGATTGTTTTCCATGATTTAATAATGTTACTTAGGGATGATTATCGTTTCGTACCCGTTTTCTGTCTATGATATTAAACCTCGTTATTATCGTCCTTCCACCAATAAACGTGATTAAAACCTTTTATAAAGTCGACAATTATACGGTAATTAATTATGTGTATTTACACATTGGTCAAGGTATGAACCCATTGGAAATACTATAAAGTACATGGGGAATTACCGTAGGGCCAGATCAAGACATTGGTCAAGAGTACAAGACTCGAGGAAATACTGTTGCAACAGTAGAGTACAGTGCTGATGTACTATAGGACCACTTGGGCATGGTCAAAGTTAGAAGCTATGTGAAAGGACCCGTTCATATACATTATAAACGATTCACAATAGTTGATTACATTGCGAGGTATTTGACCTCTATATGATACATTTTACAAACATTGCATTTGTTTTTAAAAGACAAACTTTCTTTACATCGAAAATTGACAGGCATGCATACCATTTCATAATATCCACTATCCAACTATAATTTGATTAATAATAATCTTTGATGAACTCAATGACTCGAATGCAACGTTCTTCGAAATATGCTATGAAAGACTCCAAGTAATATCTTTAAAATGAGCAAATGCACAGCGGAAGATTTCTTTAACACCTGAGAATAAACATGCTTTAAAGTGTCAACCAAAAGGTTGGTGAGTTCATTAGTTTATCATAATCATTTATTTCCATCATTTTAATAGACCACAAGAATTTCATTTCCAGTTCTCATAAATATACGTCCCATGCATAGAGACAAAAATAATCATTCATATGGTGAACACCTGGTAACCGACATTAACTAGATACATATAAGAATATCCCCTATCATTCCGGGATCCTCCTTCGGACATGATATAAATTTCGAAGTACTAAAGCATCCGGTACTTTGGATGGGGTTTGTTAGGCCCAATAGATCTATCTTTAGAGTTCGCGTCAATTAGGGTGTCTGTTCCCTAATTCTTAGATTACCAGACTATATAGGGTGATATTCGATTTGATAATCCAACCATAGAATGTAGTTTCGATCACTTGTGTCTATTTCGTAAAGCATTTATAAAAGCAGCGCATGTATTCTCAGTCCCAAAAAAATATATATTGCAAAAGTATTTAAAAAGGGAATAATGAAACTCACCATACTGTATTTTGTAGTAAAATACATATAACATCATTGAACAAGTGTAAGGTTGGCCTCGGATTCGCGAACCTATATTAATTATATATATTTATATGTTGGTCAATATCCGTCTAATAATTTAGATTAAGTCATAGTGTACCACAATCCTAATGCTCGAGTCTAGTATGCAAAGGTCGACAAAAATTGGTTTGACTCGAAATGACTTCAAAAAAATTTATAAATGATTATTATATAATTTAAATATCGTCGTTTTATATTTTAAAATATTTTTAAAAGATTTAATAGAGTAAATAATATAATTCATTTATTAATAATTTTATATTAAAATATATTTTCATATGTCTTAAGTAGTAAAATTTATAGAGTTCGTTTAATATCATAAAAATATTGCGATAGATTCTATTGAGGTAATTATATAATTTGTATCACATTTTTATTTGATAAAATAGCATTGGTAATAATAATAAGTAGAAGTCGTATTATTTTGTATTAATAATTATAATAATTAAGTGTTAATAATCTTAGTTTTAATTATAATAATACTAAGGAATATAAATATTATAATAATGATAACCCTAGTAACTATTTTAATGATAATAATAATAATAATAATAATACTAATTATAATTTTAATAACAATAATAATAATAATTATTAATGATAATACCTTTTACTTATAATAATATTAATAATGATAATAATAATAATATTTAGTAAAAACTAGAACGACGATAATAATAATCATTTTTAATAACAATTCAAAAATTCAATTGACGATAACTTCTAATCCATCCGTCAAAACCATTTGGCATCTAAAGGAAAAGTTCATAATTTTTCGATAGCTTTCTAAGGACATGCATATCTTATACCTTATTTCATCCCTAGTATAACAACCTTTAAGATTCAACATAACTTATCTAAGGGTAATATCAAATATACAAGCATACACACTCCTATTTTCTCGAGCACTAGTCAGGGATACACTATTAATATATAAAAATTAATTTAAGAGTACTCACGTATCAATATTGAGATTCAATATTGCAGGAAAGGTACGTAGACGCAACGGAGATGATAAATACTAGATTGACCTCACGAGCATACCCATGAACCATACCCATCACCTCCATAGCTATAACCCATAATTTCCTTAGCCCTATCCTACTCGAAAATCAGTTTTGAGATAATTTGCCCATGACCTCGTCGCAATATTTTATGTATAATACTAATAATAATAATACTACTAGTAATAAAATAAAATTAATAATAATAATAGTTTTAATCTCTATAATAATAATAATAATTATAATTATTATAAATATAATATGTATATAGAGAGAGAGTTTTGAGAGATCGAAGTGTAAAATGAATTTGGAAGCAAACATAGATCGAACTTTATAGCATTTTGGCCAACATTCTATCCTCATGCAATTGTGTTTTCCAGCTGTTATGCATTGAGAGTCCCTACCGACACTAGTATCTTAATATTACGTATGTTATATATAGATTTATAATTTATATATATTATATTTAATCTTTAGAATTAATTAAATATTATATTATATTTACGCTCATGGTAAAAATATAATTTTTACAAAAATGACACGGTCGTGGTCTCACGACTCATGTACCACTTTCGGTTTTTCGGGCGCACTTTCGTACGTTTAGAAAACTAGCCTTTTACGTTACGTGACGTGTACCTTTTACAAAAATTAGACTTACTCAACAATAAATTACCTTTATAAAAAATATAACTTATAAAATTGAGTGTTGTGGTCATTTCCTTATATAAATTAAAGTCTCTTTGTTTGTCAAAATATTTTATTTTAAATTAAACATTTTGTGACACGTACCTTTATTAATAACTAGACTTAAATTAATTAAAAACTAACCCACTCAAAGTGTAACTTAATCTTTTGGGTGTTTTGGTCATTTACTTTTATAATTCATAATCTTGTTATTTATCAAAGCCTATTTATTAATATCAAAACGTTTTATGACTAATTTAAATTAAAATTTATAATCTTATACATATTTTTGAAATATTTATCTAATAACATACTAGTTATCCTTTCAAAACTAATTATATAATTTAAGATCCTTTACAAAATCGAAAAATCCTATAACGTTTATGCTTTAAAACTTAATTTGATTTCATTCTTTTATGCGTAAATGTTTAGTTTAATTTCTTTAACTTTCTAAATAATATATCTTAATATAACATATCAAATGGGTTTATCTAGTCAACGAATCTAATCCCAAGTATTCCTTCTATATGATAAATCGAGTATTATGAAATTCGATTTTCCACTAACTTTTGTCTAACTCCCAATAAGTGATACTTTGTTCTTACTTGTAAATCACTTTACCATTTATTCCGAATACCGTTAAAAAGTAAGGGTTTCCTAATTCAAAGTGGACCTCATAACAGAGACTCATAATCATAGTTCAATGTATCCGATAATTCAATCATTTGATATTATCTTTTAATCTCGTCGATAAACTTACACCGAACAAATATGTTTATGTAACATATTATTCATTCAATACCTTGATAGCATTTCCAAGTTCAAAAAAATAGATCTCATAGCTTATATTCATATTAACTAATCCGTTCAATGTTTTATAATATATGTCAATCTAATAAGCACACATGTATATATACATATATATTTATTTACACGTAATTGTTCATGAATCGCTTGGCATGGTCAAAGGGTATTTAATTAAATGAATATAATTTCAAAACTTTCGAGACTTAATCATTACAGATTTTCTTATCGTGTCGGATATATATAAAGGTTAAAGTTTAAATTTGTTCGGAAATCTCTGGGTCATCACACTATGGAATCACTATAAGTCTAGTACATGGTGGATAACTAAGGGATTTATTGGGTAGATTTAAGTAAGGGCTGGTTTAAGTCATAAATGGGAATTTAACGCACTCCAATACAAACTAAGCTTAAAAATCTTTAAGGATGACTGAGAACCATTAGAGGTTCTATTTTGTCTACAAACCCTTTGATTTTACCATACCATTGACAGAAAGGAATTCGAAACACAATCATGACCACTCACTTGGTTGATACACTAAGGTGTTAAGATAGGTTGGATATTCTATATATATGGCTATGCTACTTTATTCGTACGCCAAAGGTATGCATTGCATCCAAGATGGGCCGCTTATATCCTTAAATCGGATAAAGCATCCGGAGTTGAGCATAGTCCATCCGATCATAATCATGATAGCCTAGTTCCTGGTGACTTGCTAATCGAGAAATCAATTAGTAGAGAATCTAGTGTTTATACCAAGGTATATCTATCCAATGAGTGTCTAGCAATCATCCCGACACTACGTTATCTTAAATCATGGTGAACCACGTCTTCTCTGTCCTTAGCTGTTGCATGCTAGCTAGCTTATTTTAATTTTATTACTTTAATATTTTAAATACTATCATAAATTAAATCAACCCAACTATATCCGTTACGCAATTTGATAGTCCGAATAAAAGTGGTATCTAAAATAAACTGGTTGGACTTGGTTGTTGGAATTTCCGAACAGTCGCCAATTTATTTTGACTAAAAGGATCCTACCTCTCCACACAAGGTGTACCTGGCCACTAGTATTGGATACTAAATTGTGTACAAACCCAAACTTAATTACTAAATTATCTGAATAAGCTTCGTTTCAAATTCGACCGCTCAAGGAATGACCATGGGTCATATTTGCCCTTGCTAACCCATAGGAAGGATTAATAGATTTAGGCCCAGTATATATAAATTAAACAATCAACTTCTACTGTTGATATCCTGAATTGACGTTTTGTGATCTTACGACACCGCATAAATAAACCGTCCAATTCGGACATATCAAAAAACCAATAGATAAATCAAAAAACAACTTACGCAGAAGTTTCTTGTCCACCTCCTTGTGTCCTAGTAGTAACAAAAGCAATCAGCAGAAACTCTAGATCACTTTACAACCCAAGCCACCATCATAACCACCGATAACCGTCTCAATTCTCAACTAAAACCCTAGCAAACAAATGAGTTAAAAAATAAAGAAAAAGGTCTCCATAACTCTTTTTTTTATGACTAAACGACAACCGATTTGACAGTAATCCAAGAAAAAGACGCAGGTGAAATTCCATTAACACCGAGAATTACACCTACGATGGTAGTGACTGCGGTTTCAGTTGATTTGACGAAATTAAAACATAATCGTTAGTGGGAAATCAAAACCCCTGAAGGTGGATGAGAATCGCACAGATTAAAAGCCAGAAAATCCAAAAATCCAAAACCTAGGGTTAAAATGTAAACCGGCAGATCAGATGGTGGTTAACCAGTGATTAATGGCGACAATTAGCGGTTAATTCACGAAGGGGATAAAAACCCTAGATTTGAGAGGAAGAGGTGGGTGACGATGTAATACGGGTGTCTAATAGTATTATAAGGGTAATTAGGAATATGAATTACGAAGAGGTAAGGTTAAAAAGTTTAAAGTGATTTAGAGGGAACAACCCCGCCTAAAAGACTTAATAACACCTCTAAATTAGACGTGTTCTGTTAACTTATGTTAACAGAACTATAAGGGTTAGGTTGATTAAACGGAGCTCGTTAACTTATATAACTCGTTAAGTTATTTAAACTTTGTAGGAACTAGAGGGGGGTGAATAGTTCCAAGAATCGATTTGTTAAAACTTTTCCGGTTTAGAATATCCTACGGTCGACCGTAGATGCGAACATGGATGTTGTGTTCAACAATGATATTGTTTTCAAGTCCAAGGAACTAGTTTTAACAAAATAGTATGCTTGTGTTTGTTAGACTATATTTGAAATAAAGTAAAATGCATAAACACAAGGATTTATAGTGGTTTGGGTGGATGTTAACTAATCTACCTTAATCCACTCCCCAATTCTACGATTGAGAGTTTTCTTTACTATGATACCCCAAACCCGGTGGAGTGTCCGGATACAACACTAGCTCCTCGATAAGCAGCTACTTATGAACCCTTACGTCCCTTTGAAGAATTCACAATCACCAAAAGCTCTTACCACAAGATCCTAATGCTCTAACCTAGTGAAATCACAACTACCTTCTAGATCTCTTTAAGAAGATAGCTCACAAGTAAACTTATAGCTAAGCTTACAATCACCCATAGTTCTTCAATAGGTCACACCAACCTTACTTAGATCAAACTCGTCTTTGCATTGGACAAGTATTAATTCCCAATGAAATTAATCAACTTCCTAGATCCCTTTAAGGAAGTTGAATCATTAAGTAAGATAGATGTTTCCTATCGCAAGAACCATTTAACTTCCTTAATCTCCCAAGGAAGTATCTCACTATGTAAACTTGAAGATAGAAATGTTAAGCATAAAGTTTACATTACAATTCTACTTAGTGTAAGTAGAATCTCTCTTTCTCTCTTATAATCTCTCCATAAATTTTTGTTTGAGGCTTGGGAGATTAGTTGAATGACTTTGAAAGAATGTTGAAAAGAGGTGGTCTTGAAGTGTCTTCAAGCCTTGTTTAAATAGGCAAATAGAAATGCAAAGTAGTGGGCACACATATCCGTTGATGTGTTTTCTTCTTCATCTCTTTTATCTTGTTTCTTCATAATGTTACTTACACAAAGATTCTCTTTGACTTGGAAGTCCTCATTGATTATAACCCTTCAATACATGTGTCAACATTTGATCTTGGAAGCATGCATATGATACTTGCCAAATAGCAATCTTCCAAAATACTTCTTATAAGCATACATGTGATATTCAAGTAAGTACTTGACAAGTAGCAACAATCCAAATTCTCTTTGTAAGACTTATATTCATGTGTCAACATCTAATCTTGTGACAAACCTTAATACTCCAAACTTCATATCCCAAGACTTTAATAATTTGTCAATACATGGATGGAAGTATCAAGCTCTATTGGTTGCTTGCAAATGAGGAAAGCATCTTCTCTTGACACTTTTGTCATTGATTCTAAAAGAGGTAAATGCTGAATTTTGCTCCATGAAAATTAGAAACCATCCAAACTTCATAACCCATGACTTTAACCATTTGTCTTTTCTTTGATGGAAGTATCTAGCTCTTTAGAACCTTGTTACATCTTAATTGAACTAGTTTGGATCTAGTTGGAACTTAATGATCCTTGTTACAACCTTGACTAGCTTGAACTAATTACATTTACATACATACAATGGTACTTAAAACTAATGGGAGAGCACCTCTTTAATTGGACTTTAATGACCATTATTAGTATGTTTAAATGACATTATTTAATAGAATAAAAAGGTATAACACTTGTGTGTTTAATCTTGTTTCAAGTTAAATTGTCATTAAGGTGTAATTATGTGTGATTAATCAAGATTAACATGTTTTGGTTCAAAACTCTTTTGAGATCAAAAAGGGCAACTTTAATAAGTATGTTTAAAAAGGTTTTGTAATTTATAGATGCCTCAAAGTGATCTAACTTAAAGTGGATGATTTTGGTAATAGAGAAAACTGCGGTCGAACTGCGGTCGACCGTGTACTTGACCGCACATCATAAATTTGAAAAGGATTGCAGCCGTTGGTACAGGGCATCCACGGTCAGGCCTACGGTCGACCGTGGATCAGCCGTGTTTTATTTTTGCCAATTTTATTATTGTGAATTGGTCTTTTGCTAGAGATAGTGTAGGCTTATGAACTCATGCCGTCTTGCGTATGATTAAGCACTTATCTCTTTTATGTCATCATCAAAACAAAGTGATTAACATTTGAATATTATCATTGGATCATTAACCAACAAACTTATTTAGAGGTGTTCGTCATTTAGACGTGTTCCTGGCAAAACTTATTAGACGTGTTTCTAATTAGACGTGTTGTTTTTTCATTCAGAGGTGTTCCTGGCAAAAGTTATTGACGTGTTGTTAATTAGATGTGTTCCTTGAAATACTTGTTAGACGTGTTGTCAATTAGAGGTGTTCCTGGTAAAAGTTATTAGAGGTGGTTACCAATTAGAGGTGTTATACTTATTTAGATGTGTTGCAGGTTTCTAATTAGAGGTGTTGCTACTATTATTTAGACGTGTTCCGTGTTTTTTTTTAAAAAAAAATTTAATTAGACGTGTTCCGTTTGATAAATTAGACGTGTTATGTAGTGAACACATCTAAATGAAGGGCTCTAAATGAGCCGAAATGTAGTAGTGGGTCTAGGGACATTGGCAAAGTGGTTGGGGGTGTAGTGACCCGAACTTTTCCATGTTTATATATATTAATTGAGATTGATATTTACATGATTAAATGTTTCCAACATGTTAAGCAATCAAACTTGTTAAGACTTGATTAATTGAAATATGTTTCATATAGACAATTGACCACCCAAGTTGACCGGTGATTCACGAACGTTAAAACTTGTAAAAACTATATGATGACATATATATGGATATATATATATATAGTTAACATGATACTATGATAAGTAAACATATCATTAAGTATATTAACAATGAACTACATATGTAAAAACAAGACTACTAACTTAATGATTTTTAAACGAGACATATATGTAACGATTATCGTTGTAAAGACATTTAATGTATATATATCATATTAAGAGATATTCATACATGATAATATCATGATGATATAATAATTTAAAATCTTATTTGATATTATAAACATTGGATTAACAACATTTAACAAGATCGTTAACCTAAAGGTTTCAAAACAACACTTACATGTAACGACTAACGATGACTTAACGACTCAGTTAAAATGTATATACATGTAGTGTTTTAATATGTATTTATACACTTTTGAAAGACTTCAATACACTTATTAAAATACTTCTACTTAACAAAAATGCTTACAATTACATCCTCGTTCAGTTTCATCAACAATTCTACTCGTATGCACCCGTATTCGTACTCGTACAATACACAGCTTTTAGATGTATGTACTATTGGTATATACACTCCAATGATCAGCTCTTAGCAGCCCATGTGAGTCACCTAACACATGTGGGAAACATCATTTGGAAACTAGCATGAAATATCTCATAAAATTACAAAAATATGAGTAATCATTCATGACTTATTTACATGAAAACAAAATTACATATCCTTTATATCTAATCCATACACCAACGACCAAAAACACCTAAAAACACTTTCATTCTTCAATTTTCTTCATCTAATTGATCTCTCTCAAGTTCTATCTTCAAGTTCTAAGTGTTCTTCATATATTCTACAAGTTCTAGTTACATAAAATCAAGAATACTTTCAATTTTGCTAGCTCACTTCCAATCTTGTAAGGTGATCATCCAACCTCAAGAAATCTTTGTTTCTTACAGTAGGTTATCATTCTAATACAAGGTAATAATCATATTCAAACTTTAGTTCAATTTCTATAACTATAACAATCTTATTTCAAGTGATGATCTTACTTGAACTTGTTTTCGTGTCATGATTCTGCTTCAAGAACTTCGAGCTATCCAAGGATCCGTTGAAGCTAGATCCATTTTTCTATTTTCCAGTAGGTTTATCCAAGGAACTTAAGGTAGTAATGATGTTCATAACATCATTCAATTCATACATATAAAGCTATCTTATTCGAAGGTTTAAACTTGTAATCACTAGAACATAGTTTAGTTAATTCTAAACTTGTTCGCAAACAAAAGTTAATCCTTCTAACTTGACTTTTAAAATCAACTAAACACATGTTCTATATCTATATGATATGCTAACTTAATGATTTAAAACCTGGAAACACGAAAAACACCGTAAAACCGGATTTACGGCGTCGTAGTAACACCGCGGGCTGTTTTGGGTTAGTTAATTAAAAACTATGATAAACTTTGATTTAAAAGTTGTTATTCTGAGAAAATGATTTTTATTATGAACATGAAACTATATCCAAAAATTATGGTTAAACTCAAAGTAGAAGTATGTTTTCTAAAATGGTCATCTAGACGTTGTTCTTTCGACTGAAATGACTACCTTTACAAAAACGACTTGTAACTTATTTTTCCGACTATAAACCTATACTTTTTCTGTTTAGATTCATAAAATAGAGTTCAATATAAAACCATAGCAATTTGATTCACTCAAAACGGATTTAAAATGAAGAAGTTATGGGTAAAACAAGATTGGATAATTTTTCTCATTTTAGCTACGTGAAAATTGGTAACAAATCTATTCCAACCATAACTTAATCAACTTGTATTGTATATTATGTAATCTTGAGATACCATAGACACATATACAATGTTTCGATCTATCATGTCGACACATCTATATATATTTCGGAACAACCATAGACACTCTATATGTGAATGTTGGAGTTAGCTATACAGGGTTGAGGTTGATTCCAAAATATATATAGTTTGAGTTGTGATCAATACTGAGATACGTATACACTGGGTCATGGATTGATTCAAGATAATATTTATCGATTTATTTCTGTACATCTATCTGTGGACAACAAGTTGCAGGCTACTAACGAGGACAGCTGACTTAATAAACTTAAAACATCAAAATATATTAAAAGTGTTGTAAATATATTTTGAACATACTTTGATATATATGTATATATTGTTATAGGTTCGTGAATCAACCAGTGGCCAAGTCTTACTTCCCAACGAAGTAAAAATCTGTGAAAGTGAGTTATAGTCCCACTTTTAAAATCTAATATTTTTGGGATGAGAATACATGCAGGTTTTATAAATGATTTACAAAATAGACACAAGTACGTGAAACTACATTCTATGGTTGAATTATCGAAATCGAATATGCCCCTTTTTATTAAGTCTGGTAATCTAAGAATTAGGGAACATACACCCTAATTGACGCGAATCCTAAAGATAGATCTATTGGGCCTAACAAACCCCATCCAAAGTACCGGATGCTTTAGTACTTCGAAATTTATATCATATCCGAAGGGTGTCCCGGAATGATGGAGATATTCTTATATATGCATCTTGTTAATGTCGGTTACCAGGTGTTCACCATATGAATGATTTTTATCTCTATGTATGGGATGTGTATTGAAATATGAAATCTTGTGGTCTATTATTATGATTTGATATATATATATATATATATATATATATATATATATATATATATATATATATATATATATATATATATATATATATAGGTTAAACCTATAACTCACCAACATTTTTGTTGACGTTTTAAGCATGTTTATTCTCAGGTGATTATTAAGAGCTTCCGCTATCGCATACTTAAATAAGGACGAGATTTGGAGTCCATGCTTGTATGATATTGTGTAAAAACTGCATTCAAGAAACTTATTTTGTTGTAACATATTTGTATTGTAAACCATTATGTAATGGTCGTGTGTAAACAGGATATTTTAGATTATCATTATTTGATAATCTACGTAAAGTTTTTTAAACCTTTATTGATGAAATAAAGGTTATGGTTTGTTTTAAAATGAATGCAGTCTTTGAAAAACGTCTCATATAGAGGTCAAAACCTCGCAACGAAATCAATTAATATGGAACGTTTTTAATCAATAAGAACGGGACATTTCAGTTGGTATCCGAGCGTTGGTCTTAGAGAACCAGAATTTTGCATTAGTGTATCTTATCGAGTTTGTTAGGATGCATTAGTGAGTCTGGACTTCGACCGTGTTTACTTGAAAAATGATTGCTTAACAAATTTTGTTGGAAACTATATATTTTTACCATGTGAATATTATGTGATATATTAATCTCTTAACACGTTTGATATTATGTGATAGATGTCTACCTCTAGAACAAGTCCCATTGACTCACCTAATAATAATGAAGAGTCAAATGTAAATTGGAATGATTCGTGGACTGATTCACAAGTTCCCGAAGAGGAACCGGAAGAAGAGTCGGAACCAGAAGAAGAATCGGAACCGGAAGAAGAATCGGAACCGGATGAAGAAATAGAACCGGTGGGGGAAATAATAAAACGGTTAAGTAAAAGAAAATCCTCAACCAACCGACCAAGGTTAATTATGGTCAATAGTGTTTCAACCAAGGAAGCAAAATATTGGGAGGATTACCAATTCTCCGATGAATCGGATTCCGACGAGAATTCCGATGATGTTATAGAAATTACCCCAACTGAATTTAAAAAGGCAAAAGAAAATAATAAGGGAAAGGGCATAAAAATAGAGAAATCTAATTCCAACCCCGATGAACTTTATATGTATCGTCAACCCCCGAAGTCCTTAAGTTGTAGCAATGACCCGGGAACCTCTAAACCACCAGGTTTTTCTAAACCAATGTGGAAAATGACGGCTCGTATTAGGGGAACATCATATATCCCTAGAAACTTGGCAAAACGAACCAAAACCGAAGAAGAAGAAACAAGCGAGTCGGAATAAGATAGTTGTATTCGTGTGGTGTAATATATGTAATATAGTGTGCTTATGCTTTATGATATATGTAAAAATTGCTTGTATTAATAAGTATTTTTTTTATGAATCTAACTCTTGTCTATTTTACAGTATAAAAACACAAAATGGATAGACAACCCAATATTTTAAGAAACCTACCCGGAGACATGATTGATGAAATCTTGTCTAGAGTCGGTCAGAATTCTTCGGCACAACTATTTAAGGCGAGATCAGTTTGTAAGACATTCGAAGAACGTTCCAAGAATGCCTTGGTTTATAAAAGGCTTTCGTTCGAAAGATGGGGGATATCACATTGGGAAATCCATAAGTTACGATGTGTTTACTTTGACGCATATATTGCGGGGAACCCAAATGCTATTTTACGCAATGGGTTAAGAAATTATTTTGACTCAATATATCCGAATATTGGACTTCGTGATTTAGAAAAAGCGGCTAACATGCAACATAAAGAAGCATGTTATGCTTACGGATTAGTAATGTTCGCTTCTCACCAAAGTGAGAACAAGAACATCGGGCTACATATATTAAACAAAACGTTCCCACAAGTGACGGAGTCGGTAATTGGGGTAAGAAATGAGGTTTTTAGATTGTTACGGGACTGTTGGACATTACGTAACCCTCGTCCCTTTGACGACGTTACAACACGCTGTCTTATCAACGGCCATAACGGTTATGTTTCACAAGACCAAGGATGGGAAGTAATCCTAGTGAAACTAGAATGCATGACTTGTTTCTGGATGTATGAATTACGTGTCTTTATTGTCTTTGCTGAACGACTTGTGTACTAGCTAGAATTATCTTCACAACCATCTTGTATCAAATTTATTGTGTGCTATATTTCATGCTATATGTAAAATAAGCGGTATTGTAAGTTTGTAAAATATTGTGTAAAAGTTTGAACGCGAAATATTATTATAATCAGTTTTTCATATAGAATTGTAGTAGTTGAATTGTATATTAGCTACTAAGTACGAACTTAACGGGTAGGTACTACCCGAATTTAAACTTATAAAACGCTAATATGAAGAAAAAGCTTTTATAAATGAGTTCATATTATGCTACGAAATACTATTAACTATTCTTAATATTCTGTATGATTAACTTGTTCCATTTGACTATTTTGAAGGAAATGGCACCGACTACTCGACACACCGTGAATATGAATGAAGAGGAATTACGTACTTTTCTAGCTTCAAACATAGCCGCAGTACAGGCTGCACTACATACCAACAATAACCTTGGATCTAGCAGTACAGGAAATTGTGTAGGATGCACCTACAAAGAATTCACTGCCTGCAAACCTTTGGAATTTGATGGAACCGAAGGACCGATCGGATTGAAACAGTGGACCAAGAAGGTCGAATCGGTGTTTGCCATAAGTAAGTGTACTGAAGAGGACAAAGTGAAGTACGCTATGCATACCTTCACAGGTTCTGCGTTAACATGGTGGAATACCTATCTAGAGCAAGTGGGACAAGACGATGCGTACGCGCTACCATGGTCAGCATTCAAGCACTTGATGAACGAGAAATACCGTCCCAGAACCGAGGTCAATAAGCTCAAGACAGAACTTAGAGGGTTACGAACCCAAGGATTTGATATTACCACGTACGAAAGACGATTCACAGAATTGTGCCTATTGTGTCCGGGAGCATTCGAAGATGAGGAAGAGAAGATCGACGCGTTTGTGAAAGGATTACTGGAAAGAATCCAAGAAGATATAAGTTCACACAAGCCCGCCTCCATACAACAGGCATGTAGAATGGCTCACAAACTAGTGAACAAGATTGAAGAAAGAATTAAAGAACAGACTGCTGAAGAGGCCAATGTGAAGCAAGTCAAAAGAAAGTGGGAGGAAAACGGTGATAAGAATCACCAATACAACAACAACAGCAATTACAACAATAATCGCAACAATTATCCCAACAATCGCAACATCAATCGCAACTACAACAAATGGCCCAACAACAACAACAACAACAGCAACTACAACAATCATCCCAACAACAATAATAACCGCAACAACAACAACAATCAGAAGCAGCTATGCCAAAGGTGTGAAAAGTATCACTCGGGGTTCTGCACCAAATTTTGCAACAAGTGTAAAAGAAATGGTCATAGCGCGGCGAAGTGTGAGGTCTACGGACCAGGAGTTAATAGAACGAAAGGAACAAATGGTGTCGGAACGAGTAATGGCAGAGCAAGTAGTGTCGGAGCAAGTTATGCCAATGTAGTTTGTTATAAATATGGAAAACCGGGCCACATTATTAGAAATTGCCCGAACTAGGAGAACACGAATGGACAAGGCTGCAGAAGAGTTTTCAATATTAATGCGGCAGAGGCACAGGAAGACCCGGAGCTTGTTACGGGTACGTTTCTTATTGACAATAAATCTGCTTACGTTTTATTTGATTCGAGTGCGGATAGAAGCTATATGAGTAGAGATTTTTGTGCTAAATTAAGTTGTCCATTGACGCCTTTGGATAGTAAATTTTTACTCGAATTAGCAAATGGTAAATTAATTTCAGCAGATAATATATGTCGGAATCGAGAAATTAAACTGGTTAGCGAAACATTTAAGATTGATTTGATACCAGTAGAGTTAGGGAGTTTTGATGTGATAATCGGTATGGACTGGTTGAAAGAAGTGAAAGTAGAGATCGTTTGTTACAAAAATGCAATTCGCATTATACGAGAAAAAGGAAAACCCTTAATGGTGTACGGAGAAAAGGGCAACACGAAGCTACATCTTATTAGTAATTTGAAGGCACAAAAACTAATAAGAAAAGGTTGCTATGCTGTTCTAGCACACGTCAAGAAAGTACAAAATGAAGAAAAGAGCATCAATGATGTTCCCATTGCAAAAGAATTCCCCGATGTATTTCCGAAAGAATTACCGGGATTACCCCCACATCGATCCGTTGAATTTCAAATAGATCTTGTACCAGGAGCTGCACCAATAGCTCGTGCTCCTTACAGACTCGCACCCAGCGAGATGAAAGAACTGCAAAGCCAATTACAAGAATTTTTAGAGCGTGGTTTCATTCGACCAAGCACATCACCGTGGGGAGCTCCTGTTTTGTTTGTCAAGAAGAAAGATGGTACATTCAGGTTGTGTGTCGACTACCGAGAGTTGAACAAACTTACCATCAAGAACCGCTACCCACTACCGAGAATCGACGACTTATTTGATCAACTACAAGGCTCGTCTGTTTATTCAAAGATTGACTTACGTTCCGGGTATCATCAAATGCGGGTGAAAGAAGATGATATTCCAAAGACTGCTTTCAGAACACGTTACGGTCATTACGAGTTTATGGTCATGCTGTTTGGTTTAACTAATGCACCAGCTGTGTTCATGGACCTTATGAACCGAGTGTGTGGACCATACCTTGACAAGTTTGTCATTGTTTTCATTGATGACATACTTATTTACTCAAAGAATGACCAAGAACACGGTGAACATTTGAGAAAGGTGTTAGAAGTATTGAGGAAGGAAGAATTGTACGCTAAGTTTTCAAAGTGTGCATTTTGGTTGGAAGAAGTTCAATTCCTCGGTCACATAGTGAACAAAGAAGGTATTAAGGTGGATCCGGCAAAGATAGAAACTGTTGAAAAGTGGGAAACCCCGAAAACTCTGAAACACATACGCCAGTTTTTAGGACTAGCTGGTTACTACAGAAGGTTCATCCAAGACTTTTCCAGAATAGCAAAACCCTTGACTGCATTAACGCATAAAGGGAAGAAATTTGAATGGAATGATGAACAAGAGAAAGCGTTTCAGTTAATGAAGAAAAAGCTAACTACGGCACCTATATTGTCATTGCCTGAAGGGAATGATGATTTTGTGATTTATTGTGACGCATCAAAGCAAGGTCTCGGTTGTGTATTAATGCAACGAACAAAGGTGATTGCTTATGCGTCTAGATAATTGAAGATTCACGAACAAAATTATACGACGCATGATTTGGAATTAGGCGCGGTTGTTTTTGCATTAAAGACTTGGAGGCACTACTTATATGGGGTCAAAAGTATTATATATACCGACCACAAAAGTCTTCAACACATATTTAATCAGAAACAACTAAATATGAGGCAGCGTAGGTGGATTGAATTATTGAATGATTATGACTTTGAGATTCGTTACCACCCGGGGAAGGCAAATGTGGTAGCCGATGCCTTGAGCAGGAAGGACAGAGAACCTATTCGAGTAAAATCTATGAATATAATGATTCATAATAACCTTACTACTCAAATAAAGGAGGCGCAACAAGGAGTTTTAAAAGAGGGAAATTTAAAGGATGAAATACCCAAAGGATCGGAGAAGCATCTTAATATTCGGGAAGACGGAACCCAGTATATGGCTGAAAGGATTTGGGTACCAAAATTTGGAGATATGAGAGAAATGGTACTTAGAGAAGCTCATAAAACCAGATACTCAATACATCGTGGAACGGGGAAGATGTACAAGGATCTCAAGAAACATTTTTGGTGGCCGGGTATGAAAGCCGATGTTGCTAAATACATAGGAGAATGTTTGACGTGTTCTAAGGTCAAAGCTGAGCATCAGAAACCATCAGGTCTACTTCAACAACCCGAAATCCCGGAATGGAAATGGGAAAACATTACCATGGATTTCATCACTAAATTGCCAAGGACTGCAAGTGGTTTTGATACTATTTGGGTAATAGTTGATCGTCTCACCAAATCAGCACACTTCCTGCCAATAAGAGAAGATGACAAGATGGAGAAGTTAGCACGACTGTATTTGAAGGAAGTCGTCTCGAGACATGGAATACCAATCTCTATTATCTCTGATAGGGATGGCAGATTTATTTCAAGATTCTGGCAGACATTACAGCAAGCATTAGGAACTCGTCTAGACATGAGTACTGCCTATCATCCACAAACTGATGGGCAGAGCGAAAGGACAATACAAATGCTTGAAGACATGCTACGAGCATGTGTTATTGATTTCGGAAATAGTTGGGATCGACATCTACCGTTAGCAAAATTTTCCTACAACAACAGCTACCATTCAAGCATTGAGATGACGCCGTTTGAAGCACTTTATGGTAGAAAGTGCAGGTCTCTGAGTTGTTGGAGTGAAGTGGGGATAGACAGATTACGGGTCCGGAGATTATACAAGAAACTACCGAGAAGATCATCCAAATTCAACAACGGTTGAAAACCGCCCAAAGTCGACAAAAGAGCTACGCTGACATTAAAAGAAAAGATATAGAATTTGAAATTGGAGAGATGGTCATGCTTAAAGTTGCACCTTGGAAAGGCGTTGTTCGATTTGGTAAACGAGGGAAATTAAATCCAAGGTATATTGGACCATTCAAGATTATTGATCGTGTCGGACCAGTAGCTTACCGACTTGAGTTACCTCAACAACTCGCGGCTGTACATAACACTTTCCACGTGTCGAATTTGAAGAAATGTTTTGCTAAAGAAGATCTCACTATTCCGTTAGATGAAATCCAAATCAACGAAAAACTTCAATTCATCGAAGAACCCGTCGAAATAATGGATCGTGAGGTTAAAAGACTTAAGCAAAACAAGATACCAATTGTTAAGGTTCGATGGAATGCTCGTAGAGGACTTGAGTTCACCTGGGAGCGTGAAGATCAGATGAAGAAGAAATACCCGCATCTATTTCCAGAAGATTCGTCAACACCTTCAACAGCTTAAAATTTCGGGACGAAATTTATTTAACGGGTAGGTACTGTAGTGACCCGAACTTTTCCATGTTTATATATATTAATTGAGATTGATATTTACATGATTAAATGTTTCCAACATGTTAAGCAATCAAACTTGTTAAGACTTGATTAATTGAAATATGTTTCATATATACAATTGACCACCCAAGTTGACCGGTGATTCACGAACGTTAAAACTTGTAAAAACTATATGATGACATATATATGGATATATATATAGTTAACATGATACTATGATAAGTAAACATATCATTAAGTATATTAATAATGAACTACATATGTAAAAACAAGACTACTAACTTAATGATTTTTAAACGAGACATATATGTAACGATTATCGTTGTAAAGACATTTAATGTATATATATATCATATTAAGAGATATTCATACATGATAATATCATGATAATATAATAATTTAAAATCTCATTTGATATTATAAACATTGGGTTAACAACATTTAACAAGATCGTTAACCTAAAGGTTTCAAAACAACACTTACATGTAACGACTAACGATGACTTAACGACTCAGTTAAAATGTATATACATGTAGTGTTTTAATATGTATTTATACACTTTTGAAAGACTTCAATACACTTATCAAAATACTTCTACTTAACAAAAATTCTTACAATTACATCCTCGTTCAGTTTCATCAACAATTCTACTCGTATGCACCCGTATTCGTACTCGTACAATACACAGCTTTTAGATGTATGTACTATTGGTATATACACTCTAATGATCAGCTCTTAGCAGCCCATGTGAGTCACCTAACATATTTGGGAACCATCATTTGGCAACTAGCATGAAATATCTCATAAAATTACAAAAATATGAGTAATCATTCATGACTTATTTACATGAAAACAAAATTACATATCCTTTATATCTAATCCATACACCAACGACCAAAAACACCTAAAAACACTTTCATTCTTCAATTTTCTTCATCTAATTGATCTCTCTCAAGTTCTATCTTCAAGTTCTAAGTGTTCTTCATATATTCTACAAGTTCTAGTTACATAAAATCAAGAATACTTTCAAGTTTGCTAGCTCACTTCCAATCTTGTAAGGTGATCATCCAACCTCAAGAAATCTTTGTTTCTTACAGTAGGTTATCATTCTAATACAAGGTAATAATCATATTCAAACTTTGGTTCAATTTCTATAACTATAACAATCTTATTTCAAGTGATGATCTTACTTGAACTTGTTTTCGTGTCATGATTCTGCTTCAAGAACTTCGAGCCATCCAAGGATCCGTTAAAGCTAGATCCATTTTTCTATTTTCCAGTAGGTTTATCCAAGGAACTTAAGGTAGTAATGATGTTCATAACATCATTCGATTCATACATATAAAGCTATCTTATTCGAAGGTTTAAACTTGTAATCACTAGAACATAGTTTAGTTAATTCTAAACTTGTTCGCAAACAAAAGTTAATCCTTCTAACTTGACTTTTAAAATCAACTAAACACATGTTCTATATCTATATGATATGCTAACTTAATGATTTAAAACCTGGAAACACGAAAAACACCGTAAAACCGGATTTACGGCGTCGTAGTAACACCGCGGGCTGTTTTGGGTTAGTTAATTAAAAACTATGATAAACTTTGATTTAAAATTTGTTATTCTGAGAAAATGATTTTTATTATGAACATGAAACTATATCCAAAAATTATGGTTAAACTCAAAGTAGAAGTATGTTTTCTAAAATGGTCATCTAGACGTCGTTCTTTCGACTGAAATGACTACCTTTACAAAATCGACTTGTAACTTATTTTTCCGACTATAAACCTATACTTTTTTTGTTTAGATTCATAAAATATAGTTCAATATGAAACCATAGCAATTTGATTCACTCAAAACGGATTTAAAATGAAGAAGTTATGGGTAAAACAAGATTGGATAATTTTTCTCATTTTAGCTACGTGAAAATTGGTAACAAATCTATTCCAACCATAACTTAATCAACTTGTATTGTATATTATGTAATTTTGAGATACCATAGACACGTATACAATGTTTTGACCTATCATGTCAACACATCTATATATATTTCGGAACAACCATAGACACTCTATATGTGAATGTTGGAGTTAGCTATACAGGGTTGAGGTTGATTCCAAAATATATATAGTTTGAGTTGTGATCAATACTGAGATACGTATACACTGGGTCGTGGATTGATTCAAGATAATATTTATCGATTTATTTCTGTACATCTAACTGTGGACAACTAGTTGCAGGTTACTAACGAGGACAGCTGACTTAATAAACTTAAAACATCAAAATATATTAAAAGTGTTGTAAATATATTTTGAACATACTTTGATATATATGTATATATTGTTATAGGTTCGTGAATCAACCAGTGGCCAAGTCTTACTTCCCGACGAAGTAAAAATCTGTGAAAGTGAGTTATAGTCCCACTTTTAAAATCTAATATTTTTAGGATGAGAATACATGCAGGTTTTATAAATGATTTACAAAATAGACACAAGTACGTGAAACTACATTCTATGGTTGAATTATCGAAATCGAATATGCCCCTTTTTATTAAGTCTGGTAATCTAAGAATTAGGGAACATACACCCTAATTGACGCGAATCCTAAAGATAGATCTATTGGGCCTAACAAACCCCATCCAAAGTACCGGATGCTTTAGTACTTCGAAATTTATATCATATCCGAAGGGTGTCCCGGAATGATGGGGATATTCTTATATATGCATCTTGTTAATGTCGGTTACCAGGTGTTCACCATATGAATGATTTTTATCTCTATGTATGGGATGTGTATTGAAATATGAAATCTTGTGGTCTATTATTATGATTTGATATATATATATATATATATATATATATATATATATATATATATAGGTTAAACCTATAACTCACCAACATTTTTGTTGACGTTTTAAGCATGTTTATTCTCAGGTGATTATTAAGAGCTTCCGCTGTCGCATACTTAAATAAGGACGAGATTTGGAGTCCATGCTTGTATGATATTGTGTAAAAACTGTATTCAAGAAACTTATTTTGTTGTAACATATTTGTATTGTAAACCATTATGTAATGGTCGTGTGTAAACAGGATATTTTAGATTATCATAATTTGATAATCTACGTAAAGCTTTTTAAACCTTTATTGATGAAATAAAGGTTATGGTTTGTTTTAAAATGAATGTAGTCTTTGAAAAACGTCTCATATAGAGGTCAAAACCTCGCAACGAAATCAATTAATATGGAACGTTTTTAATCAATAAGAACGGGACATTTCTGGGGGGGGAGATCTTATGAACATGACCCGAAAAAATCAAGCAACAAACCAAAAGGCCGTTTAATTTTGAGGATGTGAGGCGACATCTGAGAGATTGCCCAAAGGTTTTTCAAGGTGAAGGTATTACGGCCACCACAAAAAGAAAACAAGATGACGATATACCAATTAATTTCACCAAGGAAAGTTTCAACCTTGTGACGACCCGGAAAATTTCGACTAATTTTAAATCAAACTCTCGATACGATTTAACATCTTTCGACACGATAAGCAAAGTCTATAAAGTTGAGTCTCAAAATTTTTGAACTATTTACCTGGAATCCTTTAACCTTTGACTATTACTGACGATTCACGAACCATTACTTGTAAATAACTAGATACATATATATATTTAAATATATCTATATATAAGATAATTTGAAATATAGTTTAATATAATATATGATTTAATTGTATGAACTAAATTGTAAAATGATACAAGAAATAATAAAATCTATTACTAATATAAATTTTATATATACATAAAAAGTATATTATATATATTTCAAAGTTATTTAGAAAACAATAGGAACACCCAGTTATCATTCGAACGATATTACACGAGTGAAAAAGGAACTTATGTGATTTTAAAATAAACGGTGATCCAAAAATGAGTTATATAAATTATAGGCTCATTAAAAATTATATTTAGGAACTAATTGTTGAATTTTAAAACTTTTTATATTTTACTTGGGATTGGGAGTGAATGATTAATGTAATTTTTTATTTAATAATTAATGATCGAATTTTATACCATAATGATCAAAATAAATAAATATAGTTAATTTAAAATATAAGATTTTTCTGAGTACTTTTATTCACCACTGATTATCAACGGACCACGATATACAATCCGAAATAAAATCGTCATTTAAAATAATTAAAAGGCTGCGAGGAAACAAACGTTTTTCATTTAAGATTATAATTACTTTAAGTTTATTATTATATATATATATTATAAATAGATATGCAATGCAGTTATAACTCACTATCAATCTATATTCATTTTACTGTACTTAATTGAGAGTAATATTCGATAACTATTTGGTCACTGTACATGATTGATATTTAACTATTGTAACTATATTATTATTATTAATTATTAATTATTATTAATATTATATAATTATATAAAAATGGCTTAATTAATATGTGGCCACAAACTAATTAGAACATGCAAACGTGGGACGTGGGTGTGTATGGTGATACATGGGTATGCAGACTTGATATTGAATCACATACAATAATGCTTATTCTCGAGCTTATTATAATATGTGATGATTGATACTTATAACAACCGGGACCAGTGTTTCCTCTTTCTTTCTTCACCTAAATCATGCACTAGTATCATTCATTATATATATATATATATATATATATATATATATATATATATATATATATATATATATATATCCATCTTTTTCAAACTAGACCCACTTCCATATATCATATTACCCTTTTTTTTTTTCTTTTTCATAAGTAGTGAAGTGGACACATGTGGACATATCTTTCTACTTTTGATCGACATCATATACGCACAAAAATTCTTATTTGGTCCGTGATATATTTTTATTTTTTTTTTGTTCCTTAGCCCCATTAGCTCATGCACATATACAATTATATATGTACTCTTGTTTCGACTTCCAACACAAAATCCATTTAACCATTGAGTATCAATTCTACTTCTACCTCACTACTGCCATTCGTAAAACCTGTTGTACATGTTCTTCTTGCAACAATTAACCATCATAAACCGCCACCTTCCAACACCTTTATTCACCTCTTACTTTGGCATTCCTCACCACGAGCCACCTTGCAAGTAAACCGCCACCTTATTACCCATTTAACCACCTCGAAGATCACTCAACCACCTATCTTTATTTTCCTTCCGTCTAATCCGTTTCTCTGTTCAGCGAGCCACACACATAAACCTTCCACTATTTGACAACAACCGGCTACCACCATCGATAGCATGTTTCTGTTTCTACTTTCGTTTACAAATCCATTTGTCTTTCGCTGTTACTATTGCAGTAACTATCATATTTCTTTTTCTATTTTCGATCAAGCACCCCGTAAACCACCCTCTTCAATGACTGTCTTATGTACCTATTCTATCATACCCACTTGCAGCTACTTCTTTTATTCATTGCAGCTATTGCTGCGTTCTTATTATTTTTTTTCTTTTTGAACTAAACCGACTGCAACCTTCGATTGATAACTACTGCAGTTCGTTTTTTGATCTATACGAACCAACCACCACTTCAATCACCACCTTCAACTGCTACTGTTTCTATTAATTCCTTACTACTGCAGCTGCTATCGGTTGTTTCTACTTCAAACGTACAACCAACACAACCGTTATAATATTAATCCTGTAGTCTGCAAATATTATCGTTTTAATAATGATAATGGGTGCTTTTCCCTTTTGTTGCCGACATCTAATAAGCATATGACCCACACTTTGTGTCAGTGGAAATTTGTTACATACAATTTATTCATTATTTACATTAATCAAGAAATAGGGGCCATGATTTCGGTAATCTGTTGAGGCAACATACGGTTAATTTTTTTTTTGTGAACCAAACACCATCATGACCACACCCTTGCTACACCTTCTACTGCTAGTATTTTATGTTCAATCGACCCAACCATTGAACCTGCTACATCTACTGTAGTTTTTCTGTTTTATGATTAAATCAAACAACCACAAGAAACCATTCGATCGACTAGCTTTTGCTTCTGTTTTTGTTTTTCGAACGAACCCCCAAGAACTGATACAGCTACTATTTGGTTGATGTTTTGATGATGGGAATGAAGGATAATAACGATGATGGAGATGGAGAATGTAAATGATGATACTGTTATGATTCCTCGATGATGAAAATACCGTGATAATGATTATGATGATGTGGGATGAATTGTTGCTGCGTTTGATTAAAACCCAGATAGAAAACAAAGAACTGAAACCCTCCTTGGTTATTAGTGGACTTTGAGGATCCAATTAATCACTTAAATGAGTATCATTTTGTTGGGCCGTATTCAGTTGTATTATTGGGCTGAGATAGAATGGGATATATATAAATGGGTTACGAGTTAATTCAGAAAAACAGTAATGGATGAATGGTTAGGGGAGTTATCGGATTAATGGGAGGTCGCGGGTTCAAATCCGAGCTTGGGCATTCTTTTTTTTTTTTAAGGACTACTCCTTTGAGGCAGTTATTACTAATACTCTTATTATTATTATATCATTATTATTATTTTTCTTATTGTTATTATTATTATTATTATTATTGTGATGACCCGGGAATTTCCGACTAAATTTAAACTTAATCTTTATATGATTTCGATACGATAAGCAAAGTATGTAATGATGAGTCTAGAAAATTTTGAAATGATATTCATATATTCAATTGACCTTTGAGCATTTCTGACGATTCACGAATAATCGTTTGTAAATAAATAAAAAGATATATAAATGTAGGCATATATAATAATTCGAAATAATAATAAATAAGTAAAATAACATACAAGATAATAAGATTGATAAAATGAATATATGTACATGAATATGATTTCTATATAATTGGTGATTATGTGTATATTGTAATAAGTACTAAATATACGTTATTACACATAAATATGTTATATAATTGATATAGTTATTACTTACATTATTACTATTGATATTAATATTATTAATATTATTATTATTGTTATATTTAAAAGTCATGTAATTTGTTATCTTTACTAATAAGTATTATTATTACTACTTTCATTACTAGTATTAGAATAAATATTTAATATAAATATCATTGTTATTATTAAACATAATTTTAAAATTTGATACAAATGATTTGTTAATTATTAACATTATTATTAATATTATCACTTGTAAAACATTAATATCATTGTAATCAGTATTATTATTATTTATTTGTTATTATTATTATTAGTATAATTATTATTAACATTATTAGAATTATTATTCATATAACATTTAATTATTTATATTAATTGAATATAATCTATAATACAGAAGGATCGTACAATTGGTTATAGATCACAATCAAGTTATATTTTCCTGTCTTTAATCTGGATAACAGGACAAGATTCGATGAATAACAGATACAAAAACCAGTACATATATTTTCCTGCTTTATTTATTTTATTATCCTGATTGAAAATAAAGTGTACTTCATGTCTATCAATTTGTTAAATGTCGATTTCACATATCTTTTAGTATCCAATTCAACTGTTAATTTACGTACTTAATCACATTATATAAGATAACCACTACAAACTACTGATTTAAAAGCAAAATTTAAAATATATATGTATATCTCTGTTCTTGAGTGAAAATGTCAAAACCTCGAAATCGAATAGAAATTCAAAATGTATAAATGTAGAGTTGTTTGAAATCTCCTACTCAATCTATCTGGAAAGTTTCAATCTTCAATTCATTAAATTAAAATAGAATTTTCGAGTCAAAGTTTTGAAGTCAAAAGTTAACGAAATTGTTCATCGAGAAATTGGTGATTGTTTTGATGTTTCTGTTGAAATTAATGATTCAAAAGGTTTCTAGTTATGATTTTAAACATGTTTCATGTTTTAATTATATGGTAAAACGTCCTGGAAATAGAAATCAATTTTTTTTTTCTTTTTAGTCACGAACAGCGTGACTGTATTTTCATATATATATATATATATATATATATATATATATATATATATATATATATATATATATATATATATATATATATATATATTCGTTTTCTTTTCATTAATTGAACAAAAGTATACAGCAAAGATAAATTTTTAATTCATTGATAAGTCCTTAATCGAAGTAGCAATACATGGTGTTGATTTTGATTCGTTTGATTTTTAAAGAAGAAGAAGATGATATATATATATATATATATATATATATATATATATATATATATATATATATATATATATATAATACACGGGATATAAACAAACAAAACAGATATAGAACAGAATAATAAGGCTGGATGGATGGTTAAGTGTGTTCCGGGGTAGCGAGAGGTCGCGGGTTCGAGTCCCGTTCTGGGCAATTATTTTTGCGAACTAGTTTTAAAGGTAGTTTCATTTTTTAAAATTCATTATTATTAATATCATTTTTATTATTAAGTATTATAATTATTGTTATTGTTAGTATTATTATTATTGAAGGTTATGAATAATAGGATTATTATTATTATTATTATTATTATTATTATTATTATTATTATTATTATTATTATTATTATTATTATTAATGTTATTATTGTTATTATTATTATTATTATTAATATTGTTACCATAAGTAGTATTCATAAAATTATCATATTAATTTGATCCTTTTAAGTATTATTATTATTATACTAAAATAAGTATTATTATTATTATTATTATTATTATTATTATTATGGTTATGATTGTTATTATATTTATTATTATCATGAAAATAATACAAGTTATTATTATTTTCATAAATATTATTATTAATAACATTAAAAATTATCATTTTCATTTTTGCTATTAGTATTATCATTATTAATAAGGTTATTATTATTAGTAGTAGTAAATCATTATTATCTAAATTATCATTTTTACAAATAAATATTTTGTACACTATATATACTTATTACATATACTAGGATTGTATTAATAATTTACATAACAAACTAATGATATTTCATAAATATAATATTAATCATATATATATGTACATAGATATATATTAATATCACTAGTTGTATAAATATTAATCAATATAAACATATATACACAAAATCGATATATAAAATATAATTTAAGATATAATATAAGTATACGTTTTAAAAATGGAATTTGGTATAAATTCTATATAACTACAAATATATAAATAATACATACTAATAAATGAAATTTTGTGATTTACATTATATGTATTAATAAATATACAAATTATATAGGTTCGTGAATCCGATGCCAACCCTGCTTTGATCAATATAGTCATATGTATTTTTACTAAAAAATACATTAGGTGAGTTTCATTTGCTCCCTTTTTAATTGCTTTTGCAGTATATATTTTTGGGCTGAGAATACATGCGCTGCTTTTATAAATGCTTTACGAAATAGAGACAAGTGATTAAAAATGATATTCTGCGGATTGATGTGCTAAGTAATTTAGTTATATGTTATAAGAACATGTAAGCGCGAATCCTAAAGATAGATCTATCGGGCTTAAAACCCCCATCCTGTAGGCTGCACTAGACATAAGAGCTAGTGGTCGGATGTTTAATACTTTGAGGATTATTTATACACTTGCGAGTGTACATATCCATCTTTGCGAAGATGACTTATTATATTATTGTTAAGGTTGGTTACTGAGGCCTCAACATAGGCAGAATGGTTTTATACACTTACGAGTGTACATATATTTATAAACGGAAATCTTGTAGTCTATTAATATATTGAAATGATTGATCTGATAAACCTATGAACTCACCAACCTTTTGGTTGACACTTTTAATCATGTTTATTCTCATGTACGAATTAAGTCTTTCACTGTGCATTTGCTCATTTTAAAGATATTACATGGAGTCGTTCAAGACATATAGAGGTCTGTACCTCGCAATGGAACCAGTTGTTGAAGACTTCGTCCAGGTGGATTAGGACGGGTCATCACAGATGGTATCAGAGCGGTGGTCTTAGCGAACCAGGTCTTGTATTAGTGTGTCTAACTGGTAGTTATTAGGATGCATTAATGAGTCTGGACTTCGACCTGGTAGTTGTTAGGATACATTAATAAGTCTGGACTTGAACTTGGTCTGTATGTCAAGAATTTTGCTTACCATTCTTTGTCAAAAAATATCTACCTATCATTTTCAGTCTCGACACGTCTTTTTGCAATTATTGCATGGATGGTGTACAGATAAATTCATATCTCATCACATTAAAACTTGTCTGACACATTTCCTTAATTCCCTCCGTAATCTACGGGATCTTCTGTACTATATACAGATAGTCTATTTAATTAGAATATCATCCGATATCCAAAAATCATTCCATACCGAAAACCCTTTATCTAACCGTACTAAATGGAACTCACAACTAGTTCAAATTTCTCGAATTCCGACAACTATTCCGATATGGAGTTTCACCTACGCTTCGAAGGCAGTGTCACTAGAATGAATCAACCAATCAGCCATCCCCAATTCATCTGATGGGTTCGCAATCTACTTAATCATTGGAGACAAGAAGAAGGTGATCCTTTCCGCCAACCAAATTCACCTCTTGACGAAAAACCTGAAGCACTTACCGGCGAACCAGTCTGAAACACCATTTTTAGCCTCATTTCTAGAGTAGCTCAACACGATTATATTCTATCCATAATTCTAAACCTTATTCATCTGCTCGTTCCAACCGACAATCATCCCGGAATAATGGAAGAAGTCAACGAGCATCGCGTTCGAGTAATCAATTTGAAAAATATGGTCCAAAACGTACCAGCTTCGTCAACATCACCGGCACTAACAGTACGATCAATATCAGTACTGGCAGCACCAGTACCACTAACAATAACATCCGCATCACACGTCTCGACATCACAATCTATACCTCGAACATCAACATCATACGCACCATAGATACCAAGGAGTACCAACAACAATGAACGATGAAGTATTGATCCATAACTTCATTAATATTCTGCGAAGAATATGTGGTTCCTAATAGTTTTGGAGATTACTTATCCTATCTCAAACCGAAAATCAAATGAGTTTAATATCATATTAACTCATTAAATCCATGATTACATTCGAAGAAAATATATATGTATATATGTTTTCATAAAGATTATAATTAAAAATTCTTTTGTACAAACTGTTAATGGTAAAAATATTTTAACGGGTAGGTAATACCTGAGGAATATTTAGATTTCACATTAATCAGTTACACGGTACATTCTGCGAATCTGATTCAACGATCATTTACTATTCTGCTTACATTCACCGATATACGAATCTGTTCACCACAAAATAACCATTTTCATTCAATTTCATATTTAGATTTTGACTCCTCGGAATCCAACAAGTGGCATAATGAAGAAAACATTTAACAAAATAAAATTTGTTAGAAACAAACAAATTAACTATGAGAAAATTTTGTTAAGAATTCACGCTGACTGTTCCAGCTAACTGTTCCTAGCTAATAGATTACATTTATTTATCGCAATTTTATTTATCGTCATTTAATTTCTGTTATTTATTTTACGCACTTTAAATATCGGGACACGTATACAAGGTTTTGACATATCATATCGACGCATCTATACATATTATTTGGAATAACCATAGACACTCTATATGCAGTAATAATCGAGTTCTATATACATGGTTGAGGTTGATTCTATAATAATATATATAGTTTGAGTTGTGATCGAGTCTGAGACCTGTATATAACGGGTCACGACATGTCTTAATTAATTCGAATATTATATATTAAACTATATATGAAGTATTGAATTACTAATTGTGGACTGCTAACTGTGGGCTGCCAACATTGGACAATTGAAATAAATTAAAATATTGATTATAACATATGAAACTAAACAATTCTTCAAGTTTGCCACTTGATTTCATCTTAAACATCCTTTGTATCTTGACGATCACAATCAGCGTTTAATCATCTAAAAACCTTCAATATTCTTGAAAATCCTCGGTTTAATAACCGATGATCCAGATCCGTTAACCTTGAAAATGCTGACGAAACAGCAAAACTGTAGATGGTCTAAATGGTCAAAAGTTTGATGATAAAGAATGGAGTGTTGGGAACGCTAGATAGAAAATTTGGTACCGAAAAACGGATTGAGCTTACCCTGAAGAAGACCAAGGACAAATACAAGGACCAAACCCTATATTCAAAGAATCCAGGTATATTGGGATTCGATGAAATCTTTAGTGAATATCTTGCTCCGAAGTCATGTAAAAATCTTGCAGAAAATTTTTCTTCATCAACTTTCGAACTTAGAAATCCCAAAATATCATCATAAATATCTTCGATATCTCTGAAGATATTTTCATAAATATTCTCATCCGAAATTATATACCTCTTCGTGCTATCTGTATTACATTATATTGGAAACTTCTGTAAAACCTAAGTATAAATTATGAATGAATTATGGAGAAGTGTAGGAAATTGAAGCATGGGTTAGTATAATATAATTACACTTGGCCAACGTGATTATATTATAGTAAGTCATGCTGAGTTTCTAATGAAACGTGATGATGGTTCACAGTAGATCATACCATCATCATGTGCCATGTTACATAACTCTTTCATTCTAATTAACCTCTGAACATAAATATATATATATATATATATATATATATATATATATATATATATATATATATATATATATATATATATATATATATATATTCTTGATAGTTTTATCCTCAGTAATTCTGGTAATTTGACAAATCAAATTGTGCTATTACGTTCTTTCTTGTTTAGAACATAAAGTTCATTCGAAACTCCGTACTTACGAATTATGGACCTTTACTCGCTTTACTAGAGGTCGAGAGGAGAATAAAAAGGCAAAGAGCTCTGAAACATAAGGGGAGATATAAAACTCGACAACAACACAGAAATTACAAACCGTGTATGTCAATGCGTATAACAATATAAAGACTCGAAAGAACTAAAAACACTATAAACCCAAGAGCATAGTAGAAGTAAACAGATTCCTCCGGTGGAAGTTGGAAAAGGAGAATTATTGTTGCGATAGTAAGGATATTGACAAGGATCAGAACTGGATTAAGCATTTTCACAATCTTTTGAATTTGGGAATTGAGTATAGAAGTGGTGAAAACTAATGTAACGGAAAAGGTAAATTTATAATGGAAATATCAGACATAGTAATCGGGACAGATCATCGCATTTAATTAAAAAGATCCTAATTTCCTTAAATCTCAAAGAATCAGATCTTATAGATTTCCAAGATTTTTCTTTTAAATTCCTTGAATTTCGGAATTCAACCCTGTTTACGTCAAAAGCTAAGGAAAATCTTATTTTCTTCAATTCACTCTTTTGCGATAACTTCATTCGTATTCTTCGAATAATCGAATTATTTTATCATTATTATTCAATGATGATAAAACTCTAATTATCACCTCACATTCGTCATGAAAATATTTTTATTGTTAGCCATGATCACCTCACTCAAATTTCGGGACGAAATTTCTTTAACGGGTAGGTACTGTGACGACCCAGGAATTTTCGACTAAATTTAAACTTAATCTTTATATGATTTCGATACGATAAGCAAAGTATGTAATGATGAGTCTAGAAAATTTTGAAATGATGTTCATATATTCAATTGACCTTTGAGCATTTTCGACGATTCACGAACAATCGTTTATAAATAAATAAAAAGATATATAAATGTAGGCATATATAATAATTCAAAATAATAATAAATAAGTAAAATAACATACTAGATAATAAGATTGATAAAATGAATATATGTACATGAATATGATTTCTATATAATTGGTGATTATGTGTATATTGTAATAAGTACTAAATATACGTTATTACACATAAATATATTATATAATTGATATAGTTATTACTTACATTATTACTATTGATATTAATATTATTATTATTATTATTATTATTATTATTATTATTATTATTATTATTATTATTATATTTAAAAGTCATGTAATTTGTTATCTTTACTAATAAGTATTATTATTACTACTTTCATTACTAGTATTAGAATAAATATTTAATATAAATATCATTGTTATTATTAAACATAATTATAAAATTTGATACAAATGATTTGTTAATTATTAACATTATTATTAATATTATCACTTGTAAAACATTAATATCATTGTAATCAGTATTATTATTATTTATTTGTTCTTATTATTATTAGTATAATTATTATTAACATTATTAGAATTATTATTAATGTAACATTTAATTATTTATATTAATTGAATATAATCTATAATACATAAGGATCGTACAATTGGTTATAGATCACAATCAAGTTATGTTTTCCTGTCTTTAATCTGGATAACAGGACAAGATTGGATGAATAAAAGATACAAAAACCAGTATGAAATGTCCTGTTCATAATGATTATAAACGTTCCATATTAATTGATTTCGTCGTGAGGTTTTGACCTCTATATGAGACGTTTTTCAAATACTGCATTCATTTTTTTAAAACAAGCATAACCTTTATTTTTACGATAAAGGTTTAAAAAGCATTACGTAGATTATCTAATAATGATAATCTAAAATATACTGTTTACATACGACCATTACATAATGGTTTACAATAAGAATATATTACATCAAAAATAAGTTTCTTGAATGCAGTTTTTACACAATATCATACAAGCATGGACTCCAAATCTTGTCCTTATTTTAGTATGCAACAGCGGAAGCTCTTAATAATCACCTGAGAATAAACATGCTTAACACGTCAACAAAAATGTTGGTGAGTTATAGGTTTAACCAATATATTACCAAATCATAATAATAGACCACAAGATTTCATATTTCAATACATCCCATACATAGGGATAAAAATCATTCATATGGTGAACACCTGGTAACCGACATTAACAAGATGCATATAGAATATTCCCATCATTCCGGGACACCCATCGGACATGATAATTTCGAAGTACTAAAGCATTCCAAATTCCAGAATGGGGCTTGTTGGGCCCGACATATCTATCTTTAGGATTCATGTCAATTTGGGGGTCTGTTCCCAAATTCTTAGGCTACCAAGCTAAAAGGGGCATATTCGACTTTGATCATTCACCCATATAATGTAGTTTCATTTACTTGTGTCTATTTCGTAAAACATTTATAAAGTTGCATGTATTCTCATCCCAAAATATTAGATTTTAAAAGTGGGACTATAACTCACTTTCACAGATTTTTACTTCGTCGGGAAGTAAGACTTGGCTACTGGTCGATTCACGAACCTATAACAAATATGTACATATATATCAAAGTATGTTCAAAATATATTTACAATATTTTTTAATACGTTTTAATGTTTTAAGCTTATTAAGTCAGCTGTCCTCGTTAATAACCTACAACTAGTTGTCCATAGTTAGATGTACAGAAATAAATCGATATATATTATCTTGGATCAATCCACGACCCAGTGTATACATGTCTCAGGCTAGATCACAACTCAAAGCATATATATTTTTGAAATCAACCTCCACCCTGTATAGCTAACTCCAACATTACTACATATAGAGTGTCTATGGTTGTTCCAAATAATATATATACATGGGTCGATATGATATGTCAAAACATTTGCATACGTGTCTATGGTATCCCAAGATTACATAATATATTAGAATACATGTATAATAAAATATAAGTTAGATAGGATATGATTTGTATAGAATTGTTATAATATTTCCCGTAGCTACAACAATAAAAAAAAATATCCAATCTTGTTTTACCCATAACTTCTTCGTTTTAAATCCGTTTTGAGTGAATCAAATTGCTATGGTTTCATATTGAACTCTATTTTATGAATCTAAAAAGAAAAAGTATAGGTTTATTGTCAGAAATATAAGTTACAAGTTGTTTTTGTAAGAGGTAGTCATTTCAGTCGAAAGAACGACGTCTTGATGACCATTTTGAAAAACATACTTCCACTTTAAGTTTAACCATGATTTTTGGATATAGTTTCATGTTCATAAGAAAAATCATTTTCCCAGAAGAACAACTTTTAAATCAAAGTTTATCATAGTTTTTAATTATCAAATCCAAAACAGCCCGAGGTGTTACTACGACGGCGTATGTCCGGTTTTACGGTGTTTTTCGTGTTTTTCGGTTTTAAATCATTAAGTTAGAATATCATATAGATATAGAACATGTGTTTAGTTGATTTTAAAAGTCAAGTTAGAAGGATTAACTTTGTTTGCGAACAAGTTTAGAATTAACTAAACTATGTTCTAGTGATTACGTTTTCAAATCTTCGAATAAGATAGTTATTTATATATGAATCGAACGATGTTACGAACATCATTACTAACTCAAGTATAGTAGGTAAACCTACTAGAAATGACAAAAATAATCTTGAGCTTGAATGGATCTTTGATGGCTTGGAAGTTCTTGAAGCAGAATCATGACACGAAAACAATTTCAAGTAAGATGATTACTCGAATCAAGATAGTTTATAGTTATAGAAATCGAATCAAAGATTAGATATGAGTATTACCTTGAATAAGAAAGATAACCTACTGTAATTAAAAAAGGTTTCTTGATCTTAGATGATTACTTGGAATGGATTTGCATGATTAAAAGTAAACTAGCAAACTTGAAAGGATTTTCGAAGTGTTCTTGAAGTGTTCTTCCTATGATGATTATAGCTTGATTCTTGAAGTAATTTTTGATGAAGATGATGATTAGTTTACTGGAAATTTCGTTCCTAAGTGTGTGTGTGTGTGTGTGTTTAGAGAGAATTAGAAAGAGAATTGGAAGTGAAATGGATTGATTGTTGAGTGGTGAATGATGAGTGGTGAGTGGGGTTAAAAGGAGCTCTAGTTAGTTGACTAGGTCATGGTAGAAGTTAAATTTGATTAGTCATGCATTACATAATCAAGAGTGGAATCCTATGCTAGTTCCTATTGGTATATACTCATAGTAAGTACGTCTAGCAGCTGTGTATAATACGGGTACGAATACTGAATGACTACGAGTAGAATTGTTGATGAAAAAATGAATGGAAATGTAATTGTAAGTATTTTTGCTAAGTAGAAGTACTTTGATATGTGTCTTAGTTAACGATCTTATTTAATGTTGTTGAAATCTTAAAATCAAATTTTTAACACATTTTTAATAAAGCGATATTAACCCAAAAAAAAAATTTCCAGCCAGGGGCTCTGCCCCTTGGACCCAGCCAGGGGCTCTGCCCCTTGGACCCCGCCAGGGGTTGCCACCCCTTGGACCCTGCTATCGGGGGCGCTGCCCCCGAACCCCCATCATAATCAAGATAAGTTCAAACAATTGTGCACTCCACACTTTCCCCAAACTTGTTCGATATTTAACAAGGTTATTTTGGTTAACAAATTAATCCCATTACAATTAAATCATATTGGTGACGCAAATCACCAATAATGAATATATCTTGATATGATATATATACTTTAAAATGTCGTTACAATGATAATCGTTACATATATGCCATATATATATCAACATATAGTTTTTTTACAAGTTTTAACGTTCGTGAATCGCCGGTCAACTTGGGTGGTCAATTGTCTACATGAAACTCATTTCAAATAATCAAGTCTTAACAAATTTGATTGCTTAACATGTTGGAAACATTTAATTATGCAAATATAGTTTTCATTTAATATATAACCATGGAAAAGTTCGGGTCACTACACAGTACATATATTTTCCTGCTTTATTTATTTTATTATCCTGATTGAAAATAAAGTGTACTTCATGTCTATCAATTTGTTAAATGTTGATTTCACATATCTTTTAGGATCCAATTCAACTGTTAATTTACGTATTTAATCACATTATATAAGATAACCACTACAAACTACTGATTTAAAAGCAAAATTTAAAATATATATATATATATATATCTCTGTTCTTGAGTGAAAATGTCAAAACCTCGAAATTGAATAGAAATTCAAAATGAATAAATGTAGAGTTGTTTGAAATCTCCTACTCAATCTATCTAGAAAGTTTCAATCTTCAATTCATTAAATTGAAATCGAATTTTCAAGTCAAAGTTTTGAAGTCAAAAGTCAACGAAATTTCTCATCGAGAAATTGGTGATTGTTTTGATGTTTCTGTTGAAATTAACGATTTAAAAGGTTTCTAGTTATGATTTTAAACATGTTTCATGTTTTAATTATATGGTAAAACGTCTTGGAAATAGAAATCAATTTTTTTTCTTTTTAGTCACGAACAGCGTGACTGTATTTTCATATATATATATATATATATATATATATATATATATATATATATATATATATATATATATATATATATATATATATATATATTCGTTTTCTTTTCATTAATTGAACAAAAGTATACAGCAAAGATAAATTTTTAATTCTTTGATAAGTCCTTAATCGAAGTAGCAATACATGTTGTTGATTTTGATTCGTTTGATTTTTTAAGAAGAAGATGATATATATATATATATATATATATATATATATATATATATATATATATATATATATATATATATATATATATATATATATATATCATACACGGGATATAAACAAACAAAACAGATATAGAACAGAATAGTAAGGCTGGATGGATGGTTAAGTGTGTTCCGAGGTAGCGAGAGGTGGCGGGTTCGTGTCCCGTTCTGGGCAATTATTTTTGCGAACTAGTTTTAAAGGTAGGTTCATTTTTTAAAATTCATTATTACTAATATCATTATTATTATTAAGTATTATAATTATTATTATTGTTAGTATTATTATTATTGAAGGTTATGAATAATAGGATTATTATTATTATTATTATTATTATTATTATTATTATTATTATTATTATTATTATTATTATTATTAATGTTATTATTGTTATCATTATTATTATTATTATTATTATTATTGTTACCATAAGTAGTATTCATAAAATTATCATATTAATTTGATCCTTTTAAGTATTATTATTATTATACTAAAATAATTATTATTATTATTATTATGGTTATGATTGTTATTATATTTATTATTATCATGAAAATAATACAAGTTATTATTATTTTCATAAATATTATTATTAATAACATTAAAAATTATCATTTTCATTTTTGCTATTAGTATTATCATTATTAATAAGGTTATTATTATTATTAGTAGTAAATCATTATTATCTAAATTATCATTTTTACAAATAAATATTTTGTACACTATATATACTTATTATATATACTAGGATTGTATTAATAATTTACATAACAAACCAATGATATTTCATAAATACAATACTAATCATATATATATGTACATAGATATATATTAATATCACTAGTTGTATAAATATTAATCAATATAAATATATATACACAAAATTGATATATCAAATATAATTTAAGATATAATATAAGTATACGTTTTAAAAATGGAATTTGGTATAAATTCTATATAACTACAAATATATAAATAATACATACTAATAAATGAAATTTTGTGATTTACATTATATGTATTAATAAATATACAAATTATATAGGTTCGTGAATCTGAGGCCAACCCTGCTTTGTTCAATATAGTCATATGTATTTTTACTACAAAATACATTAGATGAGTTTCATTTGCTCCCTTTTTAATTGCTTTTACAATATATATTTTTGGACTGAGAATACATGCGCTGCTTTTATAAATGCTTTACAAAATAGAGACAAGTGATTAAAAATGATATTCTGCGGATTGATGTGCTAAGTAATTTAGATATATGTTATAAGAACATGTAAGCGCGAATCTTAAAGATAGATCTATCGAACTTAACACCCCCATCCTGTAGGCTGCACTAGACATAAGAGCTAGTGGGCGGATGTTTAGTACTTCGAGGATTTTTTATACACTTGCGAGTGTACATATCCATCTTTGCGAAGATGACTTATTATATTATTGTTAAGGTTGGTTACTGAGGCCTCAACATAAGCAGAACGGTTTTATACACTTGCGAGTGTACTTATATTTATAAACGGAAATCTTGTGGTCTATTAATATATTGAAATGATTGATATGATAAACCTATGAACTCACCAACCTTTTGGTTGACACTTTTAAGCATGTTTATTCTCAGGTACAAATTAAGTCTTCCGCTGTGCATTTGCTCATTTTAAAGATATTACATGGAGTCGTTCAAGACATATAGAGGTCTGTACCTCGCAATGGAACTAGTTGTTGAAGACTTCGTCCAGGTGGATTAGGACGGGTCATCACAATTATTATTTATTATTGATTGTTATTAAGTAATTATTATTATTATTACCAATATTAGAAATAAGATTATTAGTATAATTAATATTATTATCATTATTATTATTATTAAAATATATAGTATTATTATCAATATGACTATTAAAATTTCAATTAGAATCATCGTCTTTATTAAAATTACCATTATTATTTAAAATATTATTTTTATGAAAACTAACATTTTTATCTTATCATTATTATCTTTTCATTAAAATTATTATTATTACTAACATTACTTTTATTATTAGTATTGTTATCAAAACTATTAATAGCAGTATCATTACTAAATCTAATTACTTTTACTATTATTATTATTATTATCATAAAAAATACAAATTTTTATTTATTATTATTGATATTATTTTAACAAATAAATAGCTATATATGAATATATATTTAAAACATATCGCATAACAACATTAATATTTTTATAATAAATACTAATTATTTATCTAAAGTATATAAAAAAAATATAGTTAATATAGTTACCAATGAAATATACAATTTGCTGGAATAATAATTAATAATAATATCTAAACCTGTTAGATTACAAGTATATGTTTTTAATAAATATATGGATAATATAGGTTCGTGAATCCGAGGCCAACCCTACACTTGTTCAATGACGTCATATGTACATTTACTACAAAATACAGTATTGTGAGTTTCATTACTCCCTTTTTAAATGCTTTTGCAATATATATTTTTGGGACTGAGAATACATGCGCTGTTTTATAAATGCTTTACGAAATAGACACAAGTAATCGAAACTACATTCTATGGTTGAATGATCGAAGCCGAATATGCCCCTTTTTGCTTGGTAGCCTAAGAATTAGTAAACCGATCTACTAATTGACGCGAATCCTAAAGATAGATCTATTGGGCCTAACAAACCCCATCCGTTGTAGCGGATGCTTTAGTACTTCGATGTTGTTTTATCATGTCCGATGGATGTCCCGGAATGATAGGGGATATTCTTATATGCATCTTGTTAATGTCGGTTACCAGGTGTTCAATCCATATGAATGATTTTTGTCTCTATGTATGGGACGTATATTTATAAGAAATGGAAATTTAAAATCTTGTGGTCTATTAAAATGATGGAAATGATTATTTATGTTAAACTAATGAACTCACCAACCTTTTGGTTGACACTTTAAAGCATGTTTATTCTCAGGTACGAAAGAAATCTTCCGCTGTGCATTTGCTCATTTTAGAGATATTACTTGGAGTCATTCATGACATATTTCAAAAGACATTGCATTCGAGTCGTTGAGTTCATCAAGATTATTATTAAGTCAATTAAAGTTGGATATATTATGAAATGGTATGCATGCCGTCAACTTTCGATGAAATGAAAGTTTGTCTTTTAAAAACGAATGCAATGTTTGTAAAATGTATCATATAGAGGTCAAGTACCTCGCGATGTAACAAATGTAATGTATTCGTCTAGATAGATTAGGACGGGTCTCTACAGGTGGTATCAGAGCTAGTTTAAGCTGTGTCGTATGCTTAATCGTAGAGGGGGTCCTCACAGTGTTACCTGTGATGAAGCATTGGCTCTTACCCCTCGCAGTCCGAATATGGTTGGCTTTGCCGAGAGGCATGGCTGTAAAATCAGTGTCTCTGAGGTACGCTCAGTGGTCACCAGGCGGTTATCTGGGAAGGCACTGAGTGGGATGCGTCCCCACTATCTACAGGTGGTATCAGAGCGGTGGTCTTAGCGAACCAGGTGTTACATTAGTGTGTCTAACTGATAGTTGTTTAGACGCATTAGTGAGTCTGGACTTCGACTGTGTCTGCATGTCAAAAGTTTTGCTTATCATTTAGTGTCGAAAATTACCTACTTATCATCCTTAGGAAATTATCTGCTTATCATTATTAGTCTAGACACATCTTACTGCATTGATTGCCTGAATAGTGTATAGACAAAATTTATATCTTAGCGTATCTGCTAATTTATATCTTAGCGTATCTATTACGGTAAACTTTGCCTGATATCTTCCGTAAATTTCTCCGTAATTTAAGGGATCCTGGTACTATATATATCTATGCATATTATGCATTGAGAATACCATCCAACTATCATTTGCTGTCACTAAATGTTTCAAACCAAAAATCTTTTCTGTGATCGCGTAAGATGGCCTCTACGAATCGACCAAGTTCATCTGACTCCGAAGACAGCGTGAAAGGAGCGCACCAACCGATCAACTACCGTAATTAATGGAGAAAATAGGGGCGGGTTCGCGACATACTCACCCTATGGAGAAGGGAAGAAGGTACTCCATATCATGAGACGAATCTACCGCCTAACATCGGAGTACTCGACCCGCTCACTGGCGAACCTGTTTGCAACACTGTTTATACCCTCTTTGCGAGAATTTTTCTTCTTGAGGCTACCATTAACAGAACTAGAGAAGATATCCAACCTCCACCTCACACTGATAACCAGCCAGGGTTAGTAGAAGAAGTCAACGAGCTTCACGCTCGAGTAGTGGCTTTGGAAATTATGGTGCAAAAATTACCAGCTTCAGCAACATCACCGACATCAACAGCACCACCAGCATCAGAACCAATAGCACCAATACCACCAACAACACAAGCCTCAACATCCACATCCCAAGCCTCAATTTCACAATCTATCCCACGAACATCAACATCATACGCACCATAGATACCAAGGAGTACCAACAACAATGAACGATGAAGTATTGATCCATAACTTCATTGAAGAAATATTTTGCGAAGAATATGTGGTTTCTAAAAGTTTTAGAGATTATGTATTCTAGTTCTAACCGAAAATCAAATGAGCTTAATATCATATTAACTCATTAAATTTATGATTTCATATGAAGAAAATATATATGTATATATATATATATATATATATTCATAAAGATTGTAATTAAAAGATTCTCTTGTACAAACTGTTAATAGTGAAAATATTTTAACGGGTAGGTAATACCCGAGGAATATTTAGATTTCACATTAATAAGTTACTCTGTACACTCTTCAGTTCTGATTCAGCAGTCATTAACAATATTGCCCAAATCCACACGTATACGTATCCGTTCACCAAAGAACAACTATTTTCATTCAAATTCAATTTCATATTCAGATTTTGACCGATCAAAAATTCAAGTCAAGATTTGACAAGTGGCATAATGAAGAAAATAATGAATAAAATAAAATTGATTAGTAATCAATTAATTAACTACGTAAAATTTTCTTCATCATCTTCAGATCTTAAATATTTTAAATTCTAAGATTATATATTGGACTATTGGACTACTAACCTTGGACAATTAGAAAGTGTTAAAAGAGTAGGAAATATTAATTATAACATTTTGACTTAAAATATCGTTAATAAGTTACACCTACTACAATTAAATAATTCCTTAAATTTGCCACTTGATTTCATCTTAAACACTCTTTGTATCTTGACGATTACAATCAGCGCTTAATCAGCTAAAAACACAATTTTCTTGAAACCACCTCGGATTGATAACCGATGATTCAGATATGGTAGCATTAAATGCAGAGGAAACAGCAAAATTGTAGATGGTCTAAATGGCCAAAAGTTTGATAACAAGGAATGAAATGTTGGGAACGCTCGATAGAAAATTTGGTACTGAAAAATGGATAGAGCTAACCATGAAGGAGACCAAGGAAAAATACAAGGACCATACCCTGTATTCCAAGAATTCAGATAATTCTGTATCCGATGAAATCCTTAGAAAATATCTTGCTCCGAAGTCATGTTAAAATCTTGCGGAAAATTTTTCTTTATCAACCTTCGAACTTTGAAATTTCAAAATATCATCATAAATATTTTTGATATTTCTGAAGATATTTTCATAATTATTCTCGTCCAAAATTATATATCTCTTCGCGCTATCTGTATTACATCATATTGAAAACTATTTTAGTTTTCAATATTCTGTAAAATCTAAGTATAAATTATGAATGGATTCTGGAGAAATGTTAAGAAGTTGAGCATGAGTTAGTATAATATAATGACACTTGGCCAACGTGATTATATTACAGTAAGTCATGCTGGAAGTTCTAATGAAACATGATGATTCACATATCATAACGTCATCATGTGCCATGCTACATGACTCGTTCAATCTATTCAATCACCGAATATATCAAGAAAATATATTCTTGATAGTTCTATCCTCAGTGAATCTGATAATTTAATATGATAAACCAAATCATGAGAATACATTCCTTCGTACTTAGAATGTTATAATCATTCGAAACTCTATATCCACGAATTCTGGACCATTATTCGCTTGACTTGAAGTCAGAAAGAGAAAAACAAGAGCATGGAGCTCCGAAATATAAAGGAAAATACAAAGCCGATCACAAACACATAAATTACAAACCGTGTATATCAATGCGGATAGCAACATAAATACACGGGAGAATGAAGAACACTATAACCCTGAGGTAATAGTAGAAGTTAACAGATTCCTCCGGTGGTAGATGAAAAAGGAGCAAGACAGAAGCGATTATCAGAAGAAGGACAAGGATCAATACTGGATTAAGCATATTTACAATCTTTAGAAGTATGGATTAAGGAAGAAAATATAGGAATGGTGAGAAAATAATAAAATGGAAGAGGTAAATTTATAATGGAAGCATCTGATAGAGCAATCGAGGTAGATGACCGCATTTAATTATAGAGATCTTAATTTCCTTAATCACTGACGAATCAAATCTTATATAGATAACGAAGATTTCTTTGAAATCCCTTGAATTCCGGAATTCAACCATGACTAGTCAAAAGTTATGATGAAACTTGTCTTTCTCATATTCACTATTTTGTGACAGCTTCACTCGTACGTTTCACATGATCGAATTGTTTTATCTATATTAATCAATAATGATAAAACTCTATTTATCAACACATATTCGTCATGAAAACATTTTTATCGTTAGCCATGATGACCTCGATTAAATTTCAGGACGAAATTTATTTAACAGGTAGGTACTGTGACGACCCGGAAAATTTCGACTAATTTTAAATCAAACTCTCGATACGATTTAATATCTTTCGACACGATAAGCAAAGTCTATAAAGTTGAGTCTCAAAATTTTTGAACTATTTACCTGGAATCCTTTAACCTTTGACTATTCCTGACGATTCACGAACCATTACTTGTAAATAACTATATATATATATATATATATATATATATATATATATATATATATATATATATATATATATATATATATATATATATATATATATATATATATATATATATATATATATATATATATATATATATATATATATATATATAAATAATTTGAAATATAGTTTAATATAATATATGATTTAATTGTATGAACTAAATTGTAAAATGATACAAGAAATAATAAAATCTATTACTAATATAAATTTTATATATACATAAAAAGTATATTATATATATTTCAAAGTTATTTAGAAAACAATAGGAACACCCAGTTATCATTCGAACGATATTACACGAGTGAAAAAGGAACTTATGTGATTTTAAAATAAACGGTGATCCAAAAAATGAGTTATATAAATTATAGGCTCATTAAAAATTATATTTATGAACTATTTGTTGAATTTAAAAACTTTTTATATTTTACTTGGGATTGGGAGTGAATGATTAATGTAATTTTTTATTTAATAATTAATGATCGAATTTTATACCATAATGATCAAAATAAATAAATATAGTTAATTTAAAAATATGGGATTTTTCTGGGTACTTTTATCCGCCACTGATTATCAATGGACCACGATATACAATCTGAAATAAAATCGTCATTGAAAATAATTAAAAGGCTGCGAGGAAACAAACATTTTTCATTTAAGATTATAATTACTTTAAGTTTATTATTATATATACATATATTATAAATAGATATGCAATGCAGTTATAACTCACTATCAATCTATATTCATTTTACTGTACTTAATTGAGATTAATATTCGATAACTATTTGGTCACTGTACATGATTGATATTTAACTATTGTAACTATATTATTATTATTATTAATTATTAATTATTATTAATATTATATAATTATATGAAAATGGCTTAATTAATATGTGGCCACAAACTAATTAGAACATGCAAACGTGGGATGTGGGTGTGTATGGTGATACATGGGTATGCAGACTTGATATTGAATCACATACAATGATGCTTATTCTCGAGCTTATTATAATATGTGATGATTGATACTTATAACAACCGGGACCAGTGTTTCCTCTTTCTTTCTTCACCTAAATCATGCATTTGTATCATTCTTATATATATATATATATATATATATATATATATATATATATATATATATATATACATACATATATATATATATATATATATATATATATATACATACATATATATATATATATATATATATATATATATATATATATATATATATATATATATATATATATATATATATCCATCTTTTTCAAACTAGACCCACTTCCATATATCATATTACCCTATTTTTTTTTCTTTTTCATAAGTAGTGAAGTGGACACATGTGGACATATCTTTATGCTTTTGATCGACATCATATACGCACAAAAATTCTTATTTGGTCCGTGATATTTTTTTATTTTTTTTTGTTCCTTAGCCCCACTAGCTCATGCACATATACAATTATATGTGTACTCTTGTTTGGACTTCCAACACACAATCCATTTAACCTTTGAGTATCAATTCTACTTCTACCTCACTACTGCCATTCGTAAAACCTGTTGTGCATGTTCTTCTTGCAACAATTAACCATCATATACCGCCACCTTCCAACACCTTTCTTCACCTCTTGCTTTGGCATTCCTCACCACGAGCCACCTTGCAAGTAAACCGCCACCTTATTACCCATTTAACCACCTCGAAGATCACTCAACCACCTATCTTTATTTTCCTTCCTTCTAATCCGTTTTTCTGTTCAGTAAGCCACACACATACACCTTCCACTATTTGACAACAACCGGCTACAACCATCTATAGCATGTTTCTGTTTCTACTTTCGTTTACACATCCATTTGTCTTTCGCTGTTACTATTGCAGTAACTATCATATTTCTTTTTCTATTTTCGATCAAGCACCCCGTAAACCACCCTCTTCAACGACTGTCTTATGTATCTATTCTATCAAACCCACTTGCAGCTACTTCTTTTATTCGTTGCAGCTATTGCTGCGTTCTTATTATTTTTTTTCTTTTTGAACCAAACCGACTGCAACCTTCGCTTGATAACTACTGCAGTTCATTTTTTGATCTATACGAACCAACCACCACTTCAATCACCACCTTCAACTGCTACTGTTTCTATTAATTCCTTACTACTGCAGCTGCTATCGGTTGTTTCTACTTCAAACGTACAACCAACACAACCGTTATAATATTAAATCCTGCAGTCTGCAAATATTAACATTTTAATAATGATAATGGGTGCTTTTCCCTTTTGTGGCTGACATCTAATAAGCATATGACCCACACTTTGTGTTAGTGGAAATTTGTTACATACAATTTATTCATTATTTACATTAATCAAGAAATAGGGGCCATGATTTCGTTAATCTATTGAGGCAACAGACGGTTAATTTTTTTTGTGAACCAAACACCATTATGACCACACCCTTGCTACACCTTCTACTGCTATTATTTTATGTTCAATCGACCCAACCATTGAACCTGCTACAGGTACTGTAGTTTTTTTGTTTTATGATTAAATCAAACAACCACAAGAAACCATTCGGTCGACAAGCTTTTGCTTCTGTTTTTGTTTTTTGAACGAACCCCTAAGAACTGATACATCTACTATTTGGTTGCTGTTTTGATGATGGGAGTGAAGGATAATAACGATGATGGAGATGGAGAACGTAAATGATGATACTGTTATGATTCCTCGATGATGAAAATACAGTGATAATGATTATGATGATGTGGGATGAATTGTTGTTGCGTTTGATTAAAACCCAGATAGAAAACAAAAAACTGAAACCCTCCTTGGTTATTAGTGGACTTTGAAGATCCAATTAATCACTTAAATGAGTATCATTTTGTTGGGCCGTATTCAGTTGTATTATTGGACTGAGACAGATAGAACGGGATATATATTAATAGGTTACGAGTTAATTCAGAAAAACAGTAATGGATGAATGGTTTGGGGAGTTATCGGATTAGTGGGAGGTCACGGGTTCAAACCCGGGCTTGGGCATTCTTATTTTTTTTTTAAGGACTACTCCTTTGAGGCAGTTATTACTTATTATTATATCATTATTATTATTTTTCTTATTGTTATTATTATTATTATTTATTATTGATTGTTATTAAGTAATTATTATTATTATTACCAATATTAGAAATAAGATTATTAGTATAATTAATATTGTTATCATTATTATTATTATTAAAATATATATTATTATTATCAATATGACTATTAAAATTTCTATTAGAATCATCGTCTTTATTAAAATTACTATTATTATTTAAAATATTATTTTTATGAAAACTAACATTTTTATCTTATAATTATTATGTTTTCATTAAAATTATTATTATTACTAACATTACTTTTATTATTAGTATTATTATCAAAACTATTAATAGCAGTATCATTACTAAATCTAATTACTTTTAGTATTATTATTATTATCATAAAAAAATACAACTTTTTATTTATTATTATTGATATTATTTTAACAAATAAATAGCTATATATGAATATATATTTAAAACATATCGCATAACAACATTAATATTTTTATAATAATTACTAATTATTTATCTAAAGTATATAAAATAAATATAGTTAATATAGTTACCAATGAAACATACAATTTACTGGAATAACAATTAATAATAATATCTAAACCTGTTAGATTATAAGTATATGTTTTTCACAAATATATGAATAATATAGGTTCGTGAATCCGAGGCTAACCCTACACTTGTTCAATGACGTCATATGTATTTTTACTACAAAATACAGTATTGTGAGTTTCATTACTCCCTTTTTAAATGCTTTTGCAATATATATTTTTGGGACTGAGAATACATGCGCTATTTTATAAATGCTTTACGAAATAGACACAAGTAATCGAAACTACATTCTATGGTTAAATGATCGAAGCCGAATATGCCCCTTTTTTCTTGGTAGCCTAAGAATTAGTAAACCGATCTACTAATTGACGCGAATCCTAAAGATAGATCTATTGGGCCTACCAAACCCCATCCGTTGTAGCGGATGCTTTAGTACTTCGATGTTGTTTTATCATGTCCGATGGATGTCCCGGAATGATAGGGGATATTCTTATATGCATCTTGTTAATATCAGTTACCAGGTATTCAATCCATATGAATGATTTTTGTCTTTATGTATGGGACGTATATTTATGAGAAATGGAAATTTAAAATCTTGTGGTCTATTAAAATGATGGAAATGATTATTTATGTTAAACTAATGAACTTACCAACCTTTTGGTTGACACTTTAAAGAATGTTTATTCTCAGGTATGGAAGAAATCTTCTGCTGTGCATTTGCTCATTTTAGAGATATTACTTGGAGTCATTCATGACATATTTCAAAAGACGTTGCATTCGAGTCGTTGAGTTCATCAAGATTATTATTAAGTCAATTAAAGTTGGATATATTATGAAATGGTATGCATGCCGTCAACTTTCGATGAAATAAAAGTTTGTCTTTTAAAAACGAATGCAATGTTTGTAAAATGTATCATATATGAAATGACCCGTTCATATACATTATAAACGATTCACAATAGTTGATTACATCGTGAGGTATTTGACCTCTATATGATACATTTTACAAACATTGCATTCGTTTTTAAAAGACAAATTTTCTTTACATAAAAAATTGAAGGCATGCATACCATTTCATATTACATCCAACTATAATTGACTTAATATTAATCTTGATGAACTCAACGACTCTAATGCAACGTCTTTCAAAGTATGTCATGAATGACTCCAAGTAATATCCTTAAAATGAGCTAATGCACAGCGAAAGATTTCTTTAATACCTGAGAATAAATATGCTTTAAAGTATCAACCAAAAGGTTGGTGAGTTCATTAGTTTATCATAATCAATCATTTCCGTAATAGTAATAGACCACAAAATTCCAGTTTCCATAAATATATGTACACTCGCAAGTGTATAAAAGTATTCTATAAGTTGTTGAGCGCTTCGGTAACCATACTTAACAATTAATGTGGCATATTCCCTTTATTATGAAATCTCCCTACACTGTACCAAGTGTAGTAAAAACGAATTACTATGCAACCGTTTACGATACTAGAGTGACTAGCCCGGTTGGGGTGGTCAAATCCGATATATCTATCAATAGGATTCGCGCTTACATGTTCTTACAACATGTAAATATTAGTTACCAAGCTATTAGGGAAGATATGCAAGGTGGTACAACTCAACGTAGAATATATTTCTAGTACTTGTGTCTATTTTGTAAAACAGTTATAAAATAGTGCATGTATTCTCAGACCAAAAATATATATAAAAAGGGAGTAGTGAAACTCACAATACTGTATTTCGTAGCAATTATGTATATGACGGTACTGAACAAGTGCAGGGTTTGTCTCGAATTCACGAACCTATATCAATTATATATATTTATTAACATATAATATTGATAAAAACAAGTTTATATATTAATTATATAATATTTTTAGTTGTTTAAGTTAGTAATTAGTTGTTAGTCTTATTTTAAATCTTATATAGATTTCCTGATTTTAAATAGTCAACTCCCGATAGGTATATCTCATAGTGTGTTCGACTTCTATAGGTGTAAGAGCCATTATTGGAAAGGTATTTGAGTGCTCTAACCATCCATAATCTTCATATGTTCTTAATCGGAGTATAGGTTAGCTAAAATTTCATTTTGTCACAGGTGCGTAAATCTGTCCGCACAGTTCAATAATTCGTCATAGGAACAGTCCGTAGGCTATGAAAAATAGCTAAACTCAATATTTTTAATTTTCCTTCTATATTTTAGTTATTAACATATACACTAACAGGTGTTATCAAGGAAAATAGTCCAGGTCTTAGTTAACATAGTTTTCTAGTAAGATTGATTAAGCATACAACATTAATCTTAGCCAAATCTTTCGGTTCATAAATTATTTGTTACTACATGGTTTTTACTGAATAAAGTTGCTGGAGACTCCTTAATATGTTGTGTTTTCAAAACATAATTGAAAATTTTTGGTCTCATAGTCGAAGTTAGGCTTATGCCCTTAACTTGTAACGGTGGACAGATTCGGATAAAATCTGTCATCAGTCAACTAATGAATTTTTGAAAAATACTTTCACTTCGTCTAAAATCATGAAAACATTACAGAAATCTTGATTCATATATATTAACATATATCTAGAGTTGTATGCTCTAAAACAAAGTTTAAGATAGCTTTTAAATTCGTGTGTTAAAACAGTTTTCAAGAACCGAAAGAGACCAATTGTTGTATATTAAGTTCTAAGGTGTTATACATATATACAAGTTATAAATTCTTATAATAACTTAATATAATGTCATAATACATATAAATAAGTGTTTTTAAAGTCAAGTTAGTAAGGTTACATTAGTTTATAAACATGCTTGGTTTCCACCAAAACAAGTTCTAGTTTTTACAAATTTTATAAACTTATTAAGATAACAATAGAGTAGGAATTTAACAAGAGTTTTAAGAAGTGTTCTACTTGATTTTGAAGCTAGATGATGAGGAAAATACTTGGCGATGATCTAGTATGAAGATAGAAGTATTTTGAGAGAGTAATTTGGAGTAAAGAATGAGAAAATGGAATGGAAAAATGGGGTGGTACATATGGACGAATTTTAAGTTAATAATGGAGTCATATGTTGCCAAAATGGTTAGTAAACTTGTGAGTTTTTATCTCATGACTCATTAACAAGACAAAATATGCTAGGTTCTAAAAATGGGGCTGCTAAGGAGTGTATGCGTATTAGATGGGTAAAAATACCGTAAAAATACGAATAGAATTCATGAGGAAATAGAATGCGAATAGGAGTATAGCTATCTTTATTGAATATACTTATGTTAATACATGTATTTAATTCTTTCAAAAATGTATTAATACATCTTAATACAATACATATATATTCATTTTAACATAAGGGTTATTACGTCGTTAAATGTTACATATAAATATATTGTTTTCGAAATCCTTAAGTTAGTAGTCTCAATTTATATATATAAAGTCCATTATTAATATACTTAATGAGATACTTAACTATCATATATTCAAGTTAGATATAATCCATATATCCATATATATACATAAGTATATATTTAATACAAGTTATGACGTTCGTGAATCGTCGAACAAATGGTTGGTCAATTGTTTGTATGAAACTCATTTCAAAAGTTTTAAAACTTGTCAAAATTTATTACTTATCATGTCAGAATAATGTTATCATATAAAGATTAAGTTTAAATTTTGGTCGAAAATTTCTGGGTCGTCACAGTACCTACCCGTTAAAGAAATTTCGTCCTGAAATTTGATTGGGATCGTCATGGCTGACAATAAGTATGTTTTCATGACGCATACGAGCTAAAAATTAGAGTTTTATCATCATTGGGTAATATAGATAAATCAATTTGATTTTGTGAAGAGTACGAGTGAAGCTATCGCAAAAGAGTGAAAATGAGTAAATACATGTTCGTCTTATCCGGTGACGTAGCCACGGTTGATTTTTGGAATTCAAGGAATTTTAGAGGAAAATCTTCGAAATCTTAATAAGATTTGATTCTTCAGAAATTACGGAAATTAGGATCCTCTTTGGTTAAATGCGATAATCTGTTTTGATTGCCCTGTCGGATATTTTAGTATAAATCCACCCTCTTCATTTCCTTATTTCCACAGCTCATACCTTCTATTATTCCTCCCTCAATTCATACTTTAAAGCATTCGTCAATATACTCCATCCAGTTCTGATTCTTGATATACTCCCAACTTTCATATCTGTCATTCTTCTTTTTCATCTGTCGCCGGAAGAATCTATTTACTTCTACTATACTCTTGGTTTTCTAGTGTTTTTAGTTCTCCCGTGTCTTTATATTGCTATATTTCAGAATCCCTGCTTCTGTCTTTCTATAATCATTGACATCCACAGTTAATGCTTTCTCATATTTTCTGCGATTTATACTTCCATTTCTATTTCGGAGCTTCATGCTTTTGTTTTCTCTTCGCAAGTAATGGTCCATAATTTGTAGGTATGGAGTTTTGAATGAACAATGACTAATGTTCTAAGAGAGAAATTGAAATGGCATGATCTTGATTTGTCAAATTACCAGAATATCCTGGTAAAGACTGAATTATCAAGAAAATATTTTCTTGATATTTTTAGAGGTTAAATAGAATACCAGAGTCATGTAACATGGCACATGATGATGGTATGATCTGTGAATCGTCATGTCCCATTAGAAACTCAGCATGACTTACTGTAATATAATCACGTTGATCAAGTGTCATTATATTATACTAACTCATGCTTCAGTTCCCAACATTACTTCAAAAACATTCATATTTTACACTCGAAGGTTTCAGAATTTAGAAACTAAAACAGTTTCCTTTCTGATGTAATACTGATATCGCGGAAAAATAAAAGATTTCAGTTAAGAATAGTTATGAAAATATCTTCAGAAATATGGAGGATATTTATAATGAAAGATACGATGATATCTTAGAATATTTAAGATAAGAGGATGATGAAGAATATCGTTCGCAAGGGTTTTAGAGTAAAGAGCAAGGTAATTGCTAAGGATTTCAGCAGACACTAAATCATTTGAATTCTTTGAAGGTAGATTTTGTCTTTGTAATTTGTTCACAGTCTCCTTCATAGTTTGCTCAATCCGTTTTCCAGTTTCAAACCTTCTCTTTTTCTGAGCTTTGCCAACACACTATTCTTTATCATCAAACTTTTGACTATTAAGGTCGTTTATAGTTTTTGCTGCTTCATCAGCATTTTTCCAAAATTCAGAGAACTGGTTCGCGGTTTAGGGTGTTTTTCAGAAACTTCACATTCGAAGTATGTAAGTCTTGGAGATAGATGTTATATGTACACATATAACTGTTGGTGTATACATGCTGCGGGATTTCAAAATACTGATTGCTGGTTCCCAGTAATTGGTATGAAAATTCTTGTTACAATATGTGACGATCGCACCAAATCCATATGGACGAACACGTCATTCATCGATTTCATTGCGAGGTATTTGACCTCTATATGATACGTTTTGTAAACATTGCATTCTCTTGAAAAGGCACACCATAAATGAATATTTAAATCAAAGGTTTTCGACATCTGATGATTTCTACATATAGACAATCACCGTAAATAATAGTTACAATAGTAATTCCGTTGACAATGCAGTCAAAATAAGATTCATGGTGATGATTTGGTGAATGCAACATTTCCTTGATAAATATGCCATGTAAGACTCCATGCACATAGCTTGTCTAACATATAAGCAAACAGCGGAAGACTTCTAGGGAACCTGAGAATAAACATGCTAACAAGTGTCAACACAAAGGTTGGTGAGTTCATAGTTTTAGTGTTTCGCATAATCTGTATATAAAGGTGGATCACAAGATTTCAGTTGTTTCATCCGAAACGTTTATCAATAGATTATATAAAAGTGGATCACAAGGTTTCAGTTGTTTCATCCAGAAATGTTTATCAATAGATTCTACATAACAGAGCACCCTGGTAACTAAACTTTAACGTTATAATGATAAATACCCCATTCGTTTTAATACACGCAAACCAACGTGTCCTAAACTCAAATAACACACGTCCGTTAAAAGGCTAGCGTTCTAGCTCGGACGGGGATGTCAAGCCCTATGGATCCATATACTGTTATTCGCGCCCACCAGTCCACATCCTATGTACTGGCAGTTACTAGTTACCAAAGCTAAGGGATTTTCGGTTTAAACTCAGTGTAGAATTAAGTATGTACTTGTATCCATTGCGTTTAAAATAAATTGCATGTATTCTCAGCCCAAAAATATATATTGCAAAAGCAATTAAAAAGGGAGCAAATGAAACTCACCTTAGCAGCACATAAGGTCATTTACCAAAAAGTGACCGAAACTCGGAATGCAAAATTAACCGTAGATCTCAACGTATCAATATTGTGATTCAATATTGTAGGAAAGTACGTAGACGCAACGGAGATGATAAATACTAGTTTGACTCACGAGCAAAACACTTGAACAATACTCAAAACCTCCTTAGTAATAACCCATAGTTTCCTTAGCTCTATCCCGCTTGAAAACCCATTTTGAAAGTGACACCCTCATGACCTCGTCGTAGTATTTTAAGTGATATAATTAGTAATAATAATAATACTACTAATAATAATAAAATAAATAATAATAATAATCTTAATAATAATAATATTAATAATAATAATATTAATAATATTAATATAAATAATAAATAATAATAATATTAGAGGGAGTAGTATATGTGTAATTTAAACTCGAGCAGAAACTGGCCTTTTATAGGCAACTTTTTGGAATCTGATGCCCATGCGATCGCATGGGTTTTTAGTGTATTTTCCATGCGATCGCATGGCCGCCTGATCCAGCTCAAAATGTTTTTGTTTTCTTGTTTGTCGACATATTATTATATAATATATATAATTTAAATAATTAATTATATATTATATTAAATTCATGTGCATAGTTGACTTGTAATTTTCGTTCCGATGACTCGTACGTTGTCACTCGACTTATGTCCCGGTTTCGGTTTCTCGAACGCATTTTCGTACGCTTAGAAAACTCACAATTTACGTTTTGTGACTCGTACCTTTGTCAAAATATAGTCTTAAATTATCAATAAACTATATCATTCAAAGTGTATCTTAAACTTTCGAGTGTTTTGGTCATTTACTTCTATAAATCATTGTCTCGCTATTTGTTAATATATATATATAATAACAAATCGTTTTATGACCAAGTTAATATATATTTTCAACATTCATAAACACGTTTTAAATATACGTCGCAAGTTATTCATATAATTAATATTCCAACTTATCATATATATTCAAATAAATATTTAAACCAATAAGTTTAATGTACGGTATCAAACAATTAATACATTGTTACATTTTCAAGTTATAGTATATATATATATATGTATCTATATACATATAATTGTTCACGAATCGTCAAGAATAACCGAAAGGTATTTAAATATATGAAAGTAGTTCAAAAATTTTGAGACTCAGTTTTACAGACTTTGCTTATCGTGTCGGAAATGTTAATCATACAAAGATTAAGTTTAAATTTGGTCAGAAATTTCCGGGTCATCACAGTATCTACCCGTTAAAGAAATTTCGTCCCGAAATTTGAGTGAGGTGGTCATGACTAACAATAAAAATGTTTTCATGACGTATATGTGTTGATAAATAGAGTTTTATCACCGTTGAATAATATGGATAAAACAATCCGATTATTTGAAGCGTATGAGAGAAGTTATCGTAAAATAGTGAAATGGAGAATAGAGATTCGTCTTAACTCTTGACGTATTAACGATTGATTTCCGTAATTTAAGGAATATAAAATCTTCATAATCTAAATAAGATTTGATTCTTCGGAATTTAAGGAAATTAAGATTTTTTTTGATTAAATGCGTAATTTGCCTCGATTGCTATGTTTGATATTTCGCTATAAATTGACCTCTTCCGTTTCATTATTTTCATCATTCTTACATCTTCTTCCTCATTTCATATTTTCAAAAGATTGTAAAAATGCTTCATCCAGTTCTGATTCTTGATATACTCCTAACTTTCATATCTGTCATTCTTCTTTTTTATCTACCACCGGAGGAAGTTATTTTCTTCTACCATTACCTTGGGGTTATAGTGTTTTTCATTCTCTCGTGTCTTTATATTGCTATACGCATTGATATATACGGTTTGTAATTTCTGAGTGGTTGTTGGGTTTTATATCTTCCCTTATATTTCGATGTCTCTGCTTCTGTCTTTCCATAATCATTGACATCCACAGTTAATACTCTCTCCAATTTACTATGATTTATATATACTCCCATTGATATTTTGAAGCTTCATGCTTTTGTTTTATCTTCCCGACTTTAAATCAAGCGAATAATGGTCCAGAATTCGTAGGTATGAATTTCGGAATAAACATAATTAATGTTCTAAAAAAACGGTAATAGCACAATCTGACTTGTCAAATTACCAGAATACCTCGAAAAAGATCGAATCATTAAGAAAATATTTTCTTGATAATTTAGAGGTTAAATAGAATGAAAGAGTTATGTAACATGGTTTATAATGAGGGTATGATCTGTGAACCTTTATCACGTTCCATTAGAAACTCAACATGACTTACTGTAATATAATCACGTTGATCAAGTTTCATTATATTATACTAACTCATGCTTTAGTTCCCAACACCACTTCAAAAATATTCATATTTTAAACTCGAAGGTTTCAGAATTTAGAAACTAAAATAGTTTCTTTTATGATGTTACACAGATATCGCAAGGAGAAAATTGATTTCCGATGAGAATGATTATGGAATTATCTCCAGAAATATGGAGGATATTTATAATGAAATATACGATGATATCTTAGAATTTCTAATATCAAAGGATGATGAAGAATATTGTCCGCAAGGGTTTAGATTCAGAAGCAAGGTATTCGTTAATGGCTTCAGCAGATACTGAATAATTTGGATTCTTTAAAGGCAGGTTTAGTCTTAGTGATTTATCCACAGCCTCCTTCATACTTTGCTCAATCCATTTTCCAGTTCCAAACCTTCTCTTTTTCTGAGCTTTGCCAACACACTATTCTTTATCATTAAACTTTTGGCTGCCAAGGTCGTTTACAGTTTTTTTGCTGCTTCATCAGCATTCAAAGTTATCATAACCGAATCGTTGGTTATCAATCCGAGGTGTTTTCAAAAGTTTGAAGGGTTTGCATGAAGATTGTAATTGTCAAGATACATATGATGTTCTAGAATTTTGAATGATACAAATTTTTTTTTCTTTTTTTTTCTGGGTTTATGAATAGAAGTGATGTTCTAGCACAGTTTTGAAGTCAAAGTATAGCATTTGAAAGATGTAAGAATCTAAGAGTGATGTTTTCTATTAAATCTTGGCTTGGATTCTGATTTTTCAAAATCAGAATATGTAATTGAATTTGTATGGAAACGATTGTATATCGCTGTGAGCATAGTTAATAATTTTTGAATCAAAGTTGAAGAATGTACAGTATAACATATTAATTGTGAACTTATATATTTTTCGAGTATTACCTACCCGTTAAAGATTTCACAATTAATACTTTGTACAAAAGAATATTTTTTTTATTACCGTCTTTATGAAAATATATGTATGTATATTTTTTTCAGATGTAATACAGATTTGATGAGTTAATATCATATTAAGCTCATTTGATTTTTGAATTGAATGAATAATCTTTAAAACAATAAGGATTACATAATCTTCGCGGAGTATTTCACTAATGAAATCAATACTTCATTATTTATTCTTATTTCTCGGTGAAGGATGTTGATGCTCGTGGAATTCTTATGAACTTCATAAGATATAAATGATGTTTTCTAGAAAGTTTTGAGTACATCGAAGATAAAAGTGTAAAATCAAACATGTAATTGATTAATACACTAAGTTCATTATGAAATGGAATTCATTGAGTTGAAACAGATATTTGTAGTTAACGATGGTCAAGTTGTTAACGAAGGATGTACATCATAGCATATTAGTAATATGAATTAACCGAGTAGTATCTACCCCTTAAAATTCACACGTAATAGCTTAGTACGAAAAGATTCATGATGGTTTTAAAATTTATATATATTATATATATAAGATATACATATAAATTCTTTAGATGAATTGAGTTATTACTTCATAACTCATTGATACAATATACTCGTTGTTGACTCGTAATGATGTCCACAGTGCTTTCTTAAACTGACGGAGCTTGTGATGTTAGAGGTGCTGCTGATTCTGACGATGTTGACAGCACTGACTGTGCTGGTGAGGCTAAGGGTACTGTTGATGCTGTTGGTAAAACAAGTCTAGCTTGTATCTTACACCATTCGGATAAGGGTTTCTACTCTATCTGATTTAGGGTTAAGGCTAGAATAGATAATCTCTAAACTTTAGAAATTACATAATCATCGTAGAATGTTTCTCCGATGAAGTTATGAATCCATACTTCATCGTTTGTCGTTTCTGGTACTTCTTGGTACCTATGGTGCGTATGATGTTGATAACCGAGGTACAAATTGTGATGTTGAGGCGTGTGATGCGGATGTGGTTGTGGGTGGTGGTAATGATCCTGATGGTGTGGATGATGGTGGTACCGGTTATGCTGCGGGTGCTGTTGCTGGTGTTAGTAACCCTTGCACCATATTCTCCAAAGCCACTACCCGATCACGAAGCTCGTTGACTTCTTCTATTATACCGGGATGATCGGTTGTTCGGAGGATTGGATAAATAAGATTTATAATATGGGATAGTATATAATCATGATGAGATACTCTGGAAATGAGAGAGAAAATAGTATTACGAATAGGTTCACCGGTAAGTGCTTCAGGTTCTTCGCCAAGAGGTGAATGTGGTGGATGGAAGGGATCACCTTCTTCTTGTCTCCAATGATTGAGTAGGCTACGAACCCATCCCTAATTCATCCAGAATAGGTGATGGCTGATTGGTTGATCCATTCCGGTTACACTTTCTTCAGAGTTCAGGTGAATATCCATATCGGAATAGCTGTCGGAATTTAAGGAATTTGAACAAGATACGGGATCCATCTTGTATAATTAGAGAGATAATTTTTGATATGAAATAGATTATAGAATTTGATTGGTACTCTTCAATACATAATTTACATATGTATATATAATACTAAAATCCCGTAAATTACGGAGAGATTTTCGGAAGATGGCAGTCAAAGTTTACTGTAATAGATATGTCAAGATATGAATTTTGTCTATACACTATCTATGCAATCAATGCAATAAGATGCGTTTAGACTTAAGATGATAGACAGGTAATTTCTGACAAGAAATGATAAGCAAAACTTTTGACATGCAGACACAGTCGAAGTCCAGACTTACTAATGCATCCTAACAACTATCAGTTAGACACACTTATGCAAGACCTGGTTCACCAGGACCAACGCTCTGATACCAACTGTGACGATCGCACCAAATCCATATGGACGAACACGTCATTCATCGATTTCATTGCGAGGTATTTGACCTCTATATGATACGTTTTGTAAACATTGCATTCTCTTGAAAAGGCACACCATAAATGAATATTTAAATCAAAGGTTTTCGACATCTGATGATTTCTACATATAGACAATCACCGTAAATAATAGTTACAATAGTAATTCCGTTAACAATGCAGTCAAAATAAGATTCATGGTGATGATTTGGTGAATGCAACGTTTCCTTGATAAATATGCCATGTAAGACTCCATGCACATAGCTTGTCTAACATATAAGCAAACAGCGGAAGACATCTAGGGAACCTGAGAATAAACATGCTAACAAGTGTCAACACAAAGGTTGGTGAGTTCATAGTTTTAGTGTTTCGCATAATCTGTATATATTTCAGTTGTTTCATCCGAAACGTTTATCAATAGATTATATAAAAGTGGATCACAAGGTTTCAGTTGTTTCATCCAGAAATGTTTATCAATAGATTCTACATAACAGAGCACCCTGGTAACTAAACTTTAACGTTATAATGATAAATACCCCATTCGTTTTAATACACGCAAACCAACGTGTCCTAAACTCAAATAACACACGTCCGTTAAAAGGCTAGCGTTCTAGCTCGGACGGGGATGTCAAGCCCTATGGATCCATATACTGTTATTCGCGCCCACCAGTCCACATCCTATGTACTGGCAGTTACTAGTTACCAAAGCTAAGGGATTTTCGGTTTAAACTCAGTGTAGAATTAAGTATGTACTTGTATCCATTGCGTTTAAAATAAATTGCATGTATTCTCAGCCCAAAAATATATATTGCAAAAGCAATTAAAAAGGGAGCAAATGAAACTCACCTTAGCAGCACATAAGGTCATTTACCAAAAAGTGACCGAAACTCGGAATGCAAAATTAACCGTAGATCTCAACGTATCAATATTGTGATTCAATATTGTAGGAAAGTACGTAGACGCAACGGAGATGATAAATACTAGTTTGACTCACGAGCAAAACACTTGAACAATACTCAAAACCTCCTTAGTAATAACCCATAGTTTCCTTAGCTCTATCCCGCTTGAAAACCCATTTTGAAAGTGACACCCTCATGACCTCGTCGTAGTATTTTAAGTGATATAATTAGTAATAATAATAATACTACTAATAATAATAAAATAAATAATAATAATAATCTTAATAATAATAATATTAATAATAATAATATTAATAATATTAATATAAATAATAAATAATAATAATATTAGAGGGAGTAGTATATGTGTAATTTAAACTCGAGCAGAAACTGGCCTTTTATAGGCAACTTTTTGGAATCTGATGCCCATGCGATCGCATGGGTTTTTAGTGTATTTTCCATGCGATCGCATGGCTGCCTGATCCAGCTCAAAATGTTTTTGTTTTCTTGTTTGTCGACATATTATTATATAATATATATAATTTAAATAATTAATTATATATTATATTAAATTCATGTGCATAGTTGACTTGTAATTTTCGTTCCGATGACTCGTACGTTGTCACTCGAATTATGTCCCGGTTTCAGTTTCTCGAACGCATTTTCGTACGCTTAGAAAACTCACAATTTACGTTTTGTGACTCGTACCTTTGTCAAAATATAGTCTTAAATTATCAATAAACTATATCATTCAAAGTGTATCTTAAACTTTCGAGTGTTTTGGTCATTTACTTCTATAAATCATTGTCTCGCTATTTGTTAATATATATATATAATAACAAATCGTTTTATGACCAAGTTAATATATATTTTCAACATTCATAAACACGTTTTAAATATACGTCGCAAGTTATTCATATAATTAATATTCCAACTTATCATATATATTCAAATAAATATTTAAACCAATAAGTTTAATGTACGGTATCAAACAATTAATACATTGTTACATTTTCAAGTTATAGTATATATATATATATATATGTATCTATATACATATAATTGTTCACGAATCGTCAAGAATAACCGAAAGGTATTTAAATATATGAAAGTAGTTCAAAAATTTTGAGACTCAGTTTTACAGACTTTGCTTATCGTGTCGGAAATGTTAATCATACAAAGATTAAGTTTAAATTTGGTCAGAAATTTCCGGGTCATCACACAATATGCTGATGAGTAAATGATGGGGTTTCGATAAATATAATGACTTTTTGAAAAGTCAAAGATCAGTGAAGTTGTTGGTAAGTTTATTGCTAATGTGGTGGGACATAAACGGTTCCCCGGTAACGATGGCGAAAGGGCAACGTATATATCAAGGTTATAATAAGGCTGTTTCGACTGAAAAGTTGAAGTTGACCTGCTGGAGCTGTGACAAAACTGTCAATTTTGAAAAGGAATTGAAAAAATATTTTAGCTAATAAATGCCAAAGGGTCTAAAACGGATATGTGTTAAACTATGACTTTGGTTTCGAGATTTTTTTTTTTTTCAGGTACAAAACTGTGGGTAACATGTGGTTGGATCATCATCTCGATTGTTCATTATTTGAAGTGTCTTCAGGAATTTCGAAGGGTTTGAACACAGATTGTAATCGTTAATATACATATGATGTTCTAGCACAGTTTTGAAGTCAAAGTATAGTTTTGAAAGATATAAGAATTCTAAGAGTGATGATACCGGTTATGTCTCGAATTGAATTCTGTAATTTCAAAATCAGGATATGTATTTGAACTTGAATGAGTATGGTTGTTTTGATTTCTATGAAAGAATGTATATTGTTGTGAAAGTAGTGAGTATAGTTGCTGATTTGCTGAACCAGAATCGAAGATTGTATAGTGTAAGATATTAATTGTGAATTTATATATTTCTCGGGTATTACCTACCCATTAAAAAAAAAATTCACAAATATTGTTTTGTACCAGAGAATTTTATTACAGTCTTTATGAAAATATATATATATATATATATATATATATATATATATATATATATATATATATATATATTCTTCAGATGTAATACAGATTTGATGAGTTAATACTAAATTAAGCTCATTTGATCTTAGGCTGGAATTAGAAATGAATAATCTCTAACATTAGAGATTTCATAATCTTCACAGAGTATTTCATTACTGTAATTAATACTTCATTATACGCGTTGTTGATTAGTAATGATGTTCACGGTGATTCTTGAACTGTCGGAGCTTGTGATATCATAGGTGCTGCTAGTGCTGATGATGCCGACGGTACTGACGGTGCTGGTGAAGCTAACGATACTGTTGATGTTGCTGATAGAACAAGTCTAGCTTGTAAATCACGCACCATTCTTGTCAGGGTTTCTATTTTGGTTTATTCATCTGATTTATGGTTAGGGCTAGAATAGATAATCTCTAAGACTTTGGAGGTTACATAATCACCGCAGAGTGTTTCTCCAATAAAGTTATGAATCAACACTTCATCGTTTGTTGTTGTTGGTATTCCTTGGTATCTACAGAGCGTATGACATTGGTGCTCGTGGGACAGATTGTAAAGTTGAGGTTTACAACGCAGTTGTGGTTGGGGGTTGTAATGGTACTGTTGGCGATGATGATGGTGGTACTGGTTATGCTGCTGGTGCTGCTGCTGGTGTTTGTAACCTTTGCACCATATTCTCCAAAGCCACTACCCGAGCGCGAAGCTTGTTGACTTCTTCTATTACACCGGGGTGATTGTCGGTTCGGACGAGTGGATAAATAAAATCTAGAATTTGCTATAGTATATAATCGTGATGAGATACTCTGAAAATGAGAGAGAAAATGGTGTTTCGGACAGGTTCGCCGATAAGTGCTTCAGGTTCTTCGCCAAGAGGGCAATGTGGTGGATGGAAAGGATCGCCTTCTTCTTGTCTCCATTGATTAAGGAGGCTATGAACCCATCCCCAATTCATCCAGAATAGATGATGGCTGATTGGTTGATCCATTCCAGTCACACTGCTTTCGGAGCTTGAGTGGGATTCCATTTCGGAATCCGAAGGACTTGAACTAATGACGCATTCCATTTTGTACGATTGAATAAAGGAGTTTTTGATATGAAATTATTTTTCGGCTATCATGTGGTATTCTAATTACATAGAATATCTATATATAGAGCAAAAGGTTTCGTAGATTACGGAGGAATTTACGGATTATGTCAGGCAAAGTTTACAGTAACAGATACGCTAAAATATGAATTAGTAGATACGCTAAGATATGAATTTATTCTATACACTATTCATGCAATCAATGCAATAAGATGTGTCTAGACTAAGAATGATAAGCAGGTAATTTCTGACAAAAATGATGAGCAAAACTTTTGACATGCAGACACGGTCGAAGTCCAGACTCACTAATGCATCCTAACAACTATCAGTTAGACACACTAATGCAGACCTGGTTCGCTAAGACCACCGCTCTGATACCAACTGAAATGGCCCGTTTATATACATTATAAACGATTCACAATAGTTGATTACATCGTGAGGTATTTGACCTCTATATGATACATTTTACAAACATTGCATTCGTTTTTAAAAGACAAATTTTCTTTACATCAAAAATTGACGGCATGCATACCATTTCATATTACATCCAACTATAATTGACTTAATATTAATCTTGATGAACTCAACGACTCGAATGCAACGTCTTTCAAAGTATGTCATGAATGACTCCAAGTAATATCCTTAAAATGAGCTAATGCACAGCGGAAGATTTCTTTAATACCTGAGAATAAACATGCTTTAAAGTGTCAACTAAAAGGTTGGTGAGTTCATTAGTTTATCATAATCAATCATTTCCGTTATAGTAATATACCACAAAATTTCAGTTTTCATAAATATATGTACACTCGCAAGTGTATAAAAGTATTCTATAAGTTGTTGAGCGCTTCGGTAACCATACTTAACAATTAATGTGGTATATTCCCTTTATTATGAAATCTCCCTACACTGTACCAAGTGTAGTAAAAACGAAGTACTATGCAACCATTTACGATACTAGAGCGACTAGCCCGGTTGGGGTGGTCAAACTCGATAGATCTATTAATAGGATTCACGCTTACATGTTCTTACAACATGTAAATATTAGTTACCAAGCTATTAGGGAAGATATGCAATGTGGTACAACTCAACGTAGAATATATTTCTAGTACTTGTGTCTATTTTGTATAACAGTTATAAAACAGTGCATGTATTCTCAGCCCAAAAATATATATAAAAAAGGAGTAATGAAACTCACAATACTGTATTTCGTAGCAATTATGTATATGACGGCACTGAACAAGTGCAGGGTTTGTCTCGGATTTACGAACCTATATCAATTATATATATTTATTAACATATAATATTGATAAAAACAAGTTTATATATTAATTATATAATATTTTTAGTTGTTTAAGTTAGTAATTAGTTGTTAGTCTTATTTTAAATCTTATATAGATTTCCTGATTTTAAATAGTCAACTCCCGATAGGTATATCTCATAGTGTGTTTGACTTCTATAGGTGTAAGAGTCATTATTGGAAAGGTATTTGAGTCCTGTAACCAAATCGGCATATGTTCTTAATCGGAGTATAGGTTAGTAAAAATTTCATTTTGTCACAGGTGCGTAAATCTGTCCGCACAGTTCAATAATTCGTCATAGGAACAGCCCGTAGGCTATGAAAAATAGCTAAACTCAATATTTTTAATTTTCCTTCTATATTTTAGTTATTAACATATACACTAACAGGTGTTATCAAGGAAAATAGCTCAGGTCTTCGTTAGCATAGTTTTCTAGTAAGATTGATTAAGCATACAACATTAATCTTAGCCAAATCTTTCGGTTCATAAATTATTTGTTAATACATGGTTTTTAATGAATAAAGTTGCTGGAGACTCCTTAATATGTTGTATTTTCAAAACATAATTGAAAATTTTTAGTTTCATAGTCGAAGTTAGGCTTATGCCCTTAACTTATAACGGTGGACAGATTCGGATAAAATCTGTCATCAGTCAACTAATGAATTTTTGAAAAATACTTTCACTTCGTCTAAAATCATGAAAACATTACAGAAATCTTGATTCATATATATTAACATATATCTAGAGTTATATGCTCTAAAACAAAGTTTAAGATAGCTTTTAAATTCGTGTGTTAAAACAGTTTTCAAGAACCGAAAGAGACCAATTGTTGTATATTAAGTTCTAAGGTGTTATACATATATACAAGTTATAAATTCTTATAATAACTTAATATAATGTCATAATACATATAAATAAGTGTTTTTAAAGTCAAGTTAGTAAGGTTACATTAGTTTATAAATATGCTTGGTTTCCACCAAAACAAGTTCTAGTTTTTACAAGTTTTATAAACTTATTAAGATAGCAATAGAGTAGGAATTTAACAAGAGTTTTAAGAAGTGTTCTACTTGATTTTGAAGCTAGATGATGAGGAAAATGCTTGGCGATGATCTAGTATGAAGATAGAAGTATTTTGAGAGAGTAATTTGGAGTAAAGAATGAGAAAATGGAATGGAAAAATGGGGTGAAACATATGGACGAATTTTAAGTTAATAATGGAGTCATATGTTGCCAAAATGGTTATTAAACTTGTGAGTTTTTGTCTCATAACTCATTAACAAGACAAAAGATGCTAGGATCCAAAAATGGGGCTACTAAGGAGTGTATGTTTCAATAGTTATACATCTATAAGCTGCGTATTAGACGGGTAAAAATACCGTAAAAATACGAATAGAATTCATGAGGAAATAGAATGCGAATACGAGTATAGCTACCTTTGTTGAATATACTTATGTTAATACATGTATTTAAGTCTTTCAAAAGTGTATTAATACATCTTAATACAATACATATATATTCATTTTAACATATGGGTTATTACGTCGTTAAATGTTACATATATATATTGTTTTCGAAACCCTTAAGTTAGTAGTCTCAATTTATATATATAAAGTCCATTATTAATATACTTAATGAGATACTTAAATATCATATATTCAAGTTAGATATAATCCATATATCCATATATATACATAAGTATATATTTAATACAAGTTATGACGTTCGTGAATCGTCGAACAAATGGTTGGTCAATTGTTTGTATGAAACTCATTTCAAAAGTTTTAAAACTTGTCAAAATTTATTGCTTATCATGTCGGAATAATGTTATCATATAAAGATTAAGTTTAAATTTTGGTCGAAAATTTCCGGGTCGTCACAATATAGAGGTCAAGTACCTCGCGATGTAGCCAAATGTAATGTATTCGTCCAGATGGATTAGGACGGGTCTCTACAATCCTGAACACAAACACGAACCTGGGACCAAGTCAATTTGAAAATTTATTTAACGATCAAGACCCAATCCGAGTAAAAAGTCAGAGGGATTCGTACTCATCCGATGCCACGAACCGTATGTCATCCGATGAAGTACGATTAAAGATAGCTCAATCCGACGAAGCTTCACAATTAACGGCAAATGAAGTCTTAAAAGCTATGTGAAAACAACGACATGCAGACAATGTTTAAAGGTTTGAAGCTTTTTTTCAAACCGGTTTCACGTGACTTGCCTCTCGACAAATACGAAATGCTAGTGAGGGTTCGGGCGAGATTAAGAAAATATATGTGAAGCAATTAGAAGCTTCGAATGAGGACGAGAACGATTAATGATTATTTATTTTCTAGTATTTTATTTTAATTAATGTCGTATTTTAATTATTGTGGTAATATTTTAAATTTTTATTATAATTTTAGTTTTATTTGAATAAGTATTTATAATTTAAATAATTGTAATTGATTTTATAATTTAATAAAAAAAATAGCGAGGAAGTATGTTATGATTGGTAGTGTTTAGTCCTGAGTTAGGCATGGTGGAGAAGTACTGATATGACGCTAATGTGAAAGGTAGTCCCAGTAAAAACGTATATTATGGTTATGGGCACTCTAACCATTAATCATAAAAGTGACATTGAATATCGCCGATTCCTAAAATTTAGTAAAATGATCAATGTACATTAATAAAAAAACATAATAACTTGAAAATTAAACTTTTATTCGATTAATAAATATTTTTTGTATACTAAATGTTATACGGAGTATTCCATAAACTTTTGAACGTATATAATTACAATCGATAAAATTTTAAATGAGTACAATTGTTTTGAAACTACAAATTTTATCAAAAAACGTCACACTCCCATAGTTAGGCACTAGAGAGGGGGCCAACGCCAACTATTACAATGTCTTTACAAGCCAAGAGTCCCATCAATACTTCTACTAACATACCAATTGAAATAAAAAAAATTATCGGGCCGAAAAGAACATCTTTCTTCAAGCTTGAAGGGCCAAAAAGCACCGGAATTTCCAAATGATCCAAAGAAGAGCTCCAACGATAACATAAAGACGGATTTTTGAATCACACAAGATTGTAACTGCATCATACCAAACCAAACGGATCACTCTTCCCACATACTTTTTTTTTTTTGAAAGGCAAGCGTGCATCAGTCCGGACCGAAGCCTAGTCATCATTTGTACACACACACACGTACTTAGATTTGGAATATCCAGGTCTACCCACCGACGAACCTTACTCCATAGCTCCAAAGCTAAAGGAGACTCGAAGAAAACATGGTCACCCGATTCAACTTGACAAACACAAGACATCCGAGATCATCTATCTCGATCCCACATTTGAAGAAATTTAATCTAGTAGGAAGTGTATCTTATGCTACACGCTATAATAAAATGTTAATCTTCCCCCGTATATCCTTTAACCACATCGTGACATTGCCACTTGACGGTAATCTAACGTCTTCTAGGTAGTTACTTTCATAAAATTAGTAGTTTATAATAAAAAAAAATCAAAATTTAAAAAACTGACTCTAAAATTCTTCACATGTAAAATCTAATCTAAAATTAAATTAAAATTTAATTAATATAAATAAATATACTACTCGTAATAGTTTTTGTGTGGTATATGAACGAGTAAGTAATATGATGTTTGGTTTTGTAACTATTTTATTTTATTTTATTATTATTATTTTTTTTGGCAAAAAACTTGAGAATATATAAATGACCCATTTTCACAAATTAGTGAAAACAGGCAAAAGAGTTACAGAAGCGGTTACAAACTAAACTCATTTGACTTGTGCATATTGAAAAGAAACAGTCAGTAGCCTAAACAATTGGCTATAAATCATAAAAACAACAAGCAAACTCTAGTGTGTTAAAATTTAGGAGTTCACCTTTAGTGACGTATTATAATTCAGTAGGCTTATAACTACTTTTAGTGACTGGCTTTTGGCTATAAACTATTAATGATTATTAAAGAGAGAAGAGGGAATATATCTTTATGTATATATGTAAAAATTGGTGCACCTACTGATTACAATCGATCACATATTTATAGTACAATAATTCACTGTGCAGTTAGGTGGATTATTAATATCTCCATGAATTTGATCAATCAAATTTTGACTTTAACATAATATGTCGGCCACCATGACTTATAACACTCCTCCTTGGACGACAATTTTGTTTAAAAAAAAATCAACTACATGTTATTGCATCGTTAAAAACCTTGCTAAAGAAAACCCATTGGGAAAAAACTTTAGCTAAGGGAAAAAGAGTGCAGCATAGAGTTGACTCCCCCTCAAGTAGACATCGTTGATCTTTTACAGCTTTTGAACATGCCTCATGCCAATATTGTGAACATGCGTTCTAAAAATAGCAGTTGGAAGTGCTTTGGTGAAAAGATCGGCAGAGTTTTTGCTGGATTGAACATATCTCATTTCAATCTGGTTGTCTTTGATGAGATTTTGAGTATATGAGAAGAATCTAGGAGGTATGTGTTTTGTTCGGTCATTTTTGATATACCCTTCTTTCATCTGTGCTATGCAAGCTGCATTATCTTCATAGATAGTTGTTGGACTTTTATCGCGTTCTAGTCCACAAGAATCAGTAATGAGGTTTGTCATTGATCTCAGCCAAAAATATTCCCGAGTAGCTTCATGTAATGCAATCACTTCGACATGATTTGATGATGTTGCAACAAATGTTTGTTTTTGAGAACGCCATGATATTGCAGTACCTCCATTAAGCTAGCAAGAGTACCTACGTGTTTTTCTAGATTCAAAATGGAAGCTTGTTGAGTTCTTAATGACTGATCAAACCTCTCATTTGTTTGGGTTTGAGTTTCAATAAATTGTGTTTGAGATTCAACTAGCTTGAATACCACGTCTTCCATATTTGACTTTTTCTCTTCGGTTTGTTGTGGTGGTTTATACAAGCCAGGTCTTTGTTGATTGAAAGTGTTGTTTTGAGTTGGTTGGTTATTCGGACCTTGTTGGTTATACCAGTTATTTTCGGGTCCTTTTGGATTGTAAAGAATGTTTTGATTTCGATTGAAGTTTAGCTTTGGCGGTTGATAATTATTTTGATAATTATTTCCCGGCCTTTGGTTCATATAGAAAACATTCTCTCGTTGTTCCATGGTTGGTTCAATGTGACAATCTTTCAATAAGTGTGGTCCACCGCATAGCTCACAACTGATTCGTATTGCGTGAATATCTTTATTCATCTTTTCCATTCGTCTTTCGAAAACATCTATTTTTGCGGAAACGGAATCAAAGTCATGGCTAGAATCGGCTCTAGCCGCTTTAGATGATCGAAAGATATCTTTTTCTTGGTGCCACTCATGAGAGTGGGAGGCTGTATTATCAATAATTTTGTAAGCTTCAGTTGCGGTTTTCTTCATGATGGAACCACCGGCTGTTATGTCGATGTCTTTTCGTGTAGCAACGTTGACACCTTGGTAGAATATTTGTACTATTTGGTAAGTGTCTAAACCGTGTTGAGGACATCCTCTCAACATCCTTCCGAATCTTGTCCACGCCTCATATAATGTTTCATTTGGCTTTTGCGCGAACGTAACAATTTCTCCTTGAAGTCTCACGGCTTTAGATGCCGGAAAGAATTGTTTAAGAAATTTTTCAACTAAAACATCTCATGTGTCAATCGCCCCTTCAGGTAACGATTCTAACCAATCTTTGGCTTCTCCCTTTAAAGTCCAGGGAAACAACATGAGATAGATCTGCTCATCTTCCACTTCTCGGATTTTGAATAGTGTACAAATTCTTTTAAACGTACGAAGGTGTTCGTTAGGATCTTCATTCGGTGCGCCACTGAATTGGCATTGGTTAGTTACCATGTGTAGAATTTGTCCTTTGATTTCATAATCTGGCGCATTAACTTCTGGCTTAATAATGGCGTGACCTTGGCCCGTGCGTGTGGCTCTCATTCGATCTTCCATACTTAGAGGTTCCGTTACTTCCATAATTGAATTTGTTGAATACGAATCACTAGAGGATTCTGATTTAATGGTTTGTGGCTCAGGAGGAATAATTAGTGGTCCTGGATCTTGGAATTGTCCCTGAATATTCTCCGGATTCTCAATTGTGAGGTCGGGTTCAAAAGATGGATTATCGGAAATTTGAGTTGGAGTTCTTGGTCGACTAGATGATGATTCTAAAGAAAAATCAACGGCGGTTATATTTGCTAAATGTCTTGATCTAGTTACAGGTGGTGAACGTACAAAAGGTGGTGAACGTCTTGCTCGGTGCATTCACTGAATATCCTATTAGTTTTTAAAAGGAAAGAAAAATTATAATAAGTTATCCAATCAATAGACTTTTCTGATTTTGCCCACGTTTCGAATAGCCAAAAGATGCAGCAGAGGGGCAGGATTCGTTTGGTCTCAATATAATTGAGTACTGTTTGGCTCCAATAACCCGGTCCACGTACAAATCCAACTATTACTACGAACCAGAAAATTTTGATGTCTATCAATTTAACCACTTAAAATAAATTTTCGTAATTTTAAGAAATTTAGAGAAGAAGTAGAAAAAATTCTAAGTCCTAAAAACTAGAATGGCGAGAAATAAGAGAGAAAAAGATTGCGCGTCGAAAAAGGTCGAAAAATAGGCGTCGAAAAATAAAAATAAGAAAGTAGCGCGAAAAACGGCGTCGCAAAATTCTAAAGCACATAAATCTTAGTCTAAGGAATAAGCACTTAAGGGATTTTACGGCAAACCTAAAAATTCTAGAAATAAAAATAACTATGGCAAAACTAAACTTAATACTAAAAATTGTAACTAGAGTCTAAAAATCTAAAGGTAATAAAAAAAAAAAAAAAAACTTTTTTTTTTAATTTTTAATTTTTTTTTATTTCGTTTTTTAAGGATTTTAAAATTTTTTTTTTTAAAATTTTTTTTTTTATATAATTTTTTTTTTTAAAACTTTTTTTTTTAAATTTTTTTTAAAAAAAACGATTTTTTTTACAATTTTTTTTTTTAAACGATTTTTTTTTACACAAAATTTTTTTTTTTTTTTTTTTAAAACGAAATTTTTTTTTCATAAAAAAAAAATGATTTTTTTTTACACAAATTTTTTTTTTTTTTTAAAAACGTTTTTTTTTTTTTAAATTCTTTTTTTTTTTTAAAACGAATATTTTTTTTATTATAATATTATTTTTTTCAAAACTTTTTTTTTTAATTCATTTACTATTCATGAATAGTAAATGAAAATAAATTAATTAATTTACTATTCACATGAAAATGACATGATAGAAATTATTAATTATAAGTTACATAATATACCCCTGAAGTATTTAATAAATACGACTTTTTAAAACTTTTACGTATCAAATTTGATTCTAAAATATTATTATATTATTATATTTTATTTCAATATTATTATATTATTATATTCTATTTCAATATTATTATATTATTATATTTTATTTCAATATTATTATAATTAAAAATATAGCGTTTTAGCGCTCCCCGGCAGCGGCGCCAAAAACTTGATGTGTGCAGCGGGGTGTACGAAATAATATTAATTTTTACTACAAAATACTACAAAATATGACACAAGTTTTATTAATTTACGGATGGGATATACCTAAACCTTGCTACAACACTATAGGCAGTGTACCTAATCGTAGAGTAGTGTAGTTTTTAGTAAGTCCGGTTCGTTCCACAGGGAGCTGGTGATACTTACTATATTTTTAACTATATTTATACAAAATATATATAATTATATAAGTAGTAATATTATTATAAAAGGGGGGTTTTACCGTTTAATGACCGGTTTGTCGATTCTATATTTTAAGCGTAAAGATAAATGACGATAATTAAAGTGCGTAAAATAATGACAATAAATAAAATGACAGTAAATAAAATTGCGAGTAATAAAATGACAGTAAATAAAGATACGATGAGAAATATAATAAAAGAATTATGCTTATTTAAACTTCCGTAATCATGATTTTTGACGTGTTGATTTTAATTTATTACCATGGGTTAATTGTCCTTTGTCCTGGTTTATTTGATACGTCTATCTGGTTTTTGTCCATAATAGTCCATCGGTCATAAAAATAAAGTGCGAGTATCCTCGTCAAATTACCCTTATACCCGAAGTCAAATATTCCAACTGATTAAGGATTTAAACTGTGACGCAGTTATCACTTCTGTCAACAATTACACCAGTTATCACTGTATGTAATCCACCCCTGTTTTAATTAGTTTATGAATATTAATTCATCCACTTGATCAGAATGAATAATCAATTACCCAACCCAATTGATTAATTAAATGATTATAACAGATTCCATATGAACATCACTAAATAGGACAACCATAATCATTATTAATTATTAGGTTAATTAATTTGAAGATAGGTTCGACAGACTCCAATGAGTTGTCACTCAATTAGACAATACCCCCCATCTATTAATAGTCAATAGTTCAATTTCCACAAGTGTCGGTCTTTTGCCCAAACCTTAATTATGGTCCAAAGTTCAATAACCCCTTCTTAATATTTTAGCCCAACATCACGATTACTTCGGCTCAAATAAGCATAATAATAACTTAGTTACGATACATTAATGTAAAAAGGTTGAACATAACTTACAATGATTAAAAATAGCGTAGCGTTACACGGACAGAATTTCGACTTACACACTCAAACGATCTCTATCATAAATCTTATTATTATCATAATTTAAAATTAAAATTAAGATTATTGTTATATCTTATTAAGTTAACATTATGATAGAGATATAGAATATAGATATTGATAATTGATATTGATAAATAAGAAAAAGATAGAAAAAGGTGTGTTTTTACATTACGATTACAAAGCCTTTTATAGGCGAATTTAGAAATTGAATTTTCACTTATGACCCCTGAACTATGCTCAATTAACAACTTTTTATTATTTAATATTATTCTTATTATGAATTATTTAAATATTATATTTTATTCTTGTGCATAGTTGACTCGTAATTTTTACACCGTTGCGTCGAGCGTTGAGAGTTGACTCTGGTCCCGGTTCCGGATTTTCGAACGTCCTTGCGTACAATTTTATATTTTGTACTTTGCGTTTTGTAACTTGTACTCTTGTCATTTTTAGACGTTCCTCATCAATAATTTGAACTTTTTTGATTGTATCTTGTACTTTTGAGCTTTTTGGACCTTTGTGTCTTCAATTCGTCGTTTTCGCCTTTTGTCTTCGCACTTATTTAAAATAAACGAATATTACTTGAAAATGGAACAATTGCAACTAAAATCTTGTCTTTCTTGGGGGATTTTGCTATGAAATATATGTTCCTTTTTAGCCTTATCAATATCCCCACACTTGAGCGTTGCTTGTCCTCAAGCAATACAGTCTTGAAATAATATAATACATCACACGAATCACTTCTTTATTCTTCACACTTTGTACATCAGTGATTTTGATAGAGCTGTATAAACAATGATAGTAACGATATGGTTAAAGGTGGGTGTGTCATCCACAGATGCCTCGGGTTTAGGTCAACGACACTTGCAATCAAATAGCCGATTTACTTTCGGTTTCCAAAGCAAAGTGCACATTTGAAAGGTGGTTTACAGTCCCACATGACTATGAAAATGTAGATCCTTAAGGAAATTGGATCTTTATGAAAACATTTGATCTTTTTGAAAATTTAATCTAGCTTTTACCCTAGATAAGTTTTCCGGAATAACCCTTCACCGGTGTTTGCAAAATATTTTTTTGTGGGTTGTGTGGGTTTCAGATTTGAAAATTTTAGCTCAACACTTGTGGTTTTGTGTTACCCACTTGCTAACCTTGTATTAGGAAAGCAACACGTCCAGTTTACTTGTCCCGTATATTACCTTTCGGCAAACTACCGTCCGGTTGTAAAAGAAAGCGATGAACAAGAAACTGTTAAGGCAATGTCTAATGACAAGCATATGATTATGGTCTTAAAACGTGTCGGATGCTAGTACTATCCTTTGTAGGAGCAATAGTAAAGATCATCCTATGATTTTTCGGTCTGGCACAAGGTCCTGTCTCCGACCATGCTATGCAACCACCGTTCTTACGGTTGACACCCGATTTGGTTCAGGTGACCTAATGAATTTCAATGAATTCTCAGGATTTTACGTTCAATGGTAATGAACGTATTGAAAATAGGTTTTCAGAAAACAAATCGGTTTTATTTTTGATCAAAATATTTTCTCGTTCAAGCTCGAGTTTAGATATCATTGAATTCCATGAGTTTGTAATTCTCAATCTTTAAGGTCAATCTCAAGGATTGAGTAATATCAGTCTTAAAAGCTAATTTTTAATCTTTAAGGAGATTATCCTTTCTGGGGATTTGATTCATTAGTCTTATCAAGCTAATTTGCACGGTGCCCCCCCATTATGCGAGATAAATCCTTCTCATGGTTAGGATAAATCTGACCACATGGCGACCCTGTTTGATGCTGAGGTCCGTGGATTTCCTGCTGATTTTAGAGATGACTTTTCTAGATTTTTCGTCAACCTACAGCTGGTCTGGACGACAACTTCTTGACCTAAATCAAGAAGCGCGTGTCTTTTTCGGAAAACTTTACTTCCTTTTAATGATGGAATTGATTCATCGTGTAGATCCATCTTTCTTTCAAATATATTACAGTAAACCGGGTAAAACTGATTAGTATCATCCAAAACAAAAGTACCTGCAATAATCTTGTACAAAGATATGTGATAGATAATTTTTAATTGAATAACTTGGTACATTCTCCCCACACTTAGTTTCTTTCTTTGCCTTTTTATTCTCCTTTATTCCATTTTAAATGAATTCAAGCATTTTAGGTTGTTTCTCAATTTATGTCCTTTCCGAGGTAACGATAATTTCGGCATTAACACCTAGTTTTATCGTTCATAAATATGTATAAACATGATTTTGAATTCATTTAGTTAAAAAATTTTAAAATTTTCATAATATTTAGAAAATAAGCCAAGTATAAACCCGAGAGAATTTATAACCCTTCCCCACACTTGAGATCATGCAATGCCCTCATTTGCATGAAATCAGACTATAATTATTAATTCATGAGGGTGATTAGTGTAGAAAAGTGATTAAAAATACCCAGTTTGTAATTACAAAGCTCGTCGAATGATAGATGGCGCGCCTCATCGTTCATTCCTTCATTTATTATATCACATTTGTTGTTTTGCATCTTGTCGTCAAAATCAGTACCTTTTGCTGAACTTAATGTTAGTCTTTGAAAGTGCGTTGTTTTACCCTGTTGTTTACATGATAAAATACGAACATATATACATATTTTTAAAGTTGGGTATATTACCCCACGTTCAAAAATTTATAAAATCAAATATATTTTTTTTTGGCATACTTTAAATCAATAAAATTAAAAATAATGATGAAAAAATTTTTCGCCCCGCCCTCGGGTAAAGTAATTTCGGCTCAACGGCCTAGTCTTCAACTCACGACGAATTTTAGAAATCATTTTTTTTCAACTTAATGAAATAAAGTAAATTTTTGTTTTTAAATTCACACAAAACTTAAAAAGAAAACATATTAATTTCATATAAAACCTAAAAAACAAAAAAAAATTCAGAATGGGGGGAGAAAACTAGTTCTTTAGTGTCTGCTAGCGGAAAAGACCAATCGGGTTCCATTCTCGGAACTACACGAGAACAGAACAACTAACTCTAGATAGCATTTTCTTTTTAGAACATTTGAATCTCCCTACACTTAGGTAGCCGTGGTGTCAAAATTGTGATTAACTTCATCGTTAATTTCTCTTGGTCCATAATCAACTTGCATATCCGTGACTTTTTCTTTAAGCCATTGGTCGGATTCCTGTGTAATATCCACAATTTCAACTAGTTTCTCCTTTTCTTTAGGTGATAGATTGGATACTAACCGGTTACATAACTTAAAGTTCCCCTTGGTTCTAGCATCGCGAATCCGTTTAATAAGTTTCTTCATTGAACTATTAATAACGGGATCATTTAATTTCGTATCAACAACGGGGTTCTTTGTTATCATGTCATCATTAGGTGTTACTTCATTTTCCCCACACTTAGGCGTTTCATTATTGCTAAGTATTACCGTTGGAGTTGGTAAAAGCACATGGTTCTTACCAATTGTTTTTACTGGTTCAACGGTTTTGGCTGGTGGAGATTTAGACTTTCGAATCATAAAGGTGATCGATTTGTCACCACTTTTAAGTGTCATTCTTCCATTTCCTACATCAAATAACGCCTTGGTGGACGCTAAGAATGGCCGACCTAAAATTAGAGGAATGTTTGGGTCCTCTTCTATGTCAATGACAATAAATTCGACTAGAAAGGTTAAATTGCCTACTTGAACGGGTAGGTTGTCAGCAATTCCAACTGGGTGCTTAATGGTTTGATCAAAGAGTCGAACACTCATATCCGTTGGACTTAACTTACCTACACCTAATCTCTTATATAAGGAAAGAGGCATAACACTTACACTTGCACCTACACCTGCTAGTGCATCATACATGACACAATCACTAAGTAGACAAGGAACAATAAATTCACCCGGATCACCTACCCTAGGTGGAGGTTTTGGTGGAACTGTATTCACCGGGTTTACTTCTACGGCTTTTGTTTCTTGTACTTTCTTATTCTTTTTCTTCTTCTTCTTTCCAGAAGTATCACAATCTTTATTACTTATTACTTGCTCATACTCAACTCCTTTTCTTGGAAACGGAATGGGTGATTTGTATGGTGCCACCACTGGCTTTACATACTCTGGTGGTGGTGGTGTAACTTCTTCATTTTTATTCTCATCTAAAACCTTCCCATCTTCCGGAGCTGGTTTTTCAGAATTTGTTGAAACCATGTTAACATTCTCATTCCGAGGATTTGCTTCAGTATTACTCGGTAGCTTTCCTTGTTCCCTCTCACTCATTAAGCTAGCAAGAGTACCTACGTGTTTTTCTAGATTCAAAATGGAAGCTTGTTGAGTTCTTAATGACTGATCAAACCTCTCATTTGTTTGGGTTTGAGTTTCAATAAATTGTGTTTGAGATTCAACTAGCTTGAATACCACGTCTTCCATATTTGACTTTTTCTCTTCGGTTTGTTGTGGTGGTTTATACAAGCCAGGTCTTTGTTGATTGAAAGTGTTGTTTTGAGTTGGTTGGTTATTCGGACCTTGTTGGTTATACCAGTTATTTTCGGGTCCTTTTGGATTGTAAAGAATGTTTTGATTTCGATTGAAGTTTAGCTTTGGCGGTTGATAATTATTTTGATAATTATTTCCCGGCCTTTGGTTCATATAGAAAACATTCTCTCGTTGTTCCATGGTTGGTTCAATGTGACAATCTTTCAATAAGTGTGGTCCACCGCATAGCTCACAACTGATTCGTATTGCGTGAATATCTTTATTCATCTTTTCCATTCGTCTTTCGAAAGCATCTATTTTTGCGGAAACGGAATCAAAGTCATGGCTAGAATCGGCTCTAGCCGCTTTAGATGATCGAAAGATATCTTTTTCTTGGTGCCACTCATGAGAGTGGGAGGCTGTATTATCAATAATTTTGTAAGCTTCAGTTGCGGTTTTCTTCATGATGGAACCACCAGCTGTTATGTCGATGTCTTTTCGTGTAGCAACGTTGACACCTTGGTAGAATATTTGTACTATTTGGTAAGTGTCTAAACCGTGTTGAGGACATCCTCTCAACATCCTTCCGAATCTTGTCCACGCCTCATATAATGTTTCATTTGGCTTTTGCGCGAACGTAACAATTTCTCCTTGAAGTCTCACGGCTTTAGATGCCGGAAAGAATTGTTTAAGAAATTTTTCAACTAAAACATCCCATGTGTCAATCGCCCCTTCAGGTAACGATTCTAACCAATCTTTGGCTTCTCCCTTTAAAGTCCAGGGAAACAACATGAGATAGATCTGCTCATCTTCCACTTCTCGGATTTTGAATAGTGTACAAATTCTTTTAAACGTACGAAGGTGTTCGTTAGGATCTTCATTCGGTGCACCACTGAATTGGCATTGGTTAGTTACCATGTGTAGAATTTGTCCTTTGATTTCATAATCTGGCGCATTAACTTCTGGCTTAATAATGGCGTGACCTTGGCCCGTGCGTGTGGCTCTCATTCGATCTTCCATACTTAGAGGTTCCGTTACTTCCATAATTGAATTTGTTGAATACAAATCACTAGAGGATTCTGATTTAATGGTTTGTGGCTCAGGAGGAATAATTAGTGGTCCTGGATCTTGGAATTGTCCCTGAATATTCTCCGGATTCTCAATTGTGAGGTCGGGTTCAAAAGATGGATTATCGGAAATTTGAGTTGGAGTTCTTGGTCGACTAGATGATGATTCTAAAGAAAAATCAACGGCGGTTATATTTGCTAAATGTCTTGATCTAGTTACAGGTGGTGAACGTACAAAAGGTGGTGAACGTCTTGCTCGGTGCATTCACTGAATATCCTATTAGTTTTTAAAAGGAAAGAAAAATTATAATAAGTTATCCAATCAATAGACTTTTCTGATTTTGCCCACGTTTCGAATAGCCAAAAGATGCAGCAGAGGGGCAGGATTCGTTTGGTCTCAATATAATTGAGTACTGTTTGGCTCCAATAACCCGGTCCACGTACAAATCCAACTATTACTACGAACCAGAAAATTTTGATGTCTATCAATTTAACCACTTAAAATAAATTTTCGTAATTTTAAGAAATTTAGAGAAGAAGTAGAAAAAATTCTAAGTCCTAAAAACTAGAATGGCGAGAAATAAGAGAGAAAAAGATTGCGCGTCGAAAAATGTCGAAAAATAAAAGGTCGAAAAATAGGCGTCGAAAAATAAAAATAAGAAAGTAGCGCGAAAAACGGCGTCGCAAAATTCTAAAGCACATAAATCTTAGTCTAAGGAATAAGCACTTAAGAGATTTTACGGCAAACCTAAAAATTCTAGAAATAAAAATAACTATGGCAAAACTAAACTTAATACTAAAAATTGTAACTAGAGTCTAAAAATCTAAAGGTAATAAAAAAAAAAAAAAAACTTTTTTTTTTAATTTTTAATTTTTTTTTATTTCGTTTTTTAAGGATTTTAAAATTTTTTTTTTTTTAAATTTTTTTTTTTATATAATTTTTTTTTTAAAACTTTTTTTTTTAAATTTTTTAAAAAAAAAAACGATTTTTTTTACAAATTTTTTTTTTAAACGATTTTTTTTTACACAAAATTTTTTTTTTTTTTTTTTAAAAAACGAAATTTTTTTTTCATAAAAAAAAAATGATTTTTTTTTTACACAAATTTTTTTTTTTTTTAAAAACGTTTTTTTTTTTTTTAAATTCTTTTTTTTTTTTAAACGAATATTTTTTTTATTATAATATTATTTTTTTCAAAACTTTTTTTTTTAATTCATTTACTATTCATGAATAGTAAATGAAAATAAATTAATTAATTTACTATTCACATGAAAGCGACATGATAGAAATTATTAATTATAAGTTACATAATATACTCCTGAAGTATTTAATAAATACGACTTTTTAAAACTTTTACGTATCAAATTTGATTCTAAAATATTATTATATTATTATATTTTATTTCAATATTATTATATTATTATATTCTATTTCAATATTATTATATTATTATATTTTATTTCAATATTATTATAATTAAAAATATAGCGTTTTAGCGCTCCCCGGCAGCGGCGCCAAAAACTTGATGTGTGCAGCGGGGTGTACGAAATAATATAAATTTTTACTACAAAATACTACAAAATATGACACAAGTTTTATTAATTTACGGATGGGATATACCTAAACCTTGCTACAACACTATAGGCAGTGTACCTAATCGTAGAGTAGTGTAGTTTTTAGTAAGTCCGGTTCGTTCCACAGGGAGCTGGTGATACTTACTATATTTTTAACTATATTTATACAAAATATATATAATTATATAAGTAGTAATATTATTATAAAAGGGGGGTTTTACCGTTTAATGACCGGTTTGTCGATTCTATATTTTAAGCGTAAAGATAAATGACGATAATTAAAGTGCGTAAAATAATGACAATAAATAAAATGACAGTAAATAAAATTGCGAGTAATAAAATGACAGTAAATAAAGATACGATGAGAAATATAATAAAAGAATTATGCTTATTTAAACTTCCGTAATCATGATGTTTGACGTGTTGATTTTAATTTATTACCATGGGTTAATTGTCCTTTGTCCTGGTTTATTTGATACGTCTATCTGGTTTTTGTCCATAATAGTCCATCGGTCATAAAAATAAAGTGCGAGTATCCTCGTCAAATTACCCTTATACCCGAAGTCAAATATTCCAACTGATTAAGGATTTAAACTGTGACGCAGTTATCACTTCTGTCAACAATTACACCAGTTATCACTGTATGTAATCCACCCCTGTTTTAATTAGTTTATGAATATTAATTCATCCACTTGATCAGAATGAATAATCAATTACCCAACCCAATTGATTAATTAAATGATTATAACAGATTCCATATGAACATCACTAAATAGGACAACCATAATCATTATTAATTATTAGGTTAATTAATTTGAAAATAGGTTCGACAGACTCCAATGAGTTGTCACTCAATTAGATAATACCCCCCATCTATTAATAGTCAATAGTTCAATTTCCACAAGTGTCGGTCTTTTGCCCAAACCTTAATTATGGTCCAAAGTTCAATAACCCCTTCTTAATATTTTAGCCCAACATCACGATTACTTCGGCTCAAATAAGCATAATAATAACTTAGTTACGATACATTAATGTAAAAAGGTTGAACATAACTTACAATGATTAAAAATCGCGTAGCGTTACACGGACAGAATTTCGACTTACACACTCAAACGATCTCTATCATAAATCTTATTATTATCATAATTTAAAATTAAAATTAAGATTATTGTTATATCTTATTAAGTTAACATTATGATAGAGATATAGAATATAGATATTGATAATTGATATTGATAAATAAGAAAAAGATAGAAAAAGGTGTGTTTTTACATTACGATTACAAAGCCTTTTATAGGCGAATTTAGAAATTGAATTTTCACTTATGACCCCTGAACTATGCTCAATTAATAACTTTTTATTATTTAATATTATTCTTATTATGAATTATTTAAATATTATATTTTATTCTTGTGCATAGTTGACTCGTAATTTTTACACCGTTGCGTCGAGCGTTGAGAGTTGACTCTGGTCCCGGTTCCGGATTTTCGAACGTCCTTGCGTACAATTTTATATTTTGTACTTTGCGTTTTGTAACTTGTACTCTTGTCATTTTTAGACGTTCCTCATCAATAATTTGAACCTTTTTGATTGTATCTTGTACTTTTGAGCTTTTTGGACCTTTGTGTCTTCAATTCGTCGTTTTCGCCTTTTGTCTTCGCACTTATTTAAAATAAACGAATATTACTTGAAAATGGAACAATTGCAACTAAAATCTTGTCTTTCTTGGGGGATTTTGCTATAAAATATATGTTCCTTTTTAGCCTTATCAAATACATATCCATTTTGAAATTTAGCTTTATGTGGATCAGATAAATTACCTGCATCTGCATAACCAACCAAATCTTGTTTTGATTCGTTAGAATAAAATAATCCTAAATCAGTAGTTCCTCGAAGGTATCTAAATATGTGTTTGATCCCATTCCAGTGTCTTTTGGTAGGAGCTGAGCTGAACCTTGTCAACAAATTAACTGCAAAAGAAATGTTAGGTCTTGTACAATTTGTAAGATACATAAGAGCTCCAATTGCACTAAGATATGGTACTTCTGGTCCCAGGATATCTTCATGATCTTCACAGGGACGAAATGGATCAGTGTCAACATTAAGTGATCTAACAACCATAGGAGTACTTAATGGTTTTGCCTTGTCCATATTGAAACGTTTTAAAATCTTTTCCGTATAAGTTGTTTGATGTACAAGTAAACCATTAGGCATATGCTCAATCTGCAAACCAAGGCAATACTTGGTTTTTCTGAGATCTTTCATTTCAAATTCTTTCTTTAAATGTTGAATGGCTTCATGGATCTCTTTATTTATACCTATGATGTTAAGAACATCGACATAAACGGCTATGATCACATATCCGGATGTTGTTTTCTTAATGAATACACATGGGTAAATAAGATTATTGGTATTCCCTTTGCATATCAAGTAATCACTTAATCGTTTATACCACATGCGACCCGATTGTTTCAACCCATATAAAGACCTTTGTAACTTGATTGAGTACATTTCTTTGGATTTTGCATTGGTTGCTTCTGATACCTTAAATCCTTCAGGTATCTTCATATATATATATCACTATCAAGTGATCCATATAGATAAGCAGTCACAACATCCATGAGATGCATTTCTAAATTTTTAGAAACTGCCAGACTGATTAAGTATCTAAAAGTAATTGCATCCATAACAGGAGAATAAGTTTCATTATAATCAATTCCCGGTCTTTGAGAAAAACCTTGAGCTACAAGTCTAGCTTTATACCTTGTAACTTCATTTTTCTCATTTCTTTTTCGCACAAAAATCCATCTATATCCCACTAGTTTCACATCTTTAGGTGTGAGAACGATAGATCCGAAAATTTTTCTTTTATTGAGCGATTCAAATTTAGCTCGTATTGCTCCTTTCCAATGATCCCAATCATGTCTATTTTGACATTCCATGATAGATTTTGGTTCTGGATCATCATCATCATTCATGATGTCATATGCAACATCATATGAAAATATCTCATCAAGATTTTTCATTTCATTTCGGTTCCATAATATTTTTGAATGTGCATAATTGATTGAAAATTCCGTATTGACATCATCAATCTCCTCTGCAGAAGGAGTATTGATTTGTGGTTCTTGTTGAACACTTTCTTTTACCTCATTATCAGCTGATTTTCTTTTTCGGGGATTTTTATCTTTAGAACCAATTAGTCTCCCACGTTTCTGGCGTGGCAAAGACTCAAGAGCGATATTATTGCCAGCTTTTGGAATTTCAATTCGAGCTGGAGCATTTGCTGCTGGTATATATGATTTAGTCACTCTTTTTGTATCTGTAAATGCATCAGGCAATTTATTCGAAAGTTCTTGCATATGCATTATTTTTTGAACTTCGGTCTCGCATTCTTTTGTGCGAGGATCAAGATACATTAATTGAGGTTCACACCATGAAACATCATTTTCTTTATTTTTTTTATTTCTCCCCCTAATCTAGGGAACAATATTTCATTAAAGTGACAATCAGCAAAACGTGCTGTAAAAACATCACCCGTCATAGGTTCAATATATCTTATGGTTGAAGATGTTTCATATCCAACATATATTTCCATCCTTCTTTGAGGACCCATAGTTCGTTGTGGCGGTGCGATAGGAACATAAATTGCACAACCAAATGTTCTAAGGTGGAAAATATTTGGCTGATGGCCAAAAGCAAGTTGCAAGGGAGAATATGTATGACTTGCACTTGGTCTAATGCGAATCAATGACGCAGCATGAAAAATTGCATGGCCTCATACAGATACTGGGAGTTTTGTTCTCATTATCAATGGTCTAGCTATTAGCTGCAATCGTTTAATTAATGATTCAGCTAAACCATTTTGTGTATGCACATGGGCAACGGGATGTTCAACAATAATCCCAATAGACATGCAAAAGTTATTAAATGCTTGAGACGTAAACTCACCGGCATTATCTAGTCTCACCCTTTTAATAGTATAATCAGGGAAATGTGCTCTCAATTTAATAATTTGAGCAAGAAATTTTGCAAATGCCACATTTCGACTTGATAATAGACAAACATGAGACCATCTACTAGATGCGTCTATTAGAACCATAAAATATCTAAATGGTCCACATGGTGGATGAATTGGTCCATATATATCACCTTGAATTCTTTCAAGAAACATTGGTGATTCTTTTTCAACCTTAAGAGGTGATGGTCTTATTATCAACTTTTCAAGTGAGTATGATGTACATGGGATAAGTGCATCATGAGGGATCCTTTGATCCGCCAATGGATGTCCATGTATATTTTGTATTATTCTTTTCATCATTGTTGATTCTGGGTGGCCTAATCTCTCATACCATAAACTGATCATTACAGGATCACATGACTTTTCTTTAACTACCACATTTACTTCAGGTACATTTATATGTGTATAATGTAAACCAGAATGAAGTCTTGGTAGTTTTTCAATTACACGATTCTTATCAGTGATACTTAAATATTTTTCATTTTCTGTTGTCACTGACTGATAATCATATCCATTTTGGTATATGTCAGAGAAACTTAATAAATTTCTCTTTGACATGGGAGAAAATAAGGCATTATTTATCAGAAAATTCGTACCATTTGGTAACATGAATTTTGCCTTTCCCATTCCTTTTATTAAGTCCACAGGACCTGATATAGTATGTATAGTTCCTTCGATTGCTTTCAAGTCTATGAATTATTTTTTATATTTGAGTATGGTGTGAGTGGCACCACTGTCTGCAATACAAATATCTCCACCATTTGACTGATTTTTCACTCCAGCAGTATACATGATGAACTTCAAAAAAAAAATGAGAAACAAATAATGAGTACATAGTTCATCAATATATTATATTCAAAATATGTTACAAACGATAGCACATAATAAAGAAATATGTAGTAAACTAGATATGGTGTAGATTGAAAGTCTACAACCATTTATTTAACGCGAACATATATATATATATATATATATATATATATATATATATATATATATATATATATATATATATATATATATATATATATATTAAAGTAGTCACAAGTTGGCTCAGTGATTTTTGTATCAAGGTCATCCACAAGGTTTGCTTCTTTTCCTTTTCTCTTTAGGGATTCTTGATACTGATTAACAGTATGCTGATTTGTTCGGCAGTTTTTAGACCAGTGGCCAATTTTACCACATCGGTAACAAGAATTTTCAACATTCTTTGAAGAGCCTTCTTCAACATTGTGATTTGTGGGATTGTATGGTGTTTGAATTTTATAATTTTGTGGATTATTATTTCTTTGTCCACGATTGCGACCACCACGACCACGACCACCACCACGACCATTATCATAAGGGTGATTTCGAACATAGTTATGATTTTTATTATTGTTATGGTAATTTCCATGATGATGGTTTTGGACAATATGACCACGATCTTGTCCACGTCCTCGTCCATGTGCATTTCTTCTTTTATTATTATTATTGTTAATAGCATTAGCTTCAGGAAATGCTAGCGCACTGGTAGGACGAGATTCTTGATTTTTCATCAGTAATTCTTTATTCACTTCTGCAACTAAGAGATAAGTTTAAAGTTTGGAAAAAGTTTTGTAATTCTGCAATCTTAAATTTTCTTGTGCAGTTATGTTTGCAGAATACATTGTGGAGAAAGTTTTCTCCATCATATCAGCATCACTTATTTCTTGACCACAGAATTGAAGCTTTGAACGGATCTTGAACATGGCCGAGCTGTATTCACTTACCTTTTTGAAATCTTAAAACCTTAGATTTCTCCATTCTTCCCTCGCAGCTGGGAGTAATATTTCCTTTTGATTATCGAATCTACTCTTGATACTTTCCCATAAAACATGTGGATCTTTGATAGTGAGAAACATATGTTTTAAGGTGGTATCAATATGTTTGCGAATAAAAGCAATTGATTTTAAATTATCTTGATCGGAACAAGTTTTGTTTTCTTTAAAGTTTCTAGAATACCCAATGATCCAAGATTTATTTCTACGTCCATAACCCATGATGCGTAGTTTGTTCCCGATACGTCTAAGGCATCAAACTCAAGCTTTGATAAGTTTGACATTTTCTATTTTCAGAAAAATGAACAACATAAATCATAATCATAATCAATTTTTTTTTCATAGACAAATAACAACATGAAATTAGAATTAATTTAGATTCATAAGTAGCAAACAACAGAATAATGGTATGATTACAAATAATAAAACCATAAGGGAATGATAGAATATAGGTTCATCTAGTGGTGTACAAGTAACAAGGATGATAGCTATTATGACCAATACAGTAGGGAAAATCACCCTTGAGTTAATCATCTTTTTAAAAAAAATTTGAGAGTAGTAATTTGAGAAAATGAAGATTGATTTGTAAAAATGTGAAAATGGGGATGTTTAATTTATATTTGAAAAATATAGTCGTTGTAAAGTCGTCAATCGATGTTAACAACCGTTATGTATATATATGACCGTTGTACCGTTGTTAATTAATGTTAACGACCGTTATGTTGCCGTTGTATTAAAATAATTGTAATAAAAGAATTTAATTAGTATAAATACGGAGATAAAAATAAACGTATTGTATATAACTAATAGTTTTAAGAATAAACATTAGTATGCAATAAATAAATGTAAGTAACCAGAAATAAATGTTAGATAACATAAATGTAAATGTTAGTATTCAGAAATAAATGTTAGATAACATAAATGTAAATGTAAATGTTAGCATTCAGAAATAAATGTTAGATAACATAAATGTAAATGTTAGTATTCAGAAATAAATGTTAGATAACATAAATGTAATTTAGGCGACAATGTCGACCATGTATTATTTAGGCGGTATAACCGACCATATATTATTTAGGTGGCAGAGCCAACCATATTATAAATGTTGAGAAAATCGTGCTGATAACGTGTTAAAATTTAGGAGTTTATAACTACCTTTAGTGACGTGTTATAATTCAGTAGGCTTATAGCTACCTTTAGTGACGTGTTATAATTCAGTAGGCTTATAACTACCTTTAGTGACTGGCTTTTGGCTATAAACTATTAATGATTATTAAATAGAGAAGAGGGAATATATCTTTATGTATATATGTAAAAATTGGTGCACCTACTGATTACAATCGATCACATATTTATAGTATAATAATTCACTATGCAGTTAGGTGGATTATTAATATCTCCATGAATTTGATCAATCAAATTTTGACTTTAACATAATATGTGGCCACCGTGACTTATAACATAGAGATTATACTACAAAAGCAACCATAGTTTTGAGAGCTCCAAACCAGTAAGTAATGATGTTTGGTTTTGTAATTATGTATATTAGATTAAGTTATATAAGTGAGGGGTCAGATTGAAAATTCTTGAGGGCTTGAAATTTTATTGGCTAGAATTCTAGAAAAAGATGCTTTCACGAAAATTACTCCATCTGCTCCATAGAATAGAACGAATACATTAATTAAGTAGCAAATTCAAATTTAATTACATCAGACCCATAAAAATACATTAATAATTTATAAATCAATGGGGGAAAGTGACCCCGTTTGCACCTGAATAGATCCGCCTGCTCCATAGAACGAGTATTTTGTTGACTTAATAAGAGGAAAAGGAAATTTTAAAAATGACTTACGTAGCAACCAGTTTATTACTATTATTAAAGTCAAAATTCGAATATTGTAAAAGTCAAACAAGTGACTGGGTCCATACAAGCATATTATTACAGGCCGGTATTAACACCATAAACAAAACGAGTTGGCTAATCAAAATAAACAAAATCCAGATAGTTTAATGTTATGACCATTTATCCACCAGCTAGTTGCCGGCCACTTTATAAGTCAACCACAGCCTATAAATACATGCAATTCATTCATGCAACAATATATGTACTCAAACTATGATTAATCATACCTCAAACTAAGTATTCATCATATGAAGATTACAATGAATATACATGCGTCTCTTCTGGGGCTCTTAGCGATTCTTTCGTTCTTGCAGTCACAAGCAGCTTTGGTTCGATATACGTTTGTGGTAAGTAAGTAGAAAGATGTGTAGAAATAAGCACTGGTGAATCTAGGATCGTAAGTCAATGAGGTCCTAAAAAAATTTCCGATAACTTACTCAAATGAAAAATTGAATGTGTTGGTTCGGGTCGGGTCGGATTGGATCAGGTCATTACAAACATAATTAAACAAAAGCATATCATTAATACAAAAATATCGTATATTAAATCTACTAGATACTAAATGCAACTTTTACTATAAATAATGCGATTTTATACGATAAAATTCATCAACAATTGCATCATTGCTCATACAATCTAACAATTGCATCATCGCTAATACAATCTAATAGGAGAATAAATCGTACTACCATATGCATGAATATATATGAATGACAGATTAAAATTGTAGTTCCAATTTTGCCAAAAATTGAAGAACAAAATCGTAATTAGGTCTTGTCGTGTTAAGCAAAAGCGTAAAAGGTGTGTTTGTGTTACCGTGTATGAACAAACAAAAACAAAAAGAGTTCATTTTTTATATATATTTGCATACTCCGTATTTATTAATGGCTTATATTATAATAAAATCATAAGTATCTTTTAAGTATCTTTTAGTTACTCATACAATAAAAGTTTAAACTTAAAAATATACGGGGTCCTACAATTATATTTAGTGGTATTCTGTAAAAATTTTAATTATCGTTTGTAAAAAAAATTTCGTAACTAGCGGGGTCATGAGACCCATTGGGGTACATGTACACTCGCCTCTGGAAATGAGACATATTTAGGTGTAATTTTGGGAACGGATCGAGTATTAATTTATTAATCGGTATACTTATTGGTTTACAGGTTCAAGAAACCAAGTATACCAGGCTATGCAGCAGTAAGAACATTTTGACAGTTAATGGACAGTACCCTGGCCCAACTATATCAGCTCGTAAAGGAGACACCATTATCGTTGATGTTGTCAACAACGCCACCCAAAATATCACAATTCATTGGTACAATATTAATATATCTCAGTTACTATACACTTCATATGCAATGTATGGTTCCTATTTGTCACTAACATGATAAAGTGTACGTATTTAATAATAGGCATGGAGTGAAACAACCAAGGTACCCATGGTCCGACGGCCCCGAGTTTATCACCCAATGCCCTATTAAACCTGGGACTAGCTTTAGCCAAAAGATCATTTTATCTACTGAAGAAGGCACGTTGTGGTGGCATGCACATAGTGACTGGTCTCGAGCCACTGTACACGGTTTACTAGTGGTATCTCCCAAAATTGGAACCACTTTTCCATTTCCTAAACCTCATGCCGAGGTTCCCGTCATCTTAGGTTTCTAAATTATTCTTTTGAAAAAATAGATATGTCTCTTAGTTGGTATGTTATCTGAAACATGTAAGAGCTAATAATCAAAAAATGTAGGTGAATGGTGGAAACAAGATATACAAACAGTGATGGAAGACTTCTTGCGTCTAGGCGGTGATCCGAATAAATCTGATGCCCTAACAATTAACGGCCAGCCGGGTGATCAATACAACTGCTCTCGTCCAGGTTGTTTGACGAATTCTTACAACACACTTTTTAACGACAGCCCTAATTATATGTCACTTTAAAGTCAACATATAACCGCTATGCACAACGCTTTTAAGCACATTAACAACCACCCTAAGCGAGTAGGATCGTTTAAACCCAACAACGAGTAAGCTCATGAGTACCCTAGCACTCTAGAACCAGTTGGTGATAGAGGGAGGTTCCTAAGTGCCTAATTATATGCATACATAAGTTTCTTTCTACTTTCGATGTGTGACTATGGTTTGCACCTTTTAATTGGCTATCTCCAACAAAGGGCGGGGATGTCGTTAGAAAAATCTTGTTTAATAATAATATTCTTACCGATTTCTAATGATATATGTACAGATACAACAAGAATAACTGTGAAGAAAGGAAAAACTTACATGCTCAGAATGGTTAACGCCGCGATGAACAACGTCATGTTCTTCGCTATTAAAGACCATCAATTGACTGTGGTAGGAACTGATGGTGCTTACACAAAGCCACTAAAATCTAATTATGTGACCATATCACCAGGACAAACCATAGACGTCATATTAAAAGCAAACAAGCCCAAAAATCACTACTATATGGCTGCAAAGTTTTATAGCAGCAACCCTTCGTCTCTTTTTGACAACGCCACCACAACAGCCATCATCCAGTATAATGGGAACTACACCAAACCCACTTCACTTGTTCTCCCTGTTCTTCCTGTTTTTAATGATTCAAATGCTTCTGCAAACTTTACTAGACGCTTACGAAGTTTAGCAAGCAACGATCATCCAATTGACGTTCCATTGACTATCAAAAGGAAGTTACTCTATACACTATCACTAAACTTATTACCTTGTGATAGTGGAAAACCTAATGCAACATGCGTCGGCCCACTAGGTAGAAGATTTGCTGCAAGCATAAATAACATGACATTTGATTTACCAAAAACTTCAATTCTTACATCATACTATCGTGGTATGAATGGTGTATATGGTGATGATTTTCCCGATAAACCATCTTTCACCTTCAACTACACGTCCAATAGTTTAGATGCATCTGTACTGGATCCTCCGATGAACGGGACAAAAGTGAAGGTTTTGAATTATAATGATACCGTGGAGATTGTTTTTCAAGGAACGAACATTCTTCTCGGAATAGATCATCCTATGCATTTGCACGGGTATAGTTTTTATGTAGTTGGATCTGGATTCGGTAACTTTGATCGACAACGTGATCCTTTGAATTATAATCTTGTTGACCCTCCTCTTCAACAAACCATTGCGGTACCACGAGATGGTTGGACAGCCATCAGATTCAGAGCAAATAATCCTGGTGATTAGTCCATTTCCTTAAATTGTTATTTTCAGTTTTCTAGTAAATTATATTATTACCATGCCAAGATAACCTAGTGATTAAGACGTGCTATTTCATAAGAGGTCTGAGGTTCAAACCTCATCACCTCACCTGTAACATATCTTGGGGTGATAAAAAAATGGTATGGTCAAGGGATAACCCCCAACTACATACATCCGTGTATAAGAAAAATACCCTTTCACGTATAGTTTGAACAAAAAAAACCTTATATGTTTGCCCGTTCAATAAAAGTATTTATTATATTATTTTATTTTTCAGGAGTATGGTTCATGCATTGTCATTTTGAGCGTCATATAAGTTGGGGGATGAAAATGGTATTCATTGTGAAGAATGGGAAGACTAAAAATACAAGAATTCTGCCTCCACCACCTGATATGCCCAAGTGTTAATTTGGTAACAGAACAATATATTGTTTAATCTCAACCATTTATTTTACTGTCTTTATGTTTGTCATAGTTCAGGGGTGTAATGTGCAAACATTATATGCTCCTAGACTGAATGTGAAAAGCTGGCAAACATGTTGTCATGGTCCTGTTACACGCATGATTTCACGTCCTAGGACTATAAATCAATTATAGTCTTTATTGTGAAATTTAATTTCTTTCCTCTTGTATTCATTCAATTCATGTTGTTAGCGGTTTCCATCCCAACTTTGTAGTTTCAATTCGTATTTTGTAATCACTGATTGTAATCATTTGAGTATGAATAAAACTTCTTTTGATTTCGTTAATTCAATCGCTTTGTTGTTAGTTACATTAACAAGTGGTATTAGAGCCACTTGTGGCTGAGTTCTTAAGCTTTTGACTGATAGAAGATACAGATACAGATTGCAATTCTTGAATTAAATTTTGAATATTAATGTTGAAAAGAAGATGGCGAATACAAAGTTTGATTTTGAGAAATTTAGAATACTTACGATGAAGGTCAGTTGGCTAAAGGCATATCAGAAAAGAGGGAATTCAAGAAAAGAGATCCATCAAAGTCAAATTCAAAGTATAAAAAAGGTTATTATTTGTAGTGTTGATGATGTATTTGAATGTAATGAAGTTGGAAATGTAGCTACTACGTGATAATATGCTAGGTCAATATCAAAGAATTGAATAAGCATGGTATACTTGGCAAACTAGATATTGTTTGGGAAGTTATCCCGTTCATTATCAAAAGAGAAGTTCATCTATCACCAATTGATTTTAGAAAATAATGGATTCTTGGACTTATATGTTGAACATATTTTTGGATTATACGATTTATTAATGGTATCAGAGCTACAAGGTAGGCATAATTATAACATTTATCACAAAGTGTCTTTTTTAAATATTCATATTTTCTTGTGCTCTTAATATTGGGAAAAAAATTCGAAAAAAAAATAAAAAATTTTACTTTCCTTTCCCCCCAAAAAAGTGCTTCTCTCTTGATTATATATATATATATATATATATATATATATATGTGTGTGTGTGTGGTGAGGATCCATGGAGAACTTAGATATGAAGAAAACCTAGAGAACTGACATATTAATGTACATGCACCATCATATGCACTTATTCTTTGAAAAAAAAAAATTCCAGTAAATTTTTTTTTTCTGGAACAAAAATTCCGAAATTATTTTTAATTCCATGTCACCATGCCACGTCATCAGCAGACTGACTGTCATATCAGCCAGACTGACTGCCATGTCAGCACAGACTGACATGTGGCTCAGTCTGTGCTGACATGGCAGTCAGTCTGTGCTGACGTGACAGTCAGCCTGCTGACGTGGAAAAATTCAACTTTAAAAAAAAAAAAAACTCGTAAATTTTTTTTTTCCAAATGTTTTTTCAAAACTTAGCCCGATTTAGAGTTTAGGGTTTAGGGCTTAGGGTTTTGTGTTTTGGGTTTAGTCCCTAAACCCAAAACCCTAAGCCCTAAACCCTAAACTCTAAACCGTTCGTGTTAAAAATTCAATCTAAACCATAAACCCCAATTTCTAAACCCTAAATTTTAAACCCTAATTTATGTTTAGGAATGAATTGATGCGATAGGACGAAAATACCCTTATTAATATGAGTGAAATAAGTGAAATAACATGGTGCTAAGAAAGGCTCGGCATGGAAGTGAAATAAGTGAAATAATATGGTGTTATGGGTTCTTTCCTATGCTATATATATATATATATATATATATATATATATATATATATATATATATATATATATATATATATATATATATATATATATATATGTATGTGTGTGTGTGTGTGTGTGTAGAGAGAGAGAGAGAGAATAAAATAGAAAGGTTAACATTGTATAAAAAATTAAACATTGAATTTACAAAGAATAAAAGTTGCTAATATCAGTGTGTGTATATATATATATATATATATATATATATATATATATATATATTGAGACGAAAATGGTGCACACTGTTTACAAAGAATAAAAGTTGCTAATTCAGTAATTTGTCCCTATGTCACCAAACTATACCCGATGCGGACCCGTTAAGACAACTACAATGACAAAATCAAAGTAGAAGAAGAGAAAATTGTACCATCGTAGGATTATGTGGCAGAGGTTAAAATCAACTACAATGACAAAATCAAAGTAGAAGAAGAGAAAATTGTACCATCGTAGGATTATGTGGCAGAGGTTAAAAGTGGAAAAGACCATTGTGATCTTAGCCCAATTTTTTGATTTTCCTTCTCTTCTTTAATGCCCTTTGACCATGGTAAATTAATGAATCTACGATCCCTGCTAGTGTGAAGATACCTGCATACAATACAAAAAGATCATAAAGTTCATGAAAAGAACTATCAATTCTATGAGTTGTGATTGTAAGCATCAAAGGTGACAAAATGGGCAGGTCAAAACGGGTCAAAGCGAAAAATACAAATGCAGAACTTAAAGCTTGTGGCATTAATTTCAGTCATCCACAAAACAGAGACGTACCTTAACTACTTATAGTTGATAATCAGACATCAGTTGCTTACAATCACTATAACATCCTCCTGGTCTTAAGCGATTATGTCTCCCATTGTTCTTAATAAATTTACTCTACCAAATTCACTGTACGCATTGAATATAAAGAACTACTACATGTTATCATTAATTAATAGGTTTTAAAATACTTATGGAAGTGTTATGCACATAATTACCTTCTTAATAGCAGAATCAATAACAACTTTCATAGACGTGGTAAGGATTTGCTGTTTACAGCATGAGGTAATGAGTTCTAAATATTGGTATGAAAAGGATTAGCCAACACATCAAAACTTAAAGGAGGTAAAATGTAAAACTTAAATACCGCATCCGCGGCATATTTCACGGCTCTAAAGCTCCTTGATCGTTGCTGATTCATCTTTGCCCTTGGAGCAACACCATCTACACGACACTATAAAATTTATAACGAATTAATATATGTGCCACATTTTGTCACCATATATATATATATATATATATATATATATATATATATATATATATATATATATATATATATATATATATATATATATATATATTGTTTTTGTTGGCGGAGAATGTGGGTTAACATGAGATTATGCTTAATGACTATACTAATCTTAACCCATAACAATAAGTGTTTTGATGATGACATATGCACATAACTAAAGATGATGGTAGACATCTTGACATAAATAAACAAGTTCACTAATTCACACTTGCTCTAGCTAAAGATCAAAACTAAAGAAAGATTAAAATTAAAAATAAGGAACACGGCTAGACCCACGATCAACCGCAGGTCAGACCGTGGAGACTTGCACCCAGATTTACGAAATCATGATTGCACGGTCGACTCCACGGCTGACCGTGGATCGACCGCAAAATTCCACTGTCCGGATTTTGATCGAAAAATGTTTGACCACTTCGGGGCATCTATAATTTATGAAACACGTTCAGACATGCTTATGATAGTTGTCTCATTCATTCCCAAAGGAGTTTTGGTCACTAGAACACTAATCTTGTTTAATCACACTTAATGACACCTTAATGATGATTAAGCCTTGATTAAGGATAACACATAAGTGTTACAGGAAAACATGTACATCTAAAATGTATTTAGACATACTTAGGATGGTTACCAAGTCCCAACCAAGAGTTGCTTTTTCCTTGTACATGTGCTGGATATTAATGTATGCTTATACATTAATCTTGCAAATGTCACTTTGTAAGTAACACTTACATAGCCTTAGTTTAATGCTATGTTATCACTATATGTTTAATTCTAAGACTACTTAGTGATCTCTTGCTAGTAATTACATGAATATTACTTGACTACTTGCTATTAGCACATGTGTATTATTTGACTATATGTTAAATGCTAAATGATAAGTAGTTAGTTAATATGTATATGTATCAATCTTGTCTTGCTATTTGTTACAAAATGGAACTAGTATTTGGACTACTTCAATATATGATTGTGTTACTTGGATAATACTTAGAATGTCATAATCTAGTAAACTTAAAAGACAATGAAGCATTAACACACATAGGTTTGCTTAAGTCTAAATTTAAGTTTATGAATAAATTTAAACTTGATTAACTTGATTTCTTGCAACATGCTTAATTGTTATTACTTGATTAATTTGTCAAGACATCATTAACACACTTGATTAATTACAAACAAGTTTAAATTTGAATACTAGCATGTTTGTGATTAAAGTGGGTTTGTGTCATCAATGACATGCTGACCAACCAATAGAGATTTAGCAAATGTGTTAATTACAAATAATATTCGTACTGATTTCTAATGATATATGTACAGATATAACAAGGATAACTGTGAAGCAAGGAAAAACTTACATGCTCAGAATGGTTAACGCGGCTATGAACAACGTCATGTTCTTCGCTATTAAAGACCATCAATTGACCGTTGTAGGAACTGATGGTGCTTACACAAAGCCACTAAAATCTAATTATGTGACCATATCACCGGGACAAACCATAGACGTCATATTAGAAGCAAACAAGCCCAAAAATCACTACTATATGGCTGCAACGTTTTATAGCAGCAACCCTTTGTCTCTTTTTGACAACACCACCACAACAGCCATTATCAAGTACATAGAAAACTAAACTAATCCCACTTCACTTATTCTCCCTGTTCTTCCTGTTTCTAACGACCAAATTGCTTCTGCAAATTTCACTAGCTGCTTACGAAGTTTAGCAAGCAACGATCATCCAATTGACGTTCCATTGACTATCACGAGCTATACACTATCAATTAACACGTTACCTTACTAATCCTAATATAGTATGTGTGGGCCCACGAGGTAGGAAATTTTCTGCAAGTATAAACAACATTACATTTGATGCACCAAAAACTTCTATTCTTGGAGCCTACTACCGTGGGATAAATGGTGCATATCGTGATGACTTTCTTGATAACACACCATTCGCCTTTAACTACACGTCTAATAGTTTGAATGCATCGGTACAAACTCCTAGGAATGGGACAGAAGTGAAAGTATTGAATTATAATGATACCGTGGAGCTTGTTTTTCAAGGAACGAACGTTGTTTCAGGAATAGATCATCCTATGCATTTGCACGGGTATAGTTTCTATGTTGTTGGATCAGGATTTGGTAACTTTGATCGACAGCGTGATCCTTTAAATTATAATCTCGTGACTCGTCGATCCTCCTCTTCAACAAACCATTGCAGTTTCAAAGAATGGTTGGACAGCTATCAGATTCAGAGATAATAATCCTGGTAATTAGTCTATTATATAATTTATGAACAGAAGAACTTTTATGGCTTTGAATGTTTAATAAATTTATTCAATATATCATATAATATTCAGGAGTATGGTTCATGCATTGTCATTTAGAGCGTCATATTAGTTGGGGGATGGAAATGGTATTCATAGTGAAGAATGGAAAGACTACAAATACAAGAATGTTGCCTCCACCGCCTGATATGCCCAAGTGTTAAATTTGGTAACTTAACCATATATTGTTTAAGGGAGTTGATCCGTACACCACCTTGTTTTTGCCATCAATGGCGGAGATAGAGGGGGGCAGGGGGGTATTGAGCCACCCCCAATAGGTCCAAGTCTTTGATCTGTATAGTATATTTTGTAGCCCATTTAACAATTTGCCACCCTCAATCCATGTTAATTTTTCTTAATAAATCTCCTTATATTAGATGGGCTCATAAGCCCAAACATACTTAAATTAAAAAGTACGGAAGTATTATTATGTTGATAGAAATAAGTCATGCTAATTTTAAAATTAAAAAAAAAAAAAAAAGTAGTTCCGACCAGTAGCCTGTAGCCGTCAATTGACTTTTCATCTTGCAACTTGCAAACTTCTCCTTCGTAAATTGTAAGTTTTAAATCCTTTTCTTTTTAATTATTGTTGTATAACGATTAAGAATTTATATATATATATATATATATATATATATATATATATATATATATATATATATATATATATATATATATATATATATATATATATATATATAAAATATAATATAAATATAATATTATCGTGCTTGTGATAGATTTAGCCCCAATTTTTATTCTCGTATTGATATGATTTTAGGTTAAATTATGGGTAAAAAAACCATTCTTCATTTTTTCTCGGGAACAACTAGTGTTGCCAATGATCAACAATCACAAGAAAAAGTAAATAATGTTGTGGATGATGTTAATGAAGCACAACCACGAACGAATGATGATAATATGGAAGAGTCTCCTCCAATTAATGTTGAAAAGAATGACAAACCAAACTCTAGTAAGTTTAGGTGACAAACCAAACTCTAGTAAGTTTAGGTTAGATTCATTAGTTAGAGATCATGTTCTACGACCTTCAATAGTAGAATATCCAAGTAACCAACGTGATGAGATTATACGAGAATATATTAGACTAGGACCTTATCAAATTCACATGTCGAATTATCCTCTAAGTGCTAGTGGTTCAAAGGGTAATCGAAGCTTTTAAGCTGCCTGGTTTGGTAGATTTTGGTGGTTAGAATATTCTCTAGAAAAAGATGCTGCATATTGTTTTCCACATTAGGTACAATTTTTTAAATCTCACAATTTTCTTGTCTTTTATTGGCATTATAACTAAGGTAACAACTTAAATACTATTGACAGGTTACCTCAAAAAAAATGGTCAGCGCGTGCATTTTTATTATTTTTCAGATTATTTTTGATAAATTTATGTATAGCTTTGAATCATATGTTACTTTTATTTAGAAATGGTTATGTTTGTTTACAATGTTTTCAAAACATATTTTGTTATGATATGTTACTATTTTTTTTTTTTTTTTGTATTTACTCGATTATTGTGTAAGCCCCCCTCATCACTAAATCCTGGTTCCGCCTCTGTTTGCCATACACCACCAAATTAATTATTTAGACAGTTTTACCCTTCCTTTGAGAAGTTAAGGGGAGTTGGTGGTGAACAAAAGGAAAGGTAAAAATGTTCAAAAATTTTATTTAGGTGTATGGCAAAATAGATGTGGTGTACGGATCACCTCCCATTGTTTAATTTCAATTAGTTATTTTACTGTATTTTTATTTAATTAAAGTGTCAAAGATTTGTTCAATTGTTTCAGTTACAAGTATGTGTGTCAAAATGAATAATGTAATGTACTGTATAGTACATGATTGATTTAATAATAAATTTCATGTATCTCTTTGTAATTGATTGTACATACGCCTTCCAAACATACATATGTATGATTAATTGTACATTACTGATGCGTTCTCTAACACTCATATAAAAACTAATATCAAATACCACAAATAAGCACACAACTAACGAGCAATTAAAACCCGATTATTATAGCACTTTGCATGTAAGTATTCAATTTAAAATTCATCCCAAGAGAGTATGTTTAATCGGATGTTGAAAACTAATAATCGTCATAGGTATTAATTGGGGGTTTTGAACAATTTTGACTAACAACTAATACTTGCAATAAGAGCAAATAACGAAATAGCGAATTAGATATCAAATAACTAAGAAAGTAAGAAGTGTCCACTTGTATAATTCACCCTTCACAATCGGTTGTCCATTACGTTTTGTTCAATTTCGATGTTGGATTATTAATAATTTAGCGTCACCACTAAATCATAGCCAATTCAAATTCATAAACTCACATAAATGTATTCAAATGACCAAGTTAAGCTTGAGTAATCATTGACTAAAGATTAAATTCACATAAAGTCTCTTAATCAAAACAATCGCTTGTGAATGACTAATACTTCCATAATTGACTAGTGACCCATTGAAAACGGGATTATCACCAAAAAGCCCATTTTTTTGAACTTGTTTGCGTTAGAGGCCATAAAAAAAAGTTTGACAATTTGCCCTCGCAAGGAGCAAGATGCATCTTGCTCCCTTGCGCCTTACGTCCTTGCGACCTTAGTCACACTTGAGAGCAAGGAGCAAGGTGCCTCTTGCTCCCTTGCTCCCATGTGGAAGCAAGGTGCATCTTGCTCCCTTGCTCCCAGGTGGAAGCAAGGACGCAAGGTGCATCTTTCTCCCTTGCTCCAAGGTGGAAGCAAGGACGCAAGGTGCATCTTGCTCCCTTGCTTCCACCTGGGAGCAAGGGAGCAAGAGGCACATTGCTCCCAGGTGGAAGCAAGGGAGCAAGAGGCACCTTGCGTTCTTGCTTTCACCTGGGAGCAAGGGAGCAAGAGGCACCTTGCTCCTTGCTCTCAAGTGTGACTAAGGTCGCAAGGACGCAAGGCGCAAGAGAGCAAGAGGCATCTTGCTCCTTGCGAGGGCAAATTGTCAAACATTTTTTTATGGGCTCTCACGCAAACAAGTTCAAAAAAATGGGTTTTTTGGTGATTATCCCATTGAAAACCAACCCAAACCCAAAGCACAATCACTTGAAATCTTCAAGTTTGGTTGTCTAGATCACCAAAATTGTTGAAGCATAAATTGTTTCATCAATCAAATCATTAAGATAAACTACACAATCTATGTAATCGAATTCAAGATCACAACAACTATAGCAATAGATCAATAGCCAAACTCAACAACTAGAATCAATATTTCATCCAAACATCAATTTCATTCATAATTTAGGACAACTTCATGTTTTAGAGTTTCACATACAAGCAAACACAATAAAATTAGCCAATCATGGCTAAAAGAACACTAATCAAAGATAAAATAGGATAAACAAACATCATGGTTCAAGTTACAAGTAATCAAAGTAAAAAATAATGAAGAACAAGGTGGAGGTTACAACCCAAATTGAAGATCTAACACTAAAGGGCATTTGGCCCAGCGGTATTTTGGTGGCCCTCCAACCAAGAGGTTGAGGTTTCAAGTCTCACTTGGGATATATTTGTTGTTGTAAATATTCGTGTTAATGATGTGTGTGTGTGAGTTTGCCTTTAAAAAAAAAAATCTCCTACTAGATGATGTAATTAGGGTTTTTAGGGTGAACTTCGAGAATAAAACTGCAGCTCTAGTGATTCTTTTTTTCCCACAACACTTCTTTTTCTATTTATAGTCGGGCTCTAAAAATTCCCAACTGCAGATAGAAACGTCGTTCCAACTTATGGAACGTCGTTCCTTATAACGAGAATAGGTACGCCGTTATTGACATAAGAACGTCGTTCTTTATAACTATAAAAAGAAACGTCGTTGTGGAATGGAGAACGTCGTTCTTGAAATGGCCAAAAATTTCTGATGTGATTTTTGTAATTTCCTTTGTATTGGAACGTCGTTCCAAATTGGAAGAACGTTGTTCTGACCTTTTTGCTTTGAGGAATGCCGTTTCAAACAGTGGAGCGCCGTTCTTAGCCCGAGATTTCAACACTACATCAATTTTCACACTTTTTGGCTCAAGACTTGGTTAATTTTGCACCAAGTTAGGCTTTTAGCCTTGAACCATCACTTTAGCTCAAAACCATCAATTTCTTGCACTATTTCCATCAAAACTTAGCCAAATGAAGACGAATATTGCGAGGATTATATCTATAATTATAATTAAAGTAATACCGATTACTATTTTTTGCTAAAACATTATATTATAAATCTAAATCGTTGTGATGTTTAAATTTCTTATTCTTTGCTATAATTCTTTTTGATAATGTGTACATATTTGATGTTATTAAATAAAAAAAATTGTAAGTTATAACACATATTAATTTAGAAAAGAAAGAAACTATAATAATAATAATAATAATAATAATAATAATAATAATAATAATAATAATAATAATAATAATAATAATACGTTCCTACCAGTTCACTGATGAGAGTGTGAGTTGACTTACAACAATTAGATATATATATATATATATATATATATATATATATATATATATATATATATATATATATATATATATATATATATATATATATATATATATATATATATATATATATATATATATATATATATATATAAATGGTAAACGTTTTCAAATTTATACGCAAATAAATCTAAATCGTTGTTGTGACGTTCAAATTTTTTATTCTTTGCTATATTATTTTTGAAAATGTATACATATTTGATGTTATTACAGAAAAATATTGTAAGTTACAACACATATTGATTTAGAAAAGAAAGAAAATAAAATAATGATAATTATGCAAAAATAATAATAATAATAATAATAATAATAATAATAATAATAATAATAATAATAATATAATTTAATGATTAATAATAATAATAATTTAATAATAATAATAAGTGCCTACCAATTGACCATTGAGAGTGTGAGTTGACTTACAATGCTTCGCTGCAGAGTGGTTAACGTTTTCAAATCTATACGCAATTAAATCTAAATAGTTGTGATATTTAAATTTCTTATTCTTGCTATAATTATTTTTGATAATGTATAAATATTTGATGTTGTTAAATAAAAAAACTGTAAGTTACAACACATATTGATTTAGAAAAGAAAGAAAATATAATAATAATAATAATAATAATAATAATAATAATAATAATAATAATAATAATAATAATAAAAATAATAATAATAATAATAATAATAATAATATAATAATAATAATAATAAGTTACTACTAATTGACCCACAAGAGTGTGAGTTGACTGAACAACATATATATATATATATATATATATATATATATATATATATATATATATATATATATAGTCATATATTGAAAACCATTTACAATATTTTTTATTGTAATACAAAAATATAATATAACTATTTCTTTATTAATATTATAATATTGTTTATGATTGATATTTTATATAATATAAAACTTATGTACAATTTGCGCATATATTTAAAAAATTACGTTAGTATAATATTTATGGAATATCGGGCTCATTTTGTAAATTGAAGTTAAAATGGTTATTTGATTATCCTTAACGTTATCGACTACTAATTTATACAAATGTCGTGCAACTTACGGGCTCATAAACTAGTGTATATATAAAGTGGTTGTAATAATCATGCGTGTCATCTTCTCATTAAAACTGCCACATGTTAATCTGCCTCTTTAATTATGTCACGTGTAACAACTATATTTTTCTCTAAAATAAACTTACTATATTTTTGTGTAAACCATATTTTTTTTTTAAAATAAACTTATCAGAAATTCTAATAATGTTATATGAATATTTAAAGATCTATATCAATCATACGTATATTTTAATAAGTTATACTAAAATCATGTCTAATTTAAGCACTATTACTATTATACTCATATACTCATACATGTTATATTATTTCACTAACTTAAAACTTACATTTAAACTCAAGCCGTGCATCGTATGGATAAAAGATCTAATATATATATATATATATATATATATATATATATATATATATATATATTATCAATATTTATATTAAATCAATGTATCAGTTTAATATAAATTTAAGATTATTATGATATTATCAATTTTATTATAGAACTAATTTAAACTTCATTATAATAATATAGATTGTTTGAAAATAAATAACTCAAATAGTCTCTAAAACAATTTAATAATAATAATATATTATTAATATAATAATAATATTATATGATATTATTAATATAATAATATTATTATATGATATTATTGATATAATAATAATATTATATGATATAATACAATATTTTAGGAAATAAAATATGTATATTAAATTAAACTATGAAATTTAATAATTCAATTAATAGATGAAAATAACTGATACACTAACACGTGGCGAGAATAAAGGATGAGCTGACACGTGGTAGAAATGAATCTGAAGTTGACACATAGAATCTTTGTCACACACTTTATATAATTTTTGTGTGTGTGTGTGTCTATATATATATATATATATATATATATATATATATATATATATATATATATATATATATATATATATATATATATATATATAGGTTCAAACGAGAATCACAAAAATGACGACAACTGCGAGAACTCTTTAATTACAAGGTTTATATGCATTTATAGTCAACAAGTTGCATATATCTCTTATCTAATGTTCATATCATTGACAAAGAAATGTTCACAACCGCAAATTACATGTTCAATTGTGAATTATATAAAATGTTGGCATTTTACACAAACAGATATGCATATGTGAACGAAAAATTTTGTATTTGATTATATAATTAAATAATAGGTTTTTTCAAACTTTTTTTTTGTCCAATCTTAATCTTTATCAACATTTATATGTGATTCAACCTACTCACATGTGAAAATCCTTGTAATTTAATGGTTCTTGCAGTTCTCGTCATTTTTTTATTCTCATTTGAACTTTTGAATATGCATATATATATATATATATATATATATATATATATATATATATATATATATATATATATATATATATATATATATATATATATATATATATATATATAAAAGTCGTAATAAAAAGTGGTGGATGGTACTTTCTTTTAAAATCGTACACCTCTTCCGCTTCTCGTAACCGTAAGTCGTAATAACTAGTGATGGCGGGTAGTTTTTTTTTTTGCAATCGTAATTAGAGAAAAAAGGATCAATTGTTTGATAATAAAATTTAAAATTATTTTAACTAATTAACCTAAAACATTATTGGCCAATTTCATGGGCTTTTAATATATTGAATTAATTTAAGAAAATGTTTGATTATTTAAGTTCAATTATTATTTTAGCTCAAAATAAAAAAAGTATTTAATTTGATTTTAATGAAAATTTGTGCATTTTCAATTTGAGTCATTTGTGATCACACCCTTTAGACCATTTGTATCGGATGTAGGTGACGGCGTCACCTTGCCTGCGTGGCACACAAGAAACGCCGGAGCAACCGTATCGCCGCGTCACTCCACCGTGTTTCGGAGGCGTCAGTCGGGAAGAGACACCGCAAGTCACACGCGTTTGTTACACGTGGCGTAATCTGATTGGGGGATGTTTATATCCGTTGCACATTCGACCATTTGAAAAAAAAATTAAACAAATTAATTTAAACATCTATTTATACTACTACCACACCAAAAAAACACACAACTTCAAACACCTGAAACACTTCTAATACTTTTACAAAAAAAATAAAAATGTCTAACACTCCAAACACTCCAAGCAATTCACGAAATGAAGATGACGATATCAACAACACCCGTCCGATATCAAATCTACTCGCTTTCGGGCTTCCAAATACTCCCGGATCATCATCCCGACCTTTCCTTACTCCTAGTCTACAAAATTATGCCAACATTACTAAACATTTGTTCGGGTTAACTTTTGAACAACAACAACAACAACAACAACAACAATGGGCACACAAATGTTTTATCAACAACAACAAATTTATCAATCTCAACCGCGATAATTGTTTCCAAACCAACCACAACAACAAATATTTCCGAACCAACCGGAACAACAAAGGTTGCAAACATAAATGCAAGAAACACAATCGCAAGAAACACAATTACAACCACGGGCTACGCGAAAACACTCCAAAAAGAGTAAAGGTATATATTTAGTTATATTATTGTTACTATATTTTTAATTATATATATTATTGTTACTGTTTTAGTGTATATATATATATATATATATATATATATATATATATATATATATATTAGTAAATATAATATATTTAGTAAATATATGTTAGTATATATATATATATATATATATATATATATATATATATATATATATATATATATATTAGTATACTGTATATTAGTATGTAGTATATATATATATATATATATATATATATATATATATATATATATATATATATATATATATATATATATATATATGTTAGTTTATATATTTTGCATAATGTTTATACAATTTTGACAGGGGAAAGAGGTGGCGGACGAAGGAAGGCAAAAAACATAAAAAAACGTGGGCTTCAAAAGAGCTTTTATGGTTAGCTCATTGTTATTGTGATACTTCAGAGAATTCTATTGTTGGCTGGTCCCAAAAGGCTAGAAGTTTTTGGGGCACGGTATTGGATAAGTTTAATAACAATGAATATGGGTGGTCAAGAAATGAAGATTCTTTATCTTCGAAATGGCGAAATGTGAACAATGCTTGTACGGCGTTTTTACCAATTTTCAATGATATCAAGGATAATTGGCGACGAAGATATTTACAGCAGCGCATTGCAATCATATTTTGATGCATACTCGAAACCTTTTACTTTGAAGGAAGCCTTTTATTTCTTGAAACAACATCCAAAGTGGATCGTGCCAAAAGAGCCGGTTGTTAACCATCCGAAAGACTATCATGTTGATGTTTCGGGTGAAAATCAAGGAGACCCGATAAGCCTCTCGCAAGACTTTGAAGCGGAGTTGTTTGGGAACGTACCGATGTTGCGTCCAATGGGACGAGATAAGGCAAAGAAAGTACAAAAGACTACGGGTTCTTCGGACACGGGAGCGTCTTCTCGTGAGAATAGTTCGAATTCTTCAAGGGTCGACGAGTTTATGGACAGAATGGAAGTGGTGGCAATAAAAAGACGGAGTCGCTTGACAATTTTAATGAGTATGTTCGTATGGCAACCGCGCTAACACATGTTGATTTGTTGGGGAGATCGTCGGCCACAATGGAAGACCCGGAAGACGTGGTAGCCTTCAAAATTTAAAACGGTATGTTCGTGGCCATATGAAGAATTACAACTTCCCTCCGCAATGAGTAGAAATAAGTTCAAGATGTGTGTGTCTTTATTTTAGGATTTTAATAAATGTAATTTTTTTTTAGGATTTTTAATAATGTATTTTTTTATTAGTAATGGTATTAATTTAAATGCGTTTTTTAAAAAATTATTAAATGTGTAATTTTTTTAACATTTTAAATTACATAAGTAAAAATAAAACAAATACAAAAACAGAAAAAGAATAATAAAAAGCCACATCAGCATTCCACTCAAAGTGACACAAAAAAAGAAATACCACCACTACTCCACTCAAAAAAGAAACACGTCATAGTCATCCAAAAAGTGAAAAAAAAGCAAGTGACACCACAATAAACGCCTAGTACCAATATAAGTGGTCTTATAATGTCAGTAGCACTAAGCCAACCCTTGGTTTTTTTGCTCTCGTTTATTAGTTAATTATTTTTGTGTAGGTATGTGTAATCGATTATGCTTCATTATTGATCATGCTTATGCACATTGTTGTAAAAAACCCGATTAATCACCGATATAATCCCCGATACTCATTTTTAAAAGCAATCCGTTCTGATTTTCCAAAATCCGTTCTGATTTTCCAAAATCCGTTCTGATTTTCCAAAATCCGTTAATTAATCGGTCAACGTCGATTGATGTGTCAAAATCGAATTTGGTAATCAAAATCGATCAAAGTCAAATTTTGTCAACATTTTAACATGAATTTCAACTAAAACTTTAGAGTTTTTGAACAAAATGAACAATTTTAGACAATTACGTTAAATTTTATGTTTATCTTAGTGGTTTTTTGCTATATAATTATTAAAATTTAATATTTAAATGTATAAATTACAATCCGTAATTCCCGAATTATCGATTACTCCTTTCAAAGGACCAACCGATTAAATCCCGAATAACGATTTTTGCAACCTTCCTTATGTATATAAAATCATTTTAAATGTCATTCATTTACAACATTCATAGTGTAGCATGTTTGAACTTTTTTTTAGACAACAGTTAGTTGGGGATCACACAGGGGACTTAACCACCGACGCATTTATCTCCCGCAGTTGTTTTACCTGTCTCCAACTGCGTGCCCAGGAGGAAACCCGCACCAATCTCATACGGGGCATGGACGGTAAATCTCCTCCCCTTTACCCTCCAACGCAATGTGGGAATGGTATCATGGGTGGATATTTCAGGCAGAGATGAAATTGTTGGTTAATAAGTAGCTAAAGGGGATCGAACTCCTAACCTCCCTCAAAGAAAGCAGACTACCAACCGCTGAACCACATCACAATTCAATCATGTTTAAACTTACATATACGGACGATTAAAGAAGCTTGTCAATAAAGAAGTTTATACACAAGAATCATACACAAAACATTTTATTATTATTATTATTATTATTATTATTATTATTATTATTATTATTATTATTATTATTATTATTATTATTATTATTATTATTATTATTATTATTATTATTATTATTATTATTATTATTTCAATTATTCACGAAAATTTATCACTACATTATACATTAATTTTTATTCACATTTGCAATGCCATAAAATACATTTTGCTTTCTTCCCAGGTGGGCATAATCCAACACATTCAAATGCATTATGACATACTTTACCTTCATTTGAGATCAAGACTGTGTTTATGGACGCTGCGTTTACTGAACCTTCTATGTCTTCGGTGACGTTAGGAACTACGTCTTCAGTGACGTCAGGAACCGATTTTTGGTCCTTACGTTCTCGTATGGCATCCACATTAAATACACTAAAATTGTTGAGCACTAAAGTGGCTAAAAAGACAAGTTTGATCATACCATTTGCCATTGCTCCTACTGGTTTTGTGTGTTTTAATTTGTGTTTTATGAAAATGATAGACCCTCTATCCTCCTTTTATATGATTCAGGCATCAAGTATAATAAATATGAAATTCTAATAATAGTATGAAAATTATAACAGATGTAAATAATGTTGTTAGAAAATGAATTCTAACTAATAATGATATCTAATTTCTTAAAATGAAGATATCTAACTATCAAAAAAGTCAAAATGAATTAAATTGTTTTAATAAATTGTATTAAATTTACTTTAACAGAATATACTTATCTATTATGTAAAGAGAGGTTTGTTCGGTGACGATTTCAGGATTATCACCGAATGAGGTTTTCAAAACTTTTTTCAGTACTAATTTTATATTTGAATGCTATTTAATAGTAGTTTATCTTAAAATAACTATAAATTTGAAAAATATATGAGGTTCGAGTTGTTAAATTTGGCGGTGTTATATATAATTTGAAAAAAAAAACTATAAATTTGAAAAATATATAAGGTCCTGTAGTTAAATTTAGTGATATTATATACAATTTAAAGATATTTTCTACTAAAAAGTGTCAAACTAGTGATGTCCCGTGACCCCACAAACTTGTAGCTAGATTCGCCCTTGGATTTGTTCATTGTTCATCATATCTCTCGCAATGTGTCAATACTATATTGGTGGAATAAGAGATATAATTTGTGTTGTATGAATAAAAAGAGGTTAGGAGTCGTCGCTGGAAACATTTTTTAAATATTCTATAGACAAAAAGGATGGTAAATGGAGAAAAAAAAATCTACGATAGGCATTTTCTTACACGTTGGTTATGTTTATGGACTAAGCGCTAAGATGAATATTTAGATAAATGTATTGGGCCACAACCTACCATAAATGAGTCCATATTTAAATTAACGGCTATAGCCCATAGATTAATGCATTTTAATAATGAATCAATATTTAAATTAATCACCATAGTCCATATTTAAATTAATATGAATCCATATTAATGAAAAGTCCACGTTAATGAGTCCATGTCCATATTTAGATTAATGAGCCCATGTTCATATTTAGATTAATGAGTCCATATCACTTAACTTTTAACCTGGAAGATAAAAATATCACCCTCTCCCTCTCTCAAAACTGCAATCACCGGCAACTTCCGGCCACATATGCCGTCGGCCACCATATCCAGTCGTATATTGTTGTCGATAACCCAACGCTATCAGTTCTTCTCCATCAACTACCAAAATGCCTCAAAATCCTTTTCTACCCAATCGTCGCGTCCTTTATCGTTTTTTCGACTAACCACTTCGCAAACAACCAACATGTTCAAAAAATCAGTTTCTTTTCTTTTTATTAGATCTAAGATTTTTTCAGATCTAGGTGTAGGTGGTGCTTTCCGGTGGTTGGTAGCTGGCCATGGTACTGGCCATGGTGGTTGGCGATGGTGGTTGTTCATGGTGGTTGGCTATGCCCACTGATTTTCCACAACATCCACGCGACCGAACCTCTTCTTCTCCATCAACCACACGTTGTTGCACCACTTTTTCTCTGTCAACCATACACCATCCCACCTGCTTACAGGCTAAACACCAAGGGCAGAACATACATAGGACAAAGGGGGTATCCACCCTCGCTCGATTTCAGGGAAAAAAATTTTACACTAAAAAAAAAATTACTAAAAAATAATGTTTTTTTTAGTGTTTCGCACCCTTTCGGGTTGAGTTCAAGTTCCGCTGATATGACCGAAACGGACGATTTTATTCGTGCGGTGTCGTTAGGTCGCAAGACGTCAGAATCATCTGATCAGAGTAGCGAACAGTGGTTTATTATTTATATTTTGCGGGGCCTAAATTTACTTTTGAATTTCTAATGTTAGAAGGTGTAAGTTAACCTAGGATCGTGTTTTTGAATGGTTTAACGAATTGAAGATCAAGTGGATAAATGTCTTGGGTTAAATTACCTGAGTAAAAGATAGTAGTTTGGTTTAAGCTAATAGTCCTAAATGCGGAAAAGTAAATAAAGTGGAAGGATATCCGGAGTATGCAGATCAGGAAAATGTTGACCAAAATATTAGTTTGGGTTAGGGAAATGTAATTATGTTTATATTGAAGCTATGATTGGAATGGTGTAGATCTGATTGGATGAGCCAATTACACAGACCTACTTATCTCTAGACTCTCAGAGTTCTCGATGAGTAGTGAAAAGTATGTCACTTGATTGTATAATTGAAAGGTAACTATACCTCTGAGGTTATCCTCAGTAAAGCACCAGGTTTATTAGTGAGTTGAGTTCACTTCCTAACCCTCGTTATCAGTTTAGTTAACTGAATAACAACGTGCCATGTTGATTGAACACTGATCACAAATGGAAGAAGTCCGTCGGGTTAAGTTGACAAAACCTTAAATGAAAACTAACAACCATTTCATCATACTAATGAGATCATACTAAATCAAACATTATACAGCATTACAGTTGATATACTGACAGTAAAGTAGATAGAAACCTAGCAGATACCTAAACAGCTGATATGACTTAATCCTAGGGCAACAATCAAACAACAACATGCAATAGGTTTGGATCATACAGTTAAGGCACTAGCTAGATCTTAACAGCTCTTAAGAGGTCTCCTTGGAATAGTCAATAGGCATACTAGGTCTTTCATGTCTCAATTCCTAAGTTCAGTGTCCTAAAAGCGCATTAGATGCCTCTTGAAAACTCCAGCCATACCGAGTTCATAGAATCTTCCGATACAGTATAACCAGGGGTCTTAATCCTATGAAGTAGCTAAGTTCATATAGGTGGACAAGTCATGATCACAACTTAGTGTAAGACCCGAATAATTATTAGTGTACTGCAGTGTAAATATGGTACATAAAGTATGGAAATACAGTGCAGTTAAACAGAAGTCAGAATCCTGCCCAGAACCTTGTGCGCGCCGCGCAGGGTTAAGGGTGCGCGCCGTGCAGTAGCCCTGTGCATAGTTTTTTGCTTTTTAATTAAAAGTTAAATGAAGGGTATTGTGGTCTTTTCACACGAGGACGAGTTTGAGGCTGTAAAGGGTAGATTTGTGGTGGTTGAAATACACTTAACTTTATCATCTACCACATCATCTCTCCAATTCAATTTCCTAGAGTGAGAAACCCTTTAAGTGAGAGAAAGCTTGAATCAAGGAGGAAGAAGCTTGATTCGGGTTAAAGCTCAAGTATTAAAGTTTTTCATCTAGCTTTTAGCTACGTTTTGATTGTGGCGGTATGTCCTAACTTTGATTTCCTTACTTTAAATTATATAAGGGTTAGGGTTTGGGTTAGTGATGAACATATAACCCATATTTGGTGATTTTGGGTGTTCTTGGGTAAGATTGAGTCATGAGGACTTAATAGTAACTAACCTAGGGTTTCAAAAGGTTAATTGGTGATTATGAGTCCTAATTGGATAGTTAACCACTAGCACACTTTGTTATTTTTGTAAATGGGTGTATGTGGGTTGTGGATGACCCAAATGGGTGTGTGGACCTCGAAATGGGTCAAAAGAGTTTTGAATGACCTAGTGATGTATAGTTGGGTGATTTAATGCCATGGTCACTAGTTTTAGTGATTTTTGGTAGGTTTGGGCCTATGATTGATATTATGAGAACAAAGGGTGAACACTTACACTAAGCGGCCTACTTGGGCGGGTTAAGAGTCCCATTTAGATAAGTGTTGATTGTATGTTAATATCATAGGTGATTTCGTTGACGGTTGAAGATCTTGTGGGCTTACCTTCGTTTTTGATACAAGGTGAGTGGAATGATTATATGCGTATGTATATAATGTATTTATTTGTATGCTATGGTATGAACCAAAGAGCCAATAGTGCTATAGTATGTGCGATTGTGCTATGATGTGAACCAAATAGCCGGTAGCGTCATAGTTCGTGTGTTGTAGTGTGAACCAAAGAGCCGGTAGCACTACGACACGAATTGTTAGAGTGTGAACCAAAGAGCCGGTAGCACTTTAGCGCGAGTATGACTCGGGTTGTGATGTGAACCAAAGAGCCAGTAGCATCATAACCGATGCGTATGTTGTGAACCAAAGAGCCGGTAGCACCATGACGCGAGAATGGTTAACCATGGTCGTGTATTGTATTGTAGCATATTGTACTATATCGATTATATGTTATTGTTTATGCTAGTTGCGGTTTTGGAGACTATTAGCTTCGTACTTGAGATGGTATGCTAATTGTATTGCTAGCATGTATGCGGTATGTGTGTAAGTGATTGCAAGTAGGTATATTATATATGTATGCGTATAATTATTGCATTTACTAAGCTTTAGCTTACCCTCTCGTTGTTTACCTTTTTATAGGCTCCGGCGTGGACAAGGGTAAGGGTGTTCGTTTGGATTAGAGCTCCCGCTTTGTTTTGATAGGGGACGCTTTTTGGATGTGATAGCTTTTGAAGTTTGACCGAGATTTGGGTAGTTTAACCCCCAACATCATGCTCTAGTATCGTTTGGAAATTAAACTAGTGTGGTCGAAACTTACATTTTGTATGAAACTCGTATTTCGACCATATGTGGGCCCGGTTCGTAAAACTTGGTTTATTATTGAAACGTGTTAGTTTTACATATTAGAACATGTTGTGAAAAGCTTTTCGTATAAATATGTCGGGAAGTGGGTGATCTTTATTTGAAAATTTGCAAAACCGTACAGAAGCTGTTTTGGCTTGTGCGCGCCGCGCACATAGAGAAGGTGCGTGCCGCGCACTCCTCTGTTTAAAAAAAAAAATAAAAATTTATTTCGCGTGTTCGATTGTATAACGGGTTGGGTTGTTACTAGTGGTATCAGAGCATGGTCTAAGGGATTTAGGCGACTTGAGATAGGTGCCTAGACTTAGACTTTATTGTGTATGCACTTTATGCGGGACTTGTAGGAGACGGGTCGGACTGGGAATTGGTTAGTGCCTAGGTTTAGGTGAACTAACTATGCGCTAATTGTTTTGTGTTGTATTTGCAATCATCAAGCGAGAGAGACGTTGTACTAGCAAGTTAATGCGACGTGTTCGCGTAACAATGATTAGTTACCATTGTTACGGGTTCAAATCGTGTCAAACAAGCGATGTACGACGATTGTTGAGCAAGATGGGGTGGTGTGAGATGTACATATATGCTTTATGTTATGTCTTTTCATTTCATTGTTTAACCTATTTCCATTTTATAGTATGAAGACGAGAAACGGACCCGAGAACAATGAAGGGGGTACGAGTGAGGATGTCGAGTTTACGGCGAAGGTTGAGGCCATTATGCAAAGGCGTCATGCAAACTTTCTAGAGGATGTTAAGAAGATGTTCTTGGATTCGATTGACGAACAAGTAGTCAATCTAGTCAAGGAACAAGTTAAGATTGTTCTTCAAGAGGTTAACGTTGGAAGGCGAGACTTCCACTATAAAAATTTCAAGGATGCTCAACCTCCTACCTTTGAGGGTGAACGAGACCTACTCAAGAGTGCTCGTTGGATCTCCGACATGGAAGGGGCTTTTCGTACTAGTGAGTGCCCTCTCGATAAGAGGACAAGGTATGGTAGTAGCATGATGAGGGGTGACGCCAAGTTGTGGTGGGATGTGAAAATCCGACTTTATGGTGAAGAACAAAGTATGAGTTTGACGTGGGACGAGTTTAAAGAAGAATTTTTCAAGGAGTACCGAACTTCGGCCGATCTTTCAAGGCTTAAGGACGAGCTACGTACTTTAAGGCAATGGTCAATGGATTTGAACACTCTCAAGTCCACTTTCTTATCAAAGACCCAATTTTGCCCGGAATATGTCGAAAATGACCATATGTTGAAAGAAGATTTCTATCGAACCTTGAATGATAACTATCAAGAAAGGATTAGTAGGAATTCGGAAAAAACTTTTGATGAGTTGTTTGACATCGCTAAGGGTTTTGAGTCGCTTACTCCGAGAAAGAGTGACTTCACCTTTGGCAAACGAAAATTTGAAGCTACTAGCCACTTGAACAAGAAGAGCAAGAGTGTGACCGAGAGCGTCGGTAGTGTGAAAAAGGGGGCTCCTAAGAGTTTTGGACCCACGTGCTACAATTGTGGGCGACAAGGGCACTTGGCCCGTGATTGTACGAACTCATCTTCTAACAAAATCGTTTGTTTTAATTGTAATAAAGAGGGTCACTGAAGGACGGAATGTCCCGATTTGAGGGGTGATCAAGTTAAGAAGCTAGAAAAGGCAGCGGGGACGGCGAGGGGACGAAATTACTTAATGACTCATGATGAGGCCAAGCAATCAAACGAAGTTGTCTCAGATACTTTCATGGTTAACTCTAATCCGGCAAGGATCCTATTTGATAGCGGTGCTAATTTATCATTTGTTTCTCCAAGATTTGTGTCTAAGCTTGATAAACCACTAGCTAAGTTAAGTCATCCGGTAGAAGTTGAAATAGCGGATGGTAAGACGGTGCTAGGGGTTGATGTTTGTAATGATTGTGATATTGTGTTTGGTACCGAAATGTTTAAAATTGATCTTATCCCGATGACCTTGGGTGAATTCGATATTGTCGTTGGTATGGATTGGCTCGATCGTCATAGAGCCGATATTGCATGCCATGAAAAATCTATTCGTGTGAATACCCCAAGTGGGGGAGAGTTAATTATTCATGGCCAGAGACGGAGAAGACTTGTGGCATTATGCACTTATGCACGGGCACGTCGTTTTCTTGTTAGTGGTGGCATGACTTTTCTTGCTCATGTATTTGATACTTGTGAAGAGCCACCACCCTTTCGTGAAATTCCGGTGGTTAGTGAATTCGAAGACGTTTTTTCGGACGAATTACTGGGTGTTCCGGCGGAAAGACAAGTTGAATTTTGCATCGAGTTGGTTCCGGGTGCTACTCCCATTTCTAAAACTCCTTATCGTTTAGCACCAACGAAAATGCAAGAGTTGTTAAATCAAACCCAAGAGTTGCTTGAGAAGGGTTTTATTCGACCGAGTACTTCGCCGTGGGGCGCTCCGGTTTTATTCGTGAAGAAGAAGGATGGTAGTATGCGGATGTGCATTGATTATCGTGAGTTGAACAAGGTGACAATCAAGAATCGTTATCCATTGCCTCGGATTGACGATTTATTTGATCAACTCCAAGGCGCGACTTATTTTTATAAAATTGACATACGGTCCGGCTATCACCAAATGCGGGTCTGTGAGGAAGATATTGAGAAAACAGCCTTTCGAACGCGTTATGGACATTTTGAGTTTGTAGTTATGCCTTTCAGTCTTACGAATGCACCGGTGGCATTCATGGATCTTATGAACCGAGTGTGCCAACCTGAAAGGACCCATCCTAATCCATCTGAACGAATACATTATATTTGGTTACATCGCGAGGTACTTGACCTCTATATGATAAATTTTACAAACATTGCATTCATTTTTAAAAGACAAACTTTCATTTCATCGAAAGTTGACGGCATGCATACCATTTCATACTATATCCAAACTATAATGACTTAATAACAATCTTGATGAACTCAATGACTCGAATGCAACGTCTTTTGAAATATGTCATGAATGACTCCAAGTAATATCTTTAAAATGAGCAAATGCACAGCGGAAAATTTCTTTAATACCTGAGAATAAACATGCTTTCAAGTGTCAACCAAAAGTTTGGTGAGTTCATTAGTTTATCGTAATCAATCATTTCCATAATTTTAATAGACCACAAGATTTCATTTATTCAATAATCATACACTCGCAAGTGTTTAAAATTCATTCATATGGATTGAACACCTGGTAACCGACATTAACAAAATGCATCTAGAATATCCCCAAACATATAATCGAAGTACTAAAGCAGTTCAAATTCTCTGACTGGGGCGGGTCAAGGCCCATAGATCTATCTTTAGGATTCGCGTCAATTGGTGGCAATTATAATAAACACCAATTCTTAGGTTACCAAGTTCAACAAGGGCGATATCCGGTATAACAATTCAACCATAGAATGTAGTTTCGATTACTTTTGTCTATTTCGTAAAGCATTTATAAAAACAGCGCATGTATTCTCAGTTCCAAAAATATATATATTGCAAAAGCATTTAAAAAGGGAGCAAATGAAACTCACTATCGGATATTTTGTAGTAAAAATATACATACAACGGTATTGCACAATGCAGGGTTGACCTTAGATTCACGAACCTATATCAAGTATATCTATTAACCCATATAATTGAAATCAAATAATTTCACCTATTTATTATATAATATTTATATAATAAATGTTAATGTTTATTTAATATTTTATGTAATATTAATAAAATTATGTATCAAATATGTTTGTATGTATTTAAAAAAATAATGTTTATAATAATAATAATAATAATAATAATAATAATAATAATAATAATAATAATAATAATAATAATAATCATGTTAATGATAAAAATAATAATAATACTAATAATGATAAATAAAATGATAGTTTTAATAAAAATGATAATTTAATAATAATGAAAATTTTAATAAAAATACTATCTTTAATAATAAATGATGTTTTAATAATAATAATAATTTTAATGATAATAAAATAATAATAATAATAATAATAATAATAATAATAATAATAATAATAATACTAATAATCTTACTACTAATGATAATAATATTACTAATAATGATATTCATAATAATAATGATAATAATAATGATATTTATAATAATAATGATAATAATAATAATAATAATAATAATAATAATAATAATAATAATAATAATAATAATAATAATAATAATAGTGATACTTTTACTAATAATGCTATTTTTATCAATTAATGATCACAACATTAATATCAATAATGTTAATAAAAATAATAATAAAATACTACCTTTAAGGAATAAGCTTTTTTTTTTGAAAAAAAAAAATGTCAATGCCCGAGCTCGAACTCGCGACCTATCGTTCAAAACTACACACCCTTGATGTGTGCATCAGTGTATCCGAAATAGTTATATTTTTATTGCGAAATACTATTAAATGCGATACAATTTTACACAAGTTATTTATTTATTTATTTATAGAGTTGATATACCTAAACCTTGCTACAACACTTATAGGCAGTGTACCTAATCGTACAGTAGTGTAGTTTTTAGTTAGTTCGGTTCATTCCGTAGGGAGCTAGCCAAGTTTAACGCTATATTTTAAAAAAAAAACTATATATATATATATATATATATATATATATATATAAGTAATATTATTATTATTATAAAAGGGGGTTTTTTTTACCGTTTAATGACCGGTTTGTCGATTTTATGTCTTAAGTCGCAATTAAAACCTAATGTAAAATATTAAAAATATAAATGACTTAATTTAAAGCGTAAAGTAAATAACAATAATAAAAGTACGATAATTTAAAGTGCGATAAATAAAATGACGATAAATAAAATTGCGATAATCAAAAAGTACGATAATTAAAAATGCAATAAGATATAAAATAAAGGAATTATGCTTATTTAAACTTCCGTAATTATGATGTTCAACGTGTTGATTTTAATTTATTACCATGGGTTAATTGTCCTTTGTCCTGTATTATTCGATATGTCCATACGGTTTTGTCCATAATAGTCCATCAGTCATAAATATAAAGTGCGAGAGTCCTCGTCAAATTATCCTTATACCTGAAGTCAAATATTCCAACTAATTGGGGATTCGAACTGTAACAAGGTCTTAATACTTTGTTTAATGAATACACCAGGTTATCGAGTGCGTGTAATCCAAGGTTTCAATACTTTGTTAACAATTACACCAATTACCCTTGAATGTAATCCACCCCTGTTTTAACGAGTCCATTGACTATTAATCCATCCCCGTGTCCGGTAAAATGAACAATTATTGGTATTTATAGATATCCCGCCCACCATACCCGATTAAGCGTATGTGGTTATTTATAGATACGTCGAATTATAACCTTTAATATTAAATTAATGAGGTATTGTTTAGTTAATATAAAACCCATTAATAGCCCATAGTCTAATTTTCACAAGTGTCGTTCTTTTGTCCAAACCCCAATTATGGTACAAAGCCCAATTACCCAATCTTAATATTTAGCCCAACATCACGATTACTCCGATTTAAATAAGCATAATAATAACTTAGCTACTAGGCATTAATTTAAAAAGGTTGAACATAACTTACAATGAGTATTAATAGCGTAGCGTTACACGGACAAAATTTTGACTTACAAACTTAAAACATTCGCCACTATAACCTTATTATTATTAAACTTAAATTAAAATTAAAATTATAAAATATAAATATAAATATATCGTAGATAGATAGATAGAAAAAGGTGTCTTTAATCGATCAGAATGCGCTGCCTTTTATAGGCCCACGTTTAACTGTTGAGCTCCGCGAGTGCGGAGGTTTTCTTCATCACAGCTCCGCGAGTGCGGAGGTCTGGATTCCAGCTCATAGATCAAATTCAAAACGTGGGCTGCGTATAATTATAATATATAATAATATATATAATTAATTATATATTATATTATATTCTTGTGCATAGTTGACTTGTAATTTTTGGTCTGTTGCATCGCGCGTTGATAGTTGGTTCATGTCCCGGTTCCGAATTTTTGAACGCCTTTTCGTATAATTTAATATCTTGTACTTTGCTTTTTGCGGCTTGTACTCTTGTAATTTTTAAACATTTCTCATCAATAATTTGAACCACTTGAATTGTACTTTGTACTTTTTAGCTATTTGGTCATTTGCGTCTTCAATTCATCGAATCTGTCTTTTGTCTTCACCTTTTATTATTTAAACGAATATAACTTGTAAATAGAACAATTGCAACTAAAAGCTTGTCTTTCTTGAAGGATAATGCTATGAAATATATGTTCATTTTTAGTATTATCAAATATTCCCACACTTGAGCGTTGCTTGTCCTCAAGCAACATAGAACTTGAATATAACTTTACTAGAATCACTTCTTTATTCTTCACACTTTGTACATCAGTGATTTTAATACGGCGGTATGAACAATGGTAGTAACGATGTGGTTTACAGTCCCACATGACTATGAAAATTTAGATCCTTTAGGGAAATTGGATCTTTTAAGAAAACATTTGATCTTTTGAAATTTCAATCTAGCTTTTACTCTAGATTAGTTTTCCAGAATAACCCTTCACCGGTGTTTGCAAATTATTTTTGTGGGTTTTGTGGGTTTCATATTTGAAAATTTTAGCTCAAAACTTATGGTTTTGTGTTACCCACTTACTAACCTTGTATTGGGAAAGCAACACGTCCAGTTTACTTACTCCGTATATTACCTTTCGGTAAACTACCGTCCGGTTGTAAGGGAAAGCGTTTAACAAGCAACTGTTAACGCAATGTCCCATGACATGCTTTTAATTATGGTCTATATCATGTCGGATGCAATTACTATCCTTTGTAGGAGCAATAGTAAAGATCACCCTATAGTTTTTTTGTCTGGCACAAGGTCCTGTCTTTGACCATGCTATGCAACCACCGTTCTTACGGTTGACACCCGTTTTGGTTTAGGTGACCTAATGAATTTCAGGTGAATTCCTAGGATTTTACGTTCAATGGTAATGAACGCATTGAAAATAGATTTTCAGAAAACAAATCGGTTTGTAATTTGATCAAAATATTTTCTCGTTCAAGCTCGAGTTTAGATATCATTGAATTCCATGAGTTTGAATTCTCAATCTTTAAGGTCAATCTCAAGGATTGAGTAATATCAGTCTTAAAAGCTGATTTTTGATCTTTAAGGAGATTATCCTTTCTGGGGATCTGATTCATTAGTCTTATAAGCTAATTTGCACGGTGCCCCCCATTGTACGAGACATATCCTCTCATGGTTAGGATAAGTCTGACCACTTGGCGACCCTGTTTGATGCTGAGCGCGTTTCTTTTTCTCGGAAGACTTTACTTCCTTTTAAATTCCATTTATATTACAATAAACTGGGTAAAACTGATTAATATCGTTCAAAACAAAAGTATTTTCAATTATTTGTACAAAAATATGTGATATATGTTCTAAATAACTTGGTAAATTTTTCCCACACTTGGTAACCTAAGAATTAGGGAACATCACTAATTTTGAGAATTAGTGCACGCCTAATTGACACGAATCCTAAAGGTAGCTACCGGGTTTAACACCCCCACCCAGAATGTTCACTAGACGGAAGGGCTAGTGCGTGTGGTGTTTAGTACTTCGAAGTTTATATGATAATTATACAGACGAGATGTTCTGTTTTGGGGATATTATTATGCGCATTATATGTTAAGGTCGGTTACCAAGCCAAGTTATGAAAGTAATGAAAAGTGAATGTTATGTATCGAGAGAATGATTTTATACACAGGTTATGTGTATGTTATTTTTGTGCACAAGATATGTGTACGGTTACTAAGATTTATGAAAGATGATTTCGTACACGAGAAAGGTGTACTGTATTTAAAAGATATCGCATGTACATTACAAGTGGGTATAGGATTCGGGCCCATTTGTACCATGCAGAATTTAAATCTTGTGGTCTATCAAAATGATGAATTTTATTGTTTTATGATAAACCTATGAACTCACCAACCTTTTGGTTGACACTTGAAAGCATGTTTATTCTTAGGTATGAAAGAAATCTTCTGCTGTGCATTTGCTCAATTTAAAGATACTACTTGGAGTCATTCATGGCATATAGAGGTCAGAACCTTGCAATGGGACCATCTGATGAAGACTTCATCCAGGTGGATTAGGACGGGTCACTACAGGTGGTATCAGAGCAGTGGTCTTAGCGAACCAGGTCTTGCATTAGTGTGTCTAACTGATAGTTGTTTAGATGCATTAGTAGGTCTGGACTTCGACCGTGTCTGCATGTCAAAAGTTTTGCTTATCACTTCATGTCGAAAATTACTTGCTTATCATCCTTAAGTCTAGACACGTCTCAATGTCTCTATTGCATAGATAGTGTGAAGATAAATTCGTATCTTAGCGTATCTGTTACTGTAAACTTTGCCTGACAGCTTCCGAAAATTTCTCCATAATCTACGAGATCTTCTGTACTATATATAGGTATTCTATGTAATTAGAATATCATCCAATATCTGAAAATTATTCCATATCAAAAACCCTTTATCTAACCGTACAAGACGGAACTCGCAACTCGTTCAAATTCCTCGGATTTCGACAGTTATTCTGATATGGATTTCCAATCGCGCTTCGAAAGCAGTGTAACCGGAATGGATCAACCAATCAGCCATCATCAATTCTGGATGAATTGGGGATGGGTTCGTAGTTGACTTAATCAAGGAAGACGAGAATAAGTCAATCCTTTCCACCAACCGAATTCACCTCTTGACGAAGAACCTGAAGCATTTACCGGCGGACCAGTCCGAAACACCATTTTCACTCTCATTTCCAGGATATCTCGTAATGATTATATATTATCTACAATTCTAAATGTTATTCATCTACTTGTTCCAGCCGCCAATCATCCCGGAGTAATAGAAGAAGTCAACGAGCTTCGCGCTCGATTAGTGGCTTTGGAAATTATGGTGCAAAAATTACCAGCTTCAGTAACATCACCGACATCAACAGCACCACCAGCATCAGCACCAACAGTACCAATACCACCAACAACACAAACCTCAACATCCGCATCACAAGCCTCAACCTCACAATCTGTATCTCAAGTACAATCTTGTTCTACATATCGTTCTACATCATTTATCTTCATTCTGCATGGCGATTATATAATCTCTAATGTTTTAGAGATTATGTATTCTCGTTCTAACGGTAAATCAAATGAGTTTAATATTATATTGACTCATTAAATCAATGATTAAATCTGAAGAAAATATATATGTATATATATTTTCATAAAGATTGTAATTAAAAGTTCTTCTGTACATACTATTAATGGAGAAAATATTTTAACGGGTAGGTAATACCCAAGGAATATTTAGATTTTACATTAATAAGTTACACTGTACATTCTTCAAATCCGATTCAATAATCATTTACTATCCTACTTACAACCACAGATATACGTATCCGTTCACCAAAGAATAACCATTTTCATTCAAATTTAATTACATATTCGGATTTTGACCGATCAAAATCCAAGTCAAGATTTAACAGAAGACATCACTTTTAGATTCCTACATCTTTCAAAGCCATACTTTGAATTCAAAACTGTGCCAGATCCATTGGCGTGTTATTACCGAAAATAACTTTACAATACCTTTCCAAAATTAGCCAATTTTGTCACAGCTCCAACAAATCAACTTCGACTTTCATTCGGATTAGCCTTATTATAACTTTGAGATATAAGTTTGCCACTTGATTTCATCCTAAACAATCTTTTGTATCTTGACGATTACAATCTTCATTCAAACCCTTCAAACTCTTGAAAACACCTCGGATTGATAACCAATGACTCAAATATGGTGACATTGAATGCTGATGAAGCAGCAAAAGTTATAGATAGTCTTAATGGCCAAAAGTTTAATGATAAAGAATAGAGTATTGAAAACATTCAATAGAAAATTGGTACTGGAAAACGGATTGAGCAAACCATGAAGGAGAATGTGGACAAATCACAAAGACTAAACCTGTACTTGACGAATCAAAGATTCAGTATCTGCTGAAACCTTTAAACAAATATCATGCCCCTGCTTATTCTAAATCCTTACATACAACTTTCTTCATTATCTTCTGATCTTAAATATTTTAAATTCTAAGATATCATCGTATCTTCATTATTAATACCTTCGATATTTCTGAAGATACCTTCATAAATATATTTGTCCGAAATTATCTATCCCCTCGTGCTGTTCATGTTACATCATAAAAGAAACTGTTTTAGTTTCTATCCTTCTATAAAATTTGAGTTTAAATTATGAATGATTTCTGGAGAAGTGTTGGGAGTTGAAGCATGAGTTAGTATAATATAATGACGCTCGGCCAACGTAGTTATATTACAGTAAGTCATGCTGAAATTTCTAATGGAACGTGATGATGGTTCACAGATCACACCCTCATCATGTGCCATGTTACACGACTCTTTCATTCAACTTAATCTCTAAACATATGATGAATAAAATTTCTTGATATTTCTGTTCTTTCCGTGATTCCAATAATTGCTAATTAAGCATGATATTACATTAGCTTTCTACTTAGAACATTTTCTTTATATTCCTTGAATTCCAAAAATCCACCGATACTATGTCAAAAGTTAAATCTCTATCTCAATCTTTTGTGACAGCTTCACTCTTACGCTTCACATAAACGAATCATTTTATATATATTAATCAATAATGATAAAACTTTACTTATCAACTTATATTCGTCATGAAAACATTTTATTGGTTAGCCATGACGACCTCGATCAAATTTCGGGACGAAATTTCTTTAACGGGTAGGTACTGTGACGACCCGGAAATTTTTGACCAAATATAAACTTAATTTTTATATAGTTTTGACACGATAAGCAAAGTCTGACAGGTTGAGTCTCAAAATTTTTGAACCGTTTATATGGATCCAGTTAACCTTTGACTATTCCCGACGATTCACGAACAATTATTTTTAAATAAATGTGTGTGTGTGTGTGTGTATATATATATATATATATATATATATATATATATATATATATATATATAAACTCTATACATAAATAATATTATATATTGTAATCAATAAAAATTAAAGATTCAATATATTAATTACTAAATAGGATATAATTAATAAATCGAATTACAAGTTAGAATATAAATGTTATATTAATATTATATTCATTACTTTCATTATTATTATTGTTAATATTAATATTAATAGTGTATCATTAATATTATTATATAGTATATATTTATATATATAATTTTGATATATATATATATATATATATATATATATATATATATATATATATATATATATATATATATATATATATATATATATATATATATATATATATATATAAAATGTTATAGTATTGTTATTACTAATATTATTATTATCATTAATAATATTTTAGTACAATTAGTATTATTATTAATATCAGTATTATTAAAAATTATTATTTGTATTTTTATTTTAAATATGTAAATTTTTATATTTAGTGTTATAAGTAATAATATTACTAGTATTATCAATTTTATATTAAAACTATTATTATTTCTATTATTATGGCTATTAATATTAGTATTCTTATTATTATCAATGTTAATAATATTATTATCATTAATACAATGATAATTATTAATTTTAGCAAAATCTAAACAGATATATATAAATACATATACAAAATACAGTTATATATAAATATATAAATGTATATACAAATATAGTTATTGATAAATACAATCATATACATAGATAAATACATAATTACGTATTCTGTTTCCTATCACAATCAACTTTTACAAAATTCTTCATCTTTTGCTCATGATTGGTACTATATTTAATTTCACATCGAATTTAATCCCAGTTACAAGACAAAGTTTAGTTAGCCATCGATTCCTCGGTTTTGTCTTTCTTCTCTTCTTTGATTCGTTTTCTCTGCTCTTGATTGAAACTGTTGATCACTACATTCACTACAAAACAACTACAATTGATTCCAATATGTTAACCATTGTGATCAAGCTTTATATTATTTTCTCTGATCAAATAAATCATGTACTTCCTGTCTGATTCTTGTTACACGTCCAAATCCCTTCACAATACAAACAAAATTGATCACATTATATTACTGCAATTCAAATAGTGGAGAAGAAAGATCAGACAGACAGATACAAAATTTGTTAGCTATCATAATCAGTAAAGCGTACGATTCTGTTTAGGATCACTATCTACTTCATTCTTTTCCTTGTCTTTTCCTTCTGGCTAGAATATTTCGGTCGACCACCATAAATCTACAAAACAAAATGTGATCAAATTATTATTGCAGTATTACTTAGAAGATATATATATATATATATATATATATATATATATATATATATATATATATATATATATAATTATATATACCAAACAGATAGATAGAGAGAGAGATATAAATTTTCATTCAACATCACCTTATACTTATGTTCTCGGTTCCAAGCTCCAAACTCATCCGCCATCTAGCTTACACAACCACTATCTCCTATCCACTTTTGTCTACTTCTATTTCTGATTCGAATCGACGCCTCTGCTCGTTTATTATTGCTAATAACCAAACCACCATTGTATTTTCTATTTCTCTTGTTCTGTTGAGAGCACCCCACGAACAACTTTCAAAACCTACAAAGCCCACTACCAACACATGAAACCGTTTTAATTTCTATCATTTTCTTCTGTCAACATAAACCACCACTTTCGAACTCTTGTTATTCGTTTTATATCACCACTTTCCATCGCCACCAGCTACTGCTAATAACTAACCATGGTTCTGCTGAAAAAGAACGAATACAAATGTCCCTAAGTATACTGCTGCAATGATGGAAATTTTTGTATTCTTTCTTTCTGTTTCGACTACATGATCGAAGGATGTTGCGGCTAGATTGTTACTACTGCTACTGTTCATTGTTTTCTCCCTTCTGAAAATTTGAACGAACAAGGTATAGGAAATGCATGATTTAATAAAGATAGAATGTGAGTTAATGGAAAGAATTTAAAGAAGTAGTGGATCATATGTGTTCACAGTTAATGTGCTCTTCATTATTGAAAGAATTAAAGTTCCTTTAAGAAACAATATACAAATTTCAAGTGGATACTTTAATCACTTCACGGCCGACCAATGGATCCCATATAGTGACGTTAAATTATGTTTTTATATGATGATGGGATAATATTAATAAACAACGATTCTTGTTTCTAGTTCATACTCTTCCTAACGTCACACCACAATAACTGGACGAATTACATGATTGATAAAGGGCTGCAAAAGATGGTTGGGATCGTGATTGTGGGACACTGACTTTCTTTTTCTTTTGTTGCCATAGAGGCCAACCGAAATTTCCACTAAGAAATATGAGATGATATTATGATATAGATAAGATAATTATGGATACATTAAGATGGTGATAATATGGTAACCGTATGATGATGATGCAATAATCACGCGTAAGAAATAATAATGTATGGGATGAATGGTGAGCTGTAAAAGAGATAGGGGAGAGACATGTTTTCCTTTCTCTTTTCTTTTTTCACTTTGTGGCCAATAAGTAATCCCACTTGCTGAATAAAAGGATCGTATACTAGATTGCTAAAGGATTATGGATTCATTGATTTTAAGTTATACTATATGTTGAGTTACCATGCTGCTAACTGATTTCCATATCAACATATAACGAATGAATATTGGGTTGTGATCCCACTTCTCTATGAAAATGAAGGTTAATATTGTTAATTAAAACAATAGAGCCGAGAGATAATAGATGATTATGATTCGGACTATGATTAGAATGATGGAATTATGATTATGATACTGATAACGAGTTGATGATGGTAACAGGTTATATATATATGGGTCGAGATATATTTCAAAAAGAGTGAAAAAGAAGAACGGTTAAGGAGTGTTTTGGGTTAGCGGAACGTCGCGGGTTCAAACCCGGACTTGGGCATATTTTTTTTGACTACTCCTTTGAGGTAGTTATTACTAATACTCTTATTATTATTATTTCATTATTATTATTATTGTTATATTATTATTATTTATTATTGATTTTTATTAAGTAATTATTATTATTACCAATATTAAAAATAAAATTTTTAGTATAATTAATATTATTATCATTATTATTATTACTAAAATATATTTTATTATTATTAATATGAGTATTAGTATTATGATTATATCATAAGTATTATTATTGTGACTATTATTACTAAAAGTATCATTATTATTAATAATAGTATTAGAATTCTCATTTCGCATTAATATTGATAATATTATTAAAAAAAATTCTATTAAAATCATCATTTAAAAAAAAAATACCATTATTATTTAAAATATTATTTCTATGAAAACTAACATTTTTACCTTATCGTTATTATTATTTTTTCTTAAAATTATTATTATTACTAAGATTACTTTTATTATTAGTATTATTATCAAGTCTATTAAAATCATAATCATTATAAATCTAATTACTTTTAGTATTATTATTATTATTATCATAAAAAGATGTAAATTTTTATTTATTACTTGATATTATTATACCAAACAAATAGCTATATAAGAATATATTTAAAACACATCACATAACAACATTAATATTTTCATAATAAATACCAATTATATATCTAAAGTATATAAAATAAGTATAGTTAATTTAGTTATTAATAAAACATATAATATAATATAACAAATAAAATCACTAATAATATATATATATATATATATTTGTTCGATTACCAGTACATGTATTAATATACATGATTGAATATAGGTTCGTGAATCTGAGGTCAACCTTGCATTGTTCAGTTCCGTCGTATGCATATTTTTACTACAAAATATCATATTGTGAGTTCATTTGATTCCCTTTTACTCTTTACATTTTTGGGACTGAGAATACATGTGCTACTTTTACAACGGCTTTATTAAATGCTTTTGAAATACATTTTGAACTGCGAATACATGAAATGCTTTTATAAATGTTGACGAGATAGACACAAGCAAAACATTCCTCGAATGAATTATGTGGACGTGATAATTGCCACCATTGAATTATGTGGACGTGATAATTGCCACAATTGATATGAATATTTTTCCCCTGATTATTATTGCTTGGTAACCTAAGAATTAGGGAACATCACTAATTTTGAGAATTAGTGCACGCCTAATTGACGCGAATCCTAAAGGTAGCTACCGGGTTTAACACCCCCACCCAGAATGTTCACTAGACGGAAGGTGATGTTATGCGAGGGGTATACGAAATAGTATTAATTTTTACAAGGAAATACTATTAAATACGATCAATTTTACACAAGTTATTTATTTATTTATAGAGTGGATATACCTAAACCTTGCTACAATACTTATAGGCAGTGTACCTAATCGTACAGTAGTGTAGGTTTTAGTAAGTCCGGTTCGTCCACAGGGAACTCGCCAAGTTAAACGCTATATTTTTAAAAACTATATTTGTAAAAATATAAATATATATATAAGTAGTATTATTATTATAAAGGGGGTTTTTACCGTTTAATGACCGGTTTGTCGATTTTAAAACTTAAGTCGCAGTTAAAAACTAATGTAAAATATTAAAAATAAATATAACTTAATTTTAAGCGTAAAGTAAATAACGATAATGAAATTGCGATAAATAAAAATGCGATAAATAAAATGACGATAAATAAAATTGCGATAATTAAAAAGTACGATAATTAAAAGTGCATTTAAATAAAATGACAGTAAATAAAAGTGCGATAATTAAAAGTGCAATTAAATATGAAAAAAGGAATTATGCTTATTTAAACTTCCGTAATCATGATGTTCGACGTGTTGTTTTTAGTTTAGTACCATGGGTTAATTGTCCTTTGTCCTGGATTATTTGATATGTCCATACGGTTTTGTCCATAATAGTCCATCAGTCATAAATATAAAGTGCGAGAGTCTTCGTCAAATTATCCTTATACCCGAAGTCAAATATTCCAACTAATTGGGGATTCGAATTGTAACAAGGTCTTAATACTTTGTTTAATGAATACACCAGGTTATCGACTGCGTGTAATCCAAGGTTTTATTACTTTGTTAACAATTACACCAATTACCCATGAATGTAATCCACCCCTGTTTCAACTAGTCCATTAACTGTTAATCCAGTTCCGTGTCCGGTAAAATGAACAATTATTGGTATTTATAGATATCCCGCCCACTGTACACAGTCAAGCGTATGTGGTTATATATAAATACGTCAAATTATAAGTCTATATATTAAATTAACGAGGTATCATTTAGTTAATATAAAGCCCATTAATAGCCCATAGTCTAATTTCCACAAGTGTCGTTCTTTTCTCCAAACCCCAATTATGGTACAAAGCCCAATTACCCAATTTTAATATTTAGCCCAACATCATGATTACTTCGGCTTAAATAAGCATAATAATAGCTTAGCTACGAGACATTAATTTAAAAAGGTTGAACATAACTTACAATGATTAAAAATAGCGTAGCGTTACACGGACAGAATTTCGACTTACACCCTTACAACATTCGCTAACATACCCATATTATTAAAATTAAAATTAAAATTAAAATTAAAATTAAAATTAAAATTATAATATATATATATATTATGTGAGATAGAGAGATAGATGGTGTAAACATTTGACCAAATTCGTTGCTTTTTATAGGATGTGGCCTGGTACTGTTGTCACGACCCAGAAAATTTCGACTAATTTTAAACCAAACTCTCGATACGATATTGTATTTTCAACACGATAAGCAAAGTCCGTAGGTTGAGTCTCAAAAATTTTGAACTGTTTTCATATATTCAATTGACCTTCGACTGTTCTCGACGATCCACGAACAACTATTTGTAAATAGATACATATATGTGTATACATGAATGTTGATTGTAAATATGTTTATGTGTATATATATTTAGTTATATAATAAAACCTGATATTAAAATGTATTTATATATAGATATTGTATATTGAAAATAAATGATTTCGAGCATAATTACTAAACGTCAGTAACACTCGGTTGATGTTTTGTTAGTTTTAATATAGATATTGTACATGTTCCTGAAGGACAAAAATAAAAGTTGGAGTGTAAATCGATTACGAAGATTTTAGATTTATTAAAAATATTTTTACATTTTTAAGTTTAAATATTAGTACTCCGTACATATAAATTGGAACAGAAAATAAACAATTATCGAACCTGTTTGATCAGGTTTCAAACAGTTAAAGAGTGAAATAATTAATTATATTTAATCTAAAAATTTGGAATTTTTATGAACACTTTTATACGCTAACTGTTTAGCAATGGACAAGATAGTACCCTTAATTTAAAACTGTCGGCACATAATTTCAATATATGAGCTGCTAACTTTCATTTATCCACGTTTTATTAGTTAATTATATTATAATTATTATTATATTATTATTATTAACTTTAATACATATGTGTCAATCGTTTATGGTTATTGAATATCAACATGAATATTATCACTACAACTTGTCCCTACTGTGTTAATTGAAGATTAATTAGTTTACTGTGATATCACTATTTTGGGTTGATTCATTCATAAAGTGATTTCTTATATATATACATTTTAATTATTAATTATTTTATAATTGTTAATTATTATTAATATATGTAGTTTTTTATATTTAGACAATTGATTCATGATAAAGAGACTAGATATACACCTATATACCACTAATGGCTTCCTCAAACTCCATAAACCACACACCTCATCCGTCGACAAACTACCCTCACCGAACCACCACCATCACGGGCAAACTCGCCACCATCTTCATCGGCTACACCACTTCACCCTTAAAGACCCACCCAAACCGTCATCTTCACCATCTTTCTGTTTCTATTCGGTACACCACCGGGAACCACCGTCACCCAACACCCAAAATCATTTTACCGTTCCACCAAGAACCGCCACCTTCCATCTCTCTCTCTCTCTCTCTCTCTCTCTCTCTCCAATTCTTCTTTAACTAAAACCAAATCCATTCAAATCACCACCTCGACTGTGTAAACCACCAACGAGCCATCAAAAACACCATGGTTTCACCACCATATACCACCCTCGGCAAACCACTACTACGAAAAAAAAAATTTGCTATGTTCTTGTTTTGACTAAAACCCAGAAAAGACTGCTGTAGCTGCTGATCTGTAGCTACTGTTATCGAACAAGAATGATGATGATTAATGAAATGATGATGAGCGATGAAGAGGACTGCTGCTACTCGACTTCCTTTTCTTGTTCACTGTTACAAGACCGTAATGATAGATGATGATGATTATGTGATGTTGAGGAAGAAGATAAACAAGAAATAAAACGAGTTACATAGTTTTAATTCTAGAATTAATTCAGAAAAGTAGAATTGGTTGAGTGGTTTATGGTGTTGTCGTGCTAACGAATGGTCACGGGTTCAATCCCAGGATGTTGCAAATTTTTTTTTAAAACAACAAACATTGGGCTTGGAAAATGAATTGGGCCGTGTGGTTTAGATGGGCTGTGAACTTTGGTTTATTGGGCCGAGATCTCTTATGTTTCATTCGGCCAAGATGATTGTTGGAATGTTACATGATGATATGAAGAAGATGGAAACCGAAAACAAATTAAAAAGATTTAAATCCATAGATAAATCAGAAAGTAATAGATAGAGGGATGGATTAGGGGAATTTGTGTTAACCAAGAGGTCTTGAGTTCGAATCCGGGCATAGCCATCTATTTTGGATCTTTTTCTTCTTTTGAGGTAGTCATACTATTATTATTATTATTATTATTATTATTATTATTATTATTATTATTATTATTATTATTATTATTATTATTATTATTATTATTATTATTATTATTATTATTATTATTATTATTATTATTATTATTATTTTTATCATTATTATTATCATTATTATTAGTAAAAATATTATTTTTTTCATTTCTCTTACTAAAAGAACCATTATTTTTGAAATTCTCATTTTCATTGAAAATTACATTTCTATTTTCATTAAAATTATTAGTATTATCAAAGGTATCATTATTATTAGAAATTTTCTTTATTTAAAACTACCTTTTTATCTAAACTTTCATTATCATTATTATTATATTATTATAACAAATAAATATTTTGTAAATACAAATATACTTATACAATAATATTACCTATAATTATATATTAACATTTCTATTATATACATACACACAAAACAAATAAACATATAACATAAGATATATAAATATAAATAAAATATATTAGAATTTAGTACAAATAATATATAAACTACAACACTAAATATATAAATACTATAGAATTATTTGAATTACGATTATATATGTTAATATATATATAACTAATATAGGTTCATGAATCCAAGGCCAACCCTACATTTGTTAAATGTCGTCATATGTATTTTTACTACAAAATACAGTATGGTGAGTTTCATTTGCTCCCTTTTAAATTGCTTTTGCAATATATATTTTTGGGCTGAGAATACATGCGCTGCTTTTATAAATGTTTACAAAATAGACACAAGTACTTAAAAATATATTCTACGTTGAGTTGTACCACTGGCATACTTCCCTGTAGCTTGGTAACTACTATTTACATGGGTATTGTAAATGCGAATCCTGTAGATAGATCTATCGGGCCTGACAACCCCAACCGGACTGGATGACCAGTATTCAACGGTTGCACAGTACTTCGTTTTGGTGACTACACTTGGTACGATGTAGTGAGATTTCATAATAAAGGGAATATGCGAAGTTGATTAAATGTTAAGTATGGTTACCAAGTGCTCAACCACTTAGAATATTTTTATTAAAATGTTTATGATTATGAAATCTTGTGGTCTATTAACATATGGAAATGATTGTTATGATAAACCTATGAACTCACCAACCTTTTGGTTGACACTTTTAAGCATGTTTATTCTCAGGTACGAATTAAGTCTTCCGCTGTGCATTTGCTCATTTTAAGGACATTACTTGGAGTCGATCATCGCAATGGGACCAAATGTTGATGACTTCGTTCAGGTGGATAAGGACGGGTCCTCATAGGTGGTATCAGAGCTGGTTTAATGCCATTTATTAGCCGGTTAATCGTAGAGGGGGTTCTCACAGTGTTACCTGTGACGAAGCATTGGCTCTTACTCCTCGTGGTCCCTATAAGGGTTGGCTGTACATTGCCGAGAGGTGGGCCTTAAAATCAGTGTCTGAGGTACGCTCAGTGGTCACCAGGCGATTAGCTTGGAAGGCACTGAGTGGGATGCGTCCCCACTATTTCACAGGTGGTATTAGAGCGGTGGTCGTAGCGAACCAGGTCTTGCATTAGTGTGTCTAACTGGTAGTTGTTAGGATGCATTAATGAGTCTGGACTTCGACATGGTAGTTGTTAGGATACATTAATAAGTTTGGACTTGAACTTGGTCTGCATGTCAAAAGTTTTGCTTACCGTTCTTTGTCAAAAAGTATATACCTATCATTTTCAGTCTCGACACGTCTTATTGCAATTATTGCATAGATGATGTACAGACAAATTCACATCCCATCACATTAAATCTCGTCTGACACATTTCCTTAATTTCCTCCGTAATCTATGGGATCTTCTGTACTATATTTAGGTATTCTATGCAATTAGAATATTATCCGATATCCGAAAATCATTTCATATCGTAAATTCTTTATCTAATCGTACAAGACGGAACTCGCAACTAGTTCAAATTCCTTAGATTTCGACAGCTATTCTGATATGGATTTCGACTCAAGCTACGAAGAAAGTGTAACTGGAATGGACCAATCAATCAGCCATCATCTATTCTGGATGAATTGGGGCTGGGTTCGTAGCCTACTTAGTCATTGGAGACAAGAAGAAGGTTATCCCTTCCACCAACCAAATTCACCTCTTGGTGAAGAACCGGAAGCACTTATCGGTGAACCTATCTGAAACACCATTTTCAACCTCATTTCCAGAGTAGCTCGACACGATTATATTCTATCCACAATTCTAAACCTTTCCTGGAGTAATCGAAGAAGTCAACGAGCTTCGCGCCCGAGTTGTAGACTTGAAAAATATGGTTCAAAACTTACCAGCACCAACATCAATACCAGTACCACCAATAACCCAAGTTTCAACATCACATGTCTCAACATCACGATCCATATCTCGAACTTAATCATTGTTCTACGAATCGTTCTACATCATTTATCTTCATTTTACATGGCGATTATGTAATCTCTAATGTTTTAGAGATTATGTATTCTAGATCTAACGGTAAATCAAATGAGTTTAATATCATATTAACTCATTTAAATCCATGGTTACATCTGAAGAAAATATATATGTAAATATAATTTCATAAAGATTGTAATTAAAAATTCTTTCGTACAAACTGTTAATGGTAAAAATATTTTAATGGGTGGGTAATACCCAAAGAATATTTAGATTTCACATTAATAAGTTACACTGTACATTCTTCGAATCTGAATCAACAATCATTTACTCTCCTACTTACATCCACAGATATACGTATCTGTTCATCGCAGAATAACCTTTCATTCAATTTCATATTTGGATTTTGACCTATCAGAATCCGACAAGTGGCATAATGAAGAAAACATTGGACAAAATAAAATTTGTTAGAAACAAACAAATTAACTATGAGAAATCCTGTTAAGAATCCACGCTAACAGAATCCATGCTAACTGTTCCTAGCTAACTATTCCTAGCTAACTGTTAATTCCGTATTACCTTTTATTTATCGCAATTTATTTATCGCAATTTATTTATCGCATTTTATTTATCACAATTTTAATTCTCGCAATTTTATTTATCGTCATTTAATTTCTGTTATTTATTTTATGCACTTTAAATATCGGGACACGTATACAAGGTTTTGACATATCATATCGACGCATCTATATATATTATTTGGAATAACCATAGACACTCTATATGCAGTAATGCTGGAGTTAGCTATACAGTGTTGAGGTTGATTCTACAATAATATATATAGTTTGAGTTGTGATCGAGTCTGAGACATGTACACGGGTCACGATACGTATTAATTAATTCGAATATTATATATTAAATTATATATGAATAATTGGACTGTAAACTGTGGACTATCGACTGTGAACTAATGACATTGGACAATTAAAATGAATTAAAATATTGATTATAACATATGAAACTAAACATTTCTTCAAGTTTGCCACTTGATTTCATCTTAAACCTCATTTGAATCTTGACGATTCCAATCCGTGTTCAAATCTTTCATGATTCTTGAAAACAACTCGACCGAGAAGATGAACCAGCCGCACTTCATCTACGGAAGAAAAGATTGATGCATATAGTTATGCACCTGAAAAACCCTCAGAAACTGAGTAAACGTTTAACACGTAGCGGTGCTAATTTCTTTAGTGTTATTATTACCCAAAATAATTTGGTAATCCCTTTCAAAGTAGCAAAATTTTGTCACAGCTCCAGCAAGTCAACTCCAACTTTTCATTCAAAACAACCTTATTATAACCTTGATATATATGCGTGCTCATTTATTGTTATCAGAAAACCTTTCGTATTCCACCAAATTACCATCAGCGTTAATCATCTAAAAACACAATTCTCCTGAAACCACCTCGGATTGATAACCGATGATTTAGATATCATAGCATTGAATACAGAGGAAACAGAAACATGATAGATGGTCTTAACGGCCAAGAGTTTGATGATAAATAATGGAGTGTTAGGAACGCTCGATAGAAAATTTGGTACTGAAAAATGGATTGAGCTAACCATGAAGGAGACTAAGGACAAATACAAGGACCAAACCCTATAGTCAAAGAATCCAGGTAATTCTAGATCTGATGAAATCATTAGAGAATATCTTGCTCCGAAGTCATGTTAAAATCTTGCGAAAAATTTTTCTTCAGCAACTTTCGAACTTATAAATTCCAAAACATCATCAAAAATATCTTCGATATTTCTGAGGATATTTTTATAAATATTCTTGTCCGAAATTATCAACCTCTTCGTGTTTTCTGTATTCCATTATATTGAAAACTTCTGTAAAATCTAAGTATAAATTATGAATGAATTTTGGAGAAGTGTAGGGAATTGAAGCATGAGTTAGTATAATATAATGACACTTGGCCAACGTGATTATATTACAGTAAGTCATGCTAAATTTCTAATGTAACGTGATGATGATTCATAGACCTTATCCTCATCATGTGTCATGTTACATAACTCTTTCATTCTACTTAATCTCTAAGCATATCACGGAAATAATTCCTTGATATTTCTGTTCTTCCGTAATTCCAACAAATTGCTAATAAATCGTGCTATTACATTTTCTTTCTGATTAGAAGATTTTCTTTAAATTCCATGAATTCCAAAAATCAACCGTGACTACGTCAAAAGTTAAGACGAACCTTAATTTTATCATTTCACTCTTTTGCGATAGCTTCACTCATACTCTTCGAGTAATCGAATTATTTTATCAATATTACTCAATGTTGATAAAACTCTATTTATCAACTCATATTCTTCATGAAAAAAATTCTTATTGTTAGCCATGACGACCTCAATCAAATTTCGGGACGAAATTTCTCTAACGGGTAGGTACTGTCACGACCCGAAAAATTTCGACTAATTTTAAACTAAACTCTCGATACGATATTGTATTTTCAACACGATAAGCAAAGTCTGTAGGTTGAGTCTCAAAAATTTTGAACTGTTTTCATATATTCAATTGACCTTCGACTGTTCTCGACGATCCACGAACAACTATTTGTAAATAGATACATATATGTGTATACATGAATGTTGATTGTAAATATGTTTATGTGTATATATATTTAGTTATATAATAAAACCTGATATTAAAATGTATTTATATATAGATATTGTATATTGAAAATAAATTATTTCGAGCATAATTAGTAAACGTCAGTAACACTCGGTTGATGTTTTGTTAGTTTTAATATAGATATTGTACATGTTCCTGAAGGACAAAAATAAAAGTTGGAGTGTAAATCGATTACGAAGATTTTAGATTTATTAAAAATATTTTTACATTTTTAAGTTTAAATATTAGTACTCTGTACATATAAATTGGAACAGAAAATAAACAATTATCGAACCTTTTTGATCAGGTTTCAAACAGTTAATGAGTGAAATAATTAATTATATTTAATCTAAAAATTTGGAATTTTTATGAACACTTTTATACGCTAACTGTTTAGCAATGGACACGATAGTACCCTTAATTTAAAACTGTCGGCACATAATTTCTATATATGAGCTGCTAACTTTCATTTATCCACGTTTTATTAGTTAATTATATTATAATTATTATTATATTATTATTATTAACTTTAATACATATGTGTCAATCGTTTATGGTTATTGAATATCAACATGAATATTATCACTACAACTTGTCCCTACTGTGTTAATTGAAGATTAATTAGTTTACTGTGATATCACTATTTTGGGTTGATTCATTCATAAAGCGGTTTCTTATATATACACATGTTAATTATTAATTATTTTATAATTATTAATTATTATTAATATATGTAGTTATTTATATTTAGACAATTGATTCATGATAAAGAGACTAGATATACACCTATATACCACCAATGGCTTCCTCAAACTCCATAAACCACACACCTCATCCGTCGACAAACTACCCTCACCAGACCACCACCATCACGGGCAAACTCGCCACCATCTTCATCGGCTACACCACTTCACCCTTAAAGACCCACCCAAACCGTCATCTTCACCATCTTTCTGTTTCTATTCGGTACACCACCGGGAACCACCATCACCCAACACCCAAAATCATTTTGCCGTTCCACCAAGAACCGCCACCTTCCATATCTCTCTCTCTCTCTCTCCAATTCTTCTTTAACTAAAACCAACACCATTCAAATCACCACCTCGACTGTGTAAACCACCAACGAGCCATCGAAAACACCATGGTTTCACCACCATATACCACCCTCATCAAACCACTACTACAAAAAAAAAAAAACTGCTATGTTCTTGTTTCGACTAAAACCCAGAAAAGACTGCTGTAGCTGCTGATCTGTAGCTGCTGTTATCGAACAAGAATGATGATGATTAATGAAATGATGATGAGTGATGAAGAGGACTGCTGCTACTCGACTTCCTTTTCTTGTTCACTGTTACAAGACCGTAATGATAGATGATGATGATTATGTGATGTTGAGGAAGAAGATACACAAGAAATAAAACGAGTTACATAGTTTTAATTCTAGAATTACTTCAGAAAAGTAGAATCGGTTGAGTGGTTTAAGGTGTTGTCGTGCTAACGAATGGTCACGGGTTCAATTCCAGGATGTTGCAAATTTTTTTTTTAAAACAACAAACATTGGGCTTGGAAACTGAATTGGGCCGTGTGGTTTAGATGGGCTGTGAACTTTGGTTTATTGGGCCGAGATCTCTTATGTTTCATTCGGCCAAGATGATTGATGGAATGTTACATGATGATATGAAGAAGATGGAAACCGAAAACAAATTAAAAAGATTTAAATTCATAGATAAATCAGAAAGTAATAGATAGAGGGATGGATTAGGGGAATTTGTGTTAACCAAGAGGTCTTGAGTTCGAATCCGGGCATAGCCATCTATTTTGGATCTTTTTCTTCTTTTGAGGTAGTCATACTACTACTACTATTATTATTATTATTATTATTATTATTATTATTATTATTATTATTATTATTATTATTATTATTATTATTATTATTATTATTATTATTATTATTATTATTATTATTATTATTATTATTATTATTATTAATATTATTATTATTATTATTTTTATCATTATTATTATCATTATTATTAGTAAAAATATTATTTTTATCATTACTATTACTAAAAGAACCATTATTTTTGAAATTATCAATAATGATAATCTAAAATATTTTGAAATTACTAAAAGAACCATTATTTTGAAATTATCAATAAAGGTTTAAAAAGCTTTACGTAGATTATCAAATAATGATAATCTAAAATATCCTGTTTACACACGACCATTACTTAATGGTTTACAATACAAATATGTTACAACAAAATAAGTTTCTTGAATGCAGTTTTTATACAATATCATACAAGCATGGACTCCAAATCTCGTCCTTATTTAAGTATGCGACAGCGGAAGCTCTTAATAATCACCTGAGAATAAACATGCTTAAAACGTCAACAAAAATGTTAGTGAGTTATAGGTTTAACCTATATATATCAAATCATAATAATAGACCACAAGATTTCATATTTCAATACACATCCCATACATAGAGATAAAAAATCATTCATATGGTGAACACCTGGTAACCGACATTAACAAGATGCATATATAAGAATATCCCCATCATTCCGGGACACCCTTCGGATATGATATAAATTTCGAAGTACTAAAGCATCCGGTTCTTTGGATGGGGTTTGTTAGGCCCAATAGATCTATCTTTAGGATTCGCGTCAATTAGGGTGTCTGTTCCCTAATTCTTAGATTACCAGACTTAATAAAAAGGGGCATATTCGATTTCGATAATTCAACCATAGAATGTAGTTTCACGTACTTGTGTCTATTTTGTAAATCATTTATAAAACCTGCATGTATTCTCATCCCAAAAATATTAGATTTTAAAAGTGGGACTATAACTCACTTTCACAGATTTTTACTTCGTCGGGAAGTAAGACTTGGCCACTGGTTGATTCACGAACCTATAACAATATATACATATATATCAAAGTATGTTCAAAATATATTTACAACACTTTTAATATATTTTGATGTTTTAAGTTTATTAAGTCAGCTGTCCTCGTTAGTAACCTACAACTAGTTGTCCACAGTTAGATGTACAGAAATAAATCGATAAATATTATCTTGAATCAATCCACGACCCAGTGTATACGTATCTCAGTATTGATCACAACTCAAACTATATATATTTTGGAATCAACCTCAACCCTGTATAGCTAACTCCAACATTCACATATAGAGTGTCTATGGTTGTTCCGAAATATATATAGATGTGTCGACATGATAGGTCGAAACATTGTATACGTGTCTATGGTATCTCAAGATTACATAATATACAATACAAGTTGATTAAGTTATAGTTGGAATAGATTTGTTGCCAATTTTCACGTAGCTAAAATGAGAAAAATTATCCAATCTTGTTTTACCCATAACTTCTTCATTTTAAATCCGTTTTGAGTGAATCAAATTGCTATGGTTTCATATTGAACTCTATTTTATGAATCTAAACAGAAAAAGTATAGGTTTATAGTCGGAAAAATAAGTTACAAGTCGTTTTTGTAAAGGTAGTCATTTCAGTCGAAAGAACGACGTCTAGATGACCATTTTAGAAAACATACTTCCACTTTGAGTTTAACCATAATTTTTGGATATAGTTTCATGTTCATAATAAAAATCATTTTCTCAGAATAACAACTTTTAAATCAAAGTTTATCATAGTTTTTAATTAACTAACCCAAAACAGCCCGCGGTGTTACTACGACGGCGTAAATCCGGTTTTACGGTGTTTTTCGTGTTTCCAGGTTTTAAATCATTAAGTTAGCATATCATATAGATATAGAACATGTGTTTAGTTGATTTTAAAAGTCAAGTTAGAAGGATTAACTTTTGTTTGCGAACAAGTTTAGAATTAACTAAACTATGTTCTAGTGATTACAAGTTTAAACCTTCGAATAAGATAGCTTTATATGTATGAATCGAATGATGTTATGAACATCATTACTACCTTAAGTTCCTTGGATAAACCTACTGGAAAAGAGAAAAATGGATCTAGCTTCAATGGATCCTTGGATGGCTCGAAGTTCTTGAAGCAGAATCATGACACGAAAACAAGTTCAAGTAAGATCATCACTTGAAATAAGATTGTTATAGTTATAGTAATTGAACCAAAGTTTGAATATGATTATTACCTTGTATTAGAATGATAACCTACTGTAAGAAACAAAGATTTCTTGAGGTTGGATGATCACCTTACAAGATTGGAAGTGAGCTAGCAAACTTGAAAGTATTCTTGATTTTATGAAACTAGAACTTTTGGAATTTATGAAGAACACTTAGAACTTGAAGATAGAACTTGAGAGAGATCAATTAGATGAATAAAATTGAAGAATGAAAGTGTTTGTAGGTGTTTTTGGTCGTTGGTGTATGGATTAGATATAAAGGATATGTAATTTTGTTTTCATGTAAATAAGTCATGAATGATTACTCATATTTTTGTAATTTTATGAGATATTTCATGCTAGTTGCCAAATGATGGTTCCCACATGTGTTAGGTGACTCACATGGGCTGCTAAGAGCTGATCATTGGAGTGTATATACCAATAGTACATACATCTAAAAGCTGTGTATTGTACGAGTACGAATACGGGTGCATACGAGTAGAATTGTTGATGAAACTGAACGAGGATGTAATTGTAAGCATTTTTGTTAAGTAGAAGTATTTTGATAAGTGTATTGAAGTCTTTCAAAAGTGTATAAATACATATTAAAACACTACATGTATATACATTTTAACTGAGTCGTTAAGTCATCGTTAGTCGTTACATGTAAGTGTTGTTTTGAAACCTTTAGGTTAACGATCTTGTTAAATGTTGTTAACCCAATGTTTATAATATCAAATGAGATTTTAAATTATTATATTATCATGATATTATCATGTATGAATATATGTTAATATGATATATATACATTAAATGTCTTTACAACGATAATCGTTACATATATGTCTCGTTTAAAAATCATTAAGTTAGTAGTCTTGTTTTTACATATGTAGTTCATTGTTAATATACTTAATGATATGTTTACTTATCATAGTATCATGTTAACTATATATATATCCATATATATGTCATCATATAGTTTTTACAAGTTTTAACGTTCGTGAATCACCGGTCAACTTGGGTGGTCAATTGTCTATATGAAACATATTTCAATTAATCAAGTCTTAACAAGTTTGATTGCTTAACATGTTGGAAACATTTAATCATGTAAATATCAATCTCAATTAATATATATAAACATGGAAAAGTTCGGGTCACTACAGTACCTACCCGTTAAATAAATTTCGTCCCGAAATTTTAAGCTGTTGAAGGTGTTGACGAATCTTCTGGAAATAGATGCGGGTATTTCTTCTTCATCTGATTTTCACGCTCCCAGGTGAACTCGGGTCCTCTACGAGCATTCCATCGAACCTCAACAATTGGTATCTTGTTTTTCTTAAGTCTTTTAACCTCACGATCCATTATTTCGACGGGTTCTTCGATGAATTGAAGTTTTTCGTTGATTTGGATTTCATCTAACGGAATAGTGAGATCTTCTTTAGCAAAACATTTCTTCAAATTCGAGACGTGAAAAGTGTTATGTACAGCCGCGAGTTGTTGAGGTAACTCTAGTCGGTAAGCTACTGGTCCGACACGATCAATAATCTTGAATGGTCCAATATACCTTGGATTTAATTTCCCTCGTTTACCAAATCGAACAACGCCTTTCCAAGGTGCAACTTTAAGCATGACCATCTCTCCAATTTCAAATTCTATATCTTTTCTTTTAATGTCAGCGTAGCTCTTTTGTCGACTTTGGGCGGTTTTCAACCGTTGTTGAATTTGGATGATCTTCTCGGTAGTTTCTTGTATAATCTCCGGACCCGTAATCTGTCTATCCCCCACTTCACTCCAACAAATCGGAGACCTGCACTTTCTACCATAAAGTGCTTCAAACGGCGCCATCTCAATGCTTGAATGGTAGCTGTTGTTGTAGGAAAATTCTGCTAACGGTTGATGTCGATCCCAACTGTTTCCGAAATCAATAACACATGCTCGTAGCATGTCTTCAAGCGTTTATATCGTCCTTTCGCTCTGCCCATCAGTTTGTGGATGATAGGCAGTACTCATGTCTAGACGAGTTCCTAATGCTTGCTGTAATGTCTGCCAGAATCTTGAAATAAATCTGCCATCCCTATCAGAGATAATAGAGATTGGTATTCCATGTCTGGAGACGACTTCCTTCAAATACAGTCGTGCTAACTTCTCCATCTTGTCATCTTCTCTTATTGGCAGGAAGTGTGCTGATTTGGTGAGACGATCAACTATTACCCAAATAGTATCAAAACCACTTGCAGTCCTTGGCAATTTAGTGATGAAATCCATGGTAATGTTTTCCCATTTCCATTCCAGGATTTCGGGTTGTTGAAGTAGACCTGATGGTTTCTGATGCTCAGCTTTGACCTTAGAACACGTCAAACATTCTCCTACGTATTTAGCAACATCGGCTTTCATACCCGGCCACCAAAAATGTTTCTTGAGATCCTTGTACATCTTACCCGTTCCAGGATGTATTGAGTATCTGGTTTTATGAGCTTCTCTAAGTACCATTTCTCTCATATCTCCAAATTTTGGTACCCAAATCCTTTCAGCCCTATACCGGGTTCCGTCTTCCCGAATGTTAAGATGCTTCTCCGATCCTTTGGGTATTTCATCCTTTAAATTTCCCTCTTTTAAAACTCCTTGTTGCGCCTACTTTATTTGAGTAGTAAGGTTATTATGAATCATTATATTCATAGATTTTACTCGAATGGGTTCTCTGTCCTTCCTGCTCAAGGCATCGGCTACCACATTTGCCTTTCCCGGGTGGTAACGAATCTCAAAGTCGTAATCATTCAACAATTCAATCCACCTACGCTGCCTCATATTCAGTTGTTTCTGATTAAATATGTGTTGAAGACTTTTGTGGTCGGTATATATAATACTTTTGACCCCATATAAGTAGTGCCTCCAAGTTTTTAATGCAAAAACAACCGCGCCTAATTCCAAATCATGCGTCGTATAATTTTGTTCGTGAATCTTCAATTGTCTAGACGCATAAGCAATCACCTTCGTTCGTTGCATTAATACACAACCGAGACCTTGCTTTGATGCGTCACAATAAATCACAAAATCATCATTCCCTTCAGGCAATGACAATATAGGTGCCGTAGTTAGCTTTTTCTTCAATAACTGAAACGCTTTCTCTTGTTCATCATTCCATTCAAATTTCTTCCCTTTATGCGTTAATGCAGTCAAGGGTTTTGCTATTCTGGAAAAGTCTTGGATGAACCTTCTGTAGTAACCAGCTAGTCCTAAAAACTGGCGTATGTGTTTCGGAGTTTTCGGGGTTTCCCACTTTTCAACAGTTTCTATCTTTGCCGGATCCACCTTAATACCTTCTTTGTTCACTATGTGACCGAGGAATTGAACTTCTTCCAACCAAAATGCACACTTTGAAAACTTAGCGTACAATTCTTCCTTCCTCAATACTTCTAACACCTTTCTCAAATGTTCACCGTGTTCTTGGTCATTCTTTGAGTAAATAAGTATGTCATCAATGAAAACAATGACAAACTTGTCAAGGTATGGTCCACACACTCGGTTCATAAGGTCCATGAACACAGCTGGTGCATTAGTTAAACCAAACGGCATGACCATAAACTCGTAATGACCGTAACGTGTTCTGAAAGCAGTCTTTGGAATATCATCTTCTTTCACCCGCATTTGATGATACCCGGAACGTAAGTCAATCTTTGAATAAACAGACGAGCCTTGTAGTTGATCAAATAAGTCATCAATTCTCGGTAGTGGGTAGCGGTTCTTGATGGTAAGTTTGTTCAACTCTCGGTAGTCGATACACAACCTGAATGTACCATCTTTCTTCTTGACAAACAAAACAGGAGCTCCCCACGGTGATGTGCTTGGTCGAATGAAACCACGCTCTAAAAGTTCTTGTAATTGGCTTTATAGTTCTTTCATCTCGCTGGGTGCGAGTCTGTAAGGAGCACGAGCTATTGGTGCAGCTCCTGGTACAAGATCTATTTGAAATTCAACGGATCGATGTGGGGGTAATCCCGGTAATTCTTTCGGAAATACATCAGGAAATTCTTTTGCGACGGGAATATCATTGATGCTCTTTTCTTCAGTTTGTACTTTCTCGACGTGTGCTAGAACAGCATAGCAACCTTTTCTTATTAGTTTTTGTGCCTTCAAATTACTAATAAGATGTAGCTTCGTGTTGCCCTTTTCTCCGTACACCATTAAGGGTTTTCCTTTTTCTCGTATAATGCGAATTGCATTTTTGTAACAAACGATCTCCGCTTTCACTTCTTTCAACCAGTCCATACCGAATATCACATCAAAACTCCCTAACTCTACTGGTATCAAATCAATCTTAAATGTTTCGCTAACCAGTTTAATTTCTCGATTCCGACATATATTATCTGCTGAAATTAATTTACCATTTGCTAATTCGAGTAAAAATTTACTATCCAAAGGCGTCAATGGACAACTTAATTTAGCACAAAAATCCCTACTCATATAGCTTCTATCCGCACCCGAATCAAATAAAACGTAAGCAGATTTATTGTCAATAAGAAACGTACCCGTAACAAGCTCCGGGTCTTCCTGTGCCTCTGCCGCATTAATATTGAAAACTCTTCCGCGGCCTTGTCCATTCGTGTTCTCCTGGTTCGGGCAATTTCTAATAATGTGGCCCGGTTTTCCACATTTATAACAAACTACATTTGCATAACTTGCTCTGACACTACTTGCTCCGCCATTACTCGTTCCTACACCATTTGTTCCTTTCGTTCTATTAACCCCTGGTCCGTAAACCTCACACTTCACCGCGCTATGACCATTTCTTTTACACTTGTTGCAAAATTTGGTGCAGAACCCCGAGTGATTCTTTTCACACCTTTGGCATAGCTGCTTCTGATTGTTGTTGTTGTTGCGGTTATTATTGTTGTTGGGATGATTGTTGTAGTTGCTGTTGTTGTTGTTGTTGTTGTTGTTGTTGTTGTTGTTGTTGTTGGGCCGTTTGTTGTAGTTGCGATTGATGTTGCGATTGTTGGGATAATTGTTGCGATTATTGTTGTAATTGCTGTTGTTGTTGTATTGGTGATTCTTATCACCGTTTTCCTCCCACTTTCTTTTGACTTGCTTCACATTGGCCTCTTCAGCAGTCTGTTCTTTAATTCTTTCTTCAATCTGGTTCACTAGTTTGTGAGCCATTCTACATTCCTGTTGTATGGAGGCGGGCTCGTGTGAACTTATATCTTCTTGGATTCTTTCCGGTAATCCTTTCACAAACGCGTCGATCTTCTCTTCCTCATCTTCGAATGCTCCCGGACACAATAGGCACAATTCTGTGAATCGTCTTTCGTACGTGGTAATATCAAATCCTTGGGTTCGTAACCCTCTAAGTTCTGTCTTGAGCTTATTGACCTCGGTTCTGGGACGGTACTTCTCGTTCATCAAGTGCTTGAATGCTGACCACGGTAGTGCGTACGCATCGTCTTGTCCCACTTGCTCTAGATAGGTATTCCACCATGTTAACGCAGAACCTGTGAAGGTATGCGTAGCGTACTTTACTTTGTCCTCTTCAGTACACTTACTTATGGCAAACACCGATTCGACCTTCTCGGTCCACCGTTTCAATCCGATCGGTCCTTCAGTTCCATCAAATTCCAAAGGTTTGCAGGCAGTGAATTCTTTGTAGGTGCATCCTACACGATTTCCTGTACTGCTAGATCCAAGGTTATTGTTGGTATGTAGCGCAGCCTGTACTGCGGCTATGTTTGAAGCTAGAAAAGTACGGAGTTCCTCTTCATTCATATTCACGGTGTGTCGAGTAGTCGGTGCCATTTCCTTCAAAATAGTTAAATGAAACAAGTTAATCATACAGAATATTAAGAGTAGTTAATAGTATTTCGTAGCATAATATGAACTCATTTATAAAAGCTTTTTTTTCATATTAGCGTTTTATAAGTTTAAATTCGGGTAGTACCTACCCGTTAAGTTCATACTTAGTAGCTAATATACAATTCAACTACTACAATTCTATATGAAAAACTGATTATAATAATATTTCGCGTTCAAACTTTTACACAACATTTTACAAACTTACAATACCGCTTATTTTACATATAGCATGAAATATAGCACACAATAAATTTGATACAAGATGGTTGTGAAGATAATTCTAGCTAATACACAAGTCGTTCAGCAAAGGCAATAAAGACACGTAATTCATACGTCCAGAAACAAGTCATGCATTCTGGTTTTACTAGGACTACTTCCCATCCTTGGTCTTGTGGAACATAACCGTTATGGCCGTTGATAAGACAGCGTGTTGTAACGTCGTCAAAGGGACGAGGGTTACGTAATGTCCAACAGTCCCGTAACAATCTAAAAACCTCATTTCTTACCCCAATTACCGACTCCGTCACTTGTGGGAACGTTTTGTTTAATAGTTGTAGCCCGATGTTCTTGTTCTCACTTTGGTGAGAAGCGAACATTACTAATCCGTAAGCATAACATGCTTCTTTATGTTGCATGTTAGCCGCTTTTTCTAAATCACGAAGTCCAATATTCGGATATATTGAGTCAAAATAATTTCTTAACCCATTGCGTAAAATAGCATTTGGGTTCCCCGCAATATATGCGTCAAAGTAAACACATCGTAACTTATGGATTTCCCAATGTGATATCCCCCATCTTCCGAACGAAAGCCTTTTATAAACCAAGGCATTCTTGGAACGTTCTTCGAATGTCTTACAAACTGATCTCGCCTTAAATAGTTGTGCCGAAGAATTCTGACCGACTCTAGACAAGATTTCATCAATCATGTCTCCGGGTAGGTCTCTTAAAATATTGGGTTGTCTATCCATTTTGTGTTTTTATACTGTAAAATAGACAAGAGTTAGATTCATAAAAAAAAATTACTTATTAATACAAGCAATTTTTACATATATCATAAAGCATAAGCACACTATATTACATATATTACACCACACGAATACAACTATCTTATTCCGACTCGCTTGTTTCTTCTTCTTCGGTTTTGGTTTGTTTTGCCAAGTTTCTAGGGATATATGATGTTCCCCTAATACGAGCCGTCGTGATCCACATTGGTTTAGAAAAACCTGGTGGTTTAGAGGTTCCCGGGTCATTGTTACAACTTAAGGACTTCGGGGGTTGACGATACATATAAAGTTCATCGGGGTTGGAATTAGATTTCTCTATTTTTATGCCCTTTCCCTTATTATTTTCTTTTGCCTTTTTATATTCAGTGGGGTTAATTTCTATAACATCATCGGAATTCTCGTCGGAATCCGATTCATCGGAGAATTGGTAATCCTCCCAATATTTTGCTTCCTTGGCGGAAACACCATTGACCATAATTAACCTTGGTCGGTTGGTTGAGGATTTTCTTTTATTTAACCGTTTTATTATTTCCCCCACCGGTTCTATTTCTTCATCCGGTTCCGATTCTTCTTCCGGTTCCGATTCTTCTTCCGGTTCCTCTTCGGGAACTTGTGAATCAGTCCACGAATCATTCCAATTTACATTTGAATCTTCATTATTATTAGGTGAGTCAATGGGACTTGTTCTAGAGGTAGACATCTATCACATAATATCAAACGCGTTAAGAGATTAATATATCACATAATATTCACATGTTAAAAATATATAGTTTCCAACAAAATTTGTTAAGCAATCATTTTTCAAGTAAACACGGTCGAAGTCCAGACTCACTAATGCATCCTAACAAACTCGATAAGACACACTAATGCAAAATTCTGGTTCTCTAAGACCAACGCTCGGATACCAACTGAAATGTCCCGTTCTTATTGATTAAAAACGTTCCACATTAATTGATTTCGTTGCGAGGTTTTGACCTCTATATGAGACGTTTTTCAAAGACTGCATTCATTTTAAAACAAACCATAACCTTTATTTCATCAATAAAGGTTTAAAAAGCTTTACGTAGATTATCAAATAATGATAATCTAAAATATCCTGTTTACACACGACCATTACTTAATGGTTTACAATACAAATATGTTACAACAAAATAAGTTTCTTGAATGCAGTTTTTATACAATATCATACAAGCATGGACTCCAAATCTCGTCCTTATTTAAGTATGCGACAGCGGAAGCTCTTAATAATCACCTGAGAATAAACATGCTTAAAACGTCAACAAAAATGTTAGTGAGTTATAGGTTTAACCTATATATATCAAATCATAATAATAGACCACAAGATTTCATATTTCAATACACATCCCATACATAGAGATAAAAAATCATTCATATGGTGAACACCTGGTAACCGACATTAACAAGATGCATATATAAGAATATCCCCATCATTCCGGGACACCCTTCGGATATGATATAAATTTCGAAGTACTAAAGCATCCGGTTCTTTGGATGGGGTTTGTTAGGCCCAATAGATCTATCTTTAGGATTCGCGTCAATTAGGGTGTCTGTTCCCTAATTCTTAGATTACCAGACTTAATAAAAAGGGGCATATTCGATTTTGATAATTCAACCATAGAATGTAGTTTCACGTACTTGTGTCTATTTTGTAAATCATTTATAAAACCTGCATGTATTCTCATCCCAAAAATATTAGATTTTAAAAGTGGGACTATAACTCACTTTCATAGATTTTTACTTCGTCGGGAAGTAAGACTTGGCCACTGGTTGATTCACGAACCTATAACAATATATACATATATATCAAAGTATGTTCAAAATATATTTACAACACTTTTAATATATTTTGATGTTTTAAGTTTATTAAGTCAGCTGTCCTCGTTAGTAACCTACAACTAGTTGTCCACAGTTAGATGTACAGAAATAAATCGATAAATATTATCTTGAATCAATCCACGACCCAGTGTATACGTATCTCAGTATTGATCACAACTCAAACTATATATATTTTGGAATCAACCTCAACCCTGTATAGCTAACTCCAACATTCACATATAGAGTGTCTATGGTTGTTCCGAAATATATATAGATGTGTCGACATGATAGGTCGAAACATTGTATACGTGTCTATGGTATCTCAAGATTACATAATATACAATACAAGTTGATTAAGTTATGGTTGGAATAGATTTGTTACCAATTTTCACGTAGCTAAAATGAGAAAAATTATCCAATCTTGTTTTACCCATAACTTCTTCATTTTAAATCCGTTTTGAGTGAATCAAATTGCTATGGTTTCATATTGAACTCTATTTTATGAATCTAAACAGAAAAAGTATAGGTTTATAGTCAGAAAAATAAGTTACAAGTCGTTTTTGTAAAGGTAGTCATTTCAGTCGAAAGAACGACGTCTAGATGACCATTTTAGAAAACATACTTCCACTTTGAGTTTAACCATAATTTTTGGATATAGTTTCATGTTCATAATAAAAATCATTTTCTCAGAATAACAACTTTTAAATCAAAGTTTATCATAGTTTTTAATTAACTAACCCAAAACAGCCCGCGGTGTTACTACGACGGCGTAAATCCGGTTTTACGGTGTTTTTCGTGTTTCCAGGTTTTAAATCATTAAGTTAGCATATCATATAGATATAGAACATGTGTTTAGTTGATTTTAAAAGTCAAGTTAGAAGGATTAACTTTTGTTTGCGAACAAGTTTAGAATTAACTAAACTATGTTCTAGTGATTACAAGTTTAAACCTTCGAATAAGATAGCTTTATATGTATGAATCGAATGATGTTATGAACATCATTACTACCTTAAGTTCCTTGGATAAACCTACTGGAAAAGAGAAAAATGGATCTAGCTTCAATGGATCCTTGGATGGCTCGAAGTTCTTGAAGCAGAATCATGACACGAAAACAAGTTCAAGTAAGATCATCACTTGAAATAAGATTGTTATAGTTATAGTAATTGAACCAAAGTTTGAATATGATTATTACCTTGTATTAGAATGATAACCTACTGTAAGAAACAAAGATTTCTTGAGGTTGGATGATCACCTTACAAGATTGGAAGTGAGCTAGCAAACTTGAAAGTATTCTTGATTTTATGAAACTAGAACTTTTGGAATTTATGAAGAACACTTAGAACTTGAAGATAGAACTTGAGAGAGATCAATTAGATGAAGAAAATTGAAGAATGAAAGTGTTTGTAGGTGTTTTTGGTCGTTGGTGTATGGATTAGATATAAAGGATATGTAATTTTGTTTTCATGTAAATAAGTCATGAATGATTACTCATATTTTTGTAATTTTATGAGATATTTCATGCTAGTTGCCAAATGATGGTTCCCACATGTGTTAGGTGACTCACATGGGCTGCTAAGAGCTGATCATTGGAGTGTATATACCAATAGTACATACATCTAAAAGCTGTGTATTGTACGAGTACGAATACGGGTGCATACGAGTAGAATTGTTGATGAAACTGAACGAGGATGTAATTGTAAGCATTTTTGTTAAGTAGAAGTATTTTGATAAGTGTATTGAAGTCTTTCAAAAGTGTATAAATACATATTAAAACACTACATGTATATACATTTTAACTGAGTCGTTAAGTCATCGTTAGTCGTTACATGTAAGTGTTGTTTTGAAACCTTTAGGTTAACGATCTTGTTAAATGTTGTTAACCCAATGTTTATAATATCAAATGAGATTTTAAATTATTATATTATCATGATATTATCATGTATGAATATCTGTTAATATGATATATATACATTAAATGTCTTTACAACGATAATCGTTACATATATGTCTCGTTTAAAAATCATTAAGTTAGTAGTCTTGTTTTTACATATGTAGTTCATTGTTAATATACTTAATGATATGTTTACTTATCATAGTATCATGTTAACTATATATATATCCATATATATGTCATCATATAGTTTTTACAAGTTTTAACGTTCGTGAATCACCGGTCAACTTGGGTGGTCAATTGTCTATATGAAACATATTTCAATTAATCAAGTCTTAACAAGTTTGATTGCTTAACATGTTGGAAACATTTAATCATGTAAATATCAATCTCAATTAATATATATAAACATGGAAAAGTTCGGGTCACTACAAAAGGTATCATTATTATTAGAAATTTTCTTTATTTAAAACTACCTTTTTATCTAAACTTTCATTATCATTATTATTATATTATTATAACAAATAAATATTTTGTAAATAAAAATATACTTATACAATAATATTACCTATAATTATATATTAAAAATATTAACATTTCTATTATATACATACACACAAAACAAATAAACATATAACATAAGATATATAAATATAAATAAAATATATTAGAATTTAGTACAAATAATATATAAACTACAACACTAAATATATAAATACTATAGAATTATTTGAATTACGATTATATGTGTTAATATTTATATATAACTAATATAGGTTCATGAATCCAAGGCCAACCCTACATTTGTTAAATGTCGTCATATGTATTTTTACTACAAAATACAGTATGGTGAGTTTCATTTGCTCCCTTTTAAATTGCTTTTGCAATATATATTTTTGGACTGAGAATACATGCGCTGCTTTTATAAATGTTTACAAAATAGACACAAGTACTTAAAAATATATTCTACGTTTAGTTGTACCATTGGCATACTTCCCTGTAGCTTGGTAACTACTATTTACATGGGTATTGTAAACGCGAATCCTGTTAATAGATCTATCGGGCCTGACAACCCCAACCGGACTGGACGACCAGTATTCAACGGTTGCACAGTACGTCGTTTTGGTGACTACACTTGGTACGGTGTAGTGAGATTTCATAATAAAGGGAATATGCGACGTTGATTAAATGTTAAGTATGGTTACCAAGTGCTCAACCACTTAGAATATTTTTATTAAAATGTTTATGATTATAAAATCTTGTGGTCTATTAACATATGGAAATGATTGTTATGATAAACCTATGAACTCACCAACCTTTTGGTTGACACTTTTAAGCATGTTTATTCTCAGGTACGAATTAAGTCTTCCGCTGTGCATTTGCTCATTTTAAGGACATTACTTGGAGTCGATCATCGCAATGGGACCAAATGTTGATGACTTCGTTCAGGTGGATAAGGACGGGTCCTCACAACTGTTCACCATGCGATCGCATGGAAATATAGCCTCCAGGCCATGCGATCGCATGGCCTGCTTTTCCAGCTCATGTGAGTTTGTTTTCTTGTTTGCCGACGGTTTTAAATAATAATATAATATATAAATAATTTTAAGAATTAATTATATATTTTATTATATTCATTTGCATAGTTGACTTGTAATTTTTTGTCCGTTGCGTCGAGCGTTGATAGTTGACTTTGGTCCCGGTTTCGGATTTTCTAACGTCCTTGCGTACAATTTAATATCTTGTACTTTGCGTTTTGCATCTTGTACTCTTGTAATTTTGAGACGTTTCTTATCAATAATTTGAACCACTTTGATTGTACTTTATACTTTTGAGCTTTTTGGTCGTTTGCGTCTTAAATTAGTCAAATCTGTCTTTTGTCTTCACCTTTTATTATTTAAACGATAATTACTTGAAATTAGAACAATTGCAACTAAAAGCTTGTCTTTCTTGAGGGATAATGCTATGAAATATATGTTCGTTTTTAGCATTATCAAATATTCCCACACTTGAGCGTTGCTTGTCCTCAAGCAATATAGTCTTGAAATATAAATACTAGAATCACTTCTTTATTCTTCACACTTTGTACATAAGTGATTTCTATACGGCGGTATAAACAATGATAGTAACGTTGTGGTTTACAGTCCCATATGACTATGAAAATTTAGATCCTTAAGGAAATTGGATCTTTATGAAAACATTTGATCTTTTGAAAATTCAATCTAGCTTTTACCCTAGATTAGTTTTTCGGAATAACCCTTCACCGGTGTTTGGAAAATCTTTTTGTGGGTTTCACATTTGAAATTTTTAGCTCAAAACTTGCGGTTTTGTGTCACCCACTTGCTAACCTTGTATTAGGAAAGCAACACGTCCAGTATACTTGCTCCGTATATTACCTTTTGGTAAACTACCGTCCGGTTGTAAAAGAAAGCGTTGAACAAGCAACTGTTAAGGCAATATCCCATGACATGCTTTTAATTATGGTCTATAACGTGTCGGATGCAATTACTATCCTTTGTAGGAGCAATAGTAAAGATCACCCTATAGTTTTTTGGTCTGGCACAAGGTCCTGTCTTTGACCATGCTATGCAACCACTGTTCTTACGGTTGACACCCGATTTGATTCAGGTGACCTAATGAATTCCAGGTGAATTCCTAGGATTTTACGTTCAATGGTAATGAACGCATTAAAAGTGGGTTTTCAGAAAACAAATCGGTTTGTAATTTTGATCAAAATATTTTCTCATTTAAGCTCGAGTTTAGATATCATCGAATTCCATGAGTTTGTAATTCTCAATCTTTAAGATCAATCTCTAGGATTGAGTAATATCAGTCTTAAAAGCTGATTTTTGATCTTTAAAGGAGATTATCCTTTCTGGGGATCTGATTCATTAGTCTTATCAAGCTAATTTACACGGCGCCCTCCCCATTTTATGAGACAGATCCTCTCATGGTTGGGATAATTCTGACCACTTGGCGACCCTGTTTGATGCTGAGGTCCGTGGATTTCCAGCTGATTTTTGAGAAAACTTTTCAAGGTTTTTCGTAGACTCTACAACTGGTCTGGACGACAACTTCCTAACCTAAATCAAGAAGCGCGTGTCTTTTTCTGAAGACTTTACTTCCTTTTAATGATGAAATTGATTCATCGTGTAGATCCATCTTTTCTTTCAAATATATTATAAGAAATTTGGGTAAAACTGATAAAATTATCCAAAACAAAAGTATCTTCAGTTATTTGTACAAAAATATGTGATATATGTTTTAAATAACTTGGTAAATTTTCTCACACTTGGCTTTTATTTTCCTTTCTTTGCCTTTTTATTGTCCTCTATTCCATTTTAAATGAATTCTAACATTTTGGGTTGTTTCTCAGTTTATGTCCTTTCCGAGGTAACAATCATTTCGGTGTTAACACCTAGTTTTACCGTTCATAAATATGTATAAACATGATTTTGAATTCATTTATTTGAAAATTTTGAAAATTTTTACTAGAATTGGGTAGTTAGTATATAAGAGTAGGGCTGTTCTTTATTATCAGAGAGCACTAAATTCTAATACAACTACTGCGTTACTAGTATTTTTAATGGTAACCAAGTGTATAAGTTAAAATTTTAAAAAATTCGAAAGAATTTAATCCCTTCCCACACTTAAGATCTTGCAATGCCCTCATTTGCAAGAAATCAGTAACAATTTAAATTATTGAGAGTGATTAGCGTAGAAAAATGATTAAATTTTACCAAAGTTTCCAAACATATTGGCGTTTGTTTGCTGAATGATAAATGGTGCACATCATTTGTTCATTCCGTCTTGTTGTTACATCACATTTGTTTTTCGTTTTGTCATCAAAATTAGTAGCTTTTGCTGAACTTAATGTCAGTCTTTGAAAATGCGTTGTTTTACCCTGTTGTGTATATGAAATAAAATACATACAATACAAATATAAACATGCATGGTAATTTGAAATGGGACTTAAAATCCCACTTTCAAATTAAATATGAAATATTAGTACAACATAATAAAAATATTAAACATTACAATAAAAGTATCACAAATATTATATGTTTAAATATAAATAAATAGAAATAATAAAAATAAAAATCATAAAAATCACCAACGGGAACTATATCAATCTGGATAGGGGTTCTAGTTCATGTCGTCGGTCGGGTTCCATGGTTGGTGATAGGTGTACTGGTAGGCCTGGTTAGGGTCGTAGAGAGTATATGGTGGTCTCATCTTGGGCTGGTGTGGAGGATAGTAAGCGGGTCGGGTCGGTACGTAGTGATCCTGAGGTGATAATAGACTCATGATATGACGCTGATGATAGTCCCATCTATCATGCTGTCATTGCCTAGAATGCTCATACTCATTCCGGGCTTGCCACTGCTCGTATCGATTATGTCTATCCTGGTTTGTCATTTCTACCTTATCTATACGCTGGTAGACGTCAGTCATAGCCTCCCTAATGACATCCCTAATGTCATATGCTTCCTCCATTTCCTCATCTGAACCTCTCTTTACCTGTGGATGACGACCAACATAGGCAGCTGCCTGATTGCATCTGCTCTTCAATACCTTAGCACCTTGATAGACCTTCAATCCAAAAGTATCATCCTATTCCCTACAAACCAAGAGTGGACCCCCTTGATCCCTATCTACACCCAAATACTCTCCAATGAGAGTAACAAAAATACCTCCTCCTATTATTCCCCCTTCCTGTATTCCTTCCACTATCTTAGACAAATAAAAACCAACACAGTAGGGGATATTAACAAAGCCTCTTGGGTCTCGAATACACTTAAGGTAGAATAAATCATGTAAGGTCATTTTCTCCTTATTGTGACCTCTCTGTGTAATCAAGTTAGCCAGAAATATATGAATTATACGAAGCTCGGCTCTGTGAATATGTAAGTAGGTGTGTGTTCCTGCCCGCCCAAAAACATTATAATCTGACATACGCCTCCAGACGGCGTTAGCATCAAAATTCCTATCTACCATTTCACCATGATAAATCAAATTCATACAATCGGGTAGTAGTAATTCAGCGGGCGTATATATCTGTAAAGCCCTGGCCATGTCCAGCATGGACATCCTATACATCCTACAGCTAAGTATAAATCTAAGAAAACTTCTATTATCTAATCTAACTACATCCGCATTAAGTGAAATAGTACTCATCAGCTTAACGCACCATTCCTTATATACAGGCCTACGAATGGTGAATAAACGTTCTCAATTGGGAAAAGAAGAGCTGCCATACCTTTGGATCAGATGCTGTCTAACTGAGTTAGAAAGTTGGACCCTTTCCAAAGGCTCCCAATCGATTACCCTTGGCACTTCTACATTTTAAGTTACCAGTTTGAATTTGTTTCTTTGATATGTCGGGTAATCTCTCCAACTTCGATCAAACCTCAGATTAGGATGCAACTGTTCTTCATGAATCGTTGGGTGTTGCACTATCGGATGCATCGGAAATACTACGAAGGCATCAATATATTCTAGTTGCGGATCATAATATGGAATGTGTTGATCAGGTGGTTGTTGTTGTTCCTGTTGTTGCTCCTGTTCAGGTTCATATTGCATTTCCGGTTCAGGTTCTGGAGCAAGTTGTCTAGATGATGATGAGGTACCATTAGTATTAGTAAATCTCTACAAAACACATTAAACACAAATTTTGTGCATCCAAATATGCATTAGTGTTAGCAAAATAACAACTTGAAATAATTACAATAACATGTTTAATCAAAATTAAACTTATACACATTTTCACAATTTTAATAATTCTACACTTTTTCAAATAAGCATATATGAAAATGTTTACAAAGTTCATAAGTATTCAACTCAAATAACATGTTAAAATAACCATTACTAGCAATTAAACAAGTTTCAAATGGCATTTACATCAATTTAATCAAGTTCATGAATTTTATACCTAAAAAGTCCACTTTAATTCTCAAAAATCATGTTTAGGATCAAAGTTTGGATCATTTAGCTACCTAAACATGTTACACTACTTAATTTAGCAATAATTCATGACAAAAATTGGCCATAATCTGTTTATATCAAAAAGTCCCAAATTTCTCAAGAACACAAATCCTAGATTCCTAAAAATTTTGAAGTTTTTGGCTTCAAATCATGTTAAATAGCATCAATCTAGGTTATACATGCATAATATACTAACAATTTAACTCTAATTACACTAGAAATTAACAAAATCAAATTAAGTAAAATATAGCTCAAAAACACTAAAATTCAAATTTAAAGAGGTTTAGGGGTGAAATTGTTACCCTTCTTGATAAACTTCTTATCAAATTCATGATTAGAGCGGATTATAGTGAGAAATTTGGTTGATTTTGGTGAAAAATTGATGAAATTTGGGGTGTTTTTGAGTGTATGTTCGTATGTGTTTGTGTGTGTGAAGTGAGACAGAAGCAGCAGCTCGATGGTATTTGTTTCTGATCAGTTTTCTCTCTCTATGCGATCGCATGGATTTGAAGGGGAAACTCCATGCGATCGCATGGGGTCTGTTGTTTTTTTTTTGTTTTTTTATAAAAACCTTATACTTTTGAAATATAAATTAATAAAATTTTAAAAATTTGTTTCTTTTTAGGAGTGAGGGCGTTTCTGATCGTTGTCCTAGTCCGTCTCTCAACAAAGTTTTAAAATTTGTTACTTTTTAAGCTTCGTTTTAAAAGTAAAGATTTTTGGGTTTTTTTTTAATGTTTTTGGCATACTTTAATTCAATAAGGTTTAAAAATAATGATAATAAAAATTCTCGTCCCTCCCTTGGATAAAACAATTTCGGTTCAACGACCTAGTTTTCAACTCACGACGAATTTTTAAAAATCAAATTTTTAACTTAGTGAAATAAAGTAAATTTTTGTTTTTAAATTCACACCAAACTTAAACTTAAAATGCATAAAATTAAAAATTCATATTTTTAAAATTAAAAATTCACCAAATTTATATTATATTTTTGTTTTTATACATACAAACTTATATTAAAAATATCAATTTTTCAAATATTTACCAACTTAAATATATTGATTTAAAAAGTTTATAATATTAATTTAATATTTATATATTAATTTTAAAAACAAGGTAAAAATTAAAAATTAAAAATCTTTTTGGTCTTTTATCCCACTTTAATCAATCAAATATTATCAAAAATATACGCCCCTCTTTTCGGTAAAGTAATTTCGGTTCCATAACCTAGTTTTACTCCTGACGAATTTTTGAAATATTTTGGGTTGATTGATTAAAGATATTTATACCTTAAGGATAAACGGTAAATTTCGCAGTAATGTAATAAATTTTTATATGATATCAATAATTTCGGTTACGCATACCTAATTTTATTGAATACCAATTTAATACTTTATAGAGAACGATTCAGCGTTTATTATCAAAAGGTTAAAAGCAATAAAAATAAAAACTGTACATACTTACCTATGAGAAAGAATTCTCAGAGACCTGCTTTAGCCGACTCATAGGAGAGTCGTGTGATTTAATTTTCCATAGCTACGTAAGCATAACCTCGAATCTTCAATATCTTTTCTTCTAAACATATAAACGGTCCTTCTCTGCATAGAGTAACAAATTCGGTATTTGAATATGTTTGATTGTTTGAACATTTACCTTCGTGTGACCATTTTCCGCATTTATAACATCTTTCAAGGTTTCGTGCTCTTCTTTTTGTTGCGGATTTTGATTTTCCTTTACCAAAATGTATCTTATGATGATCTTTTCTGAGTTCTTTTCTTACTTTGTCCATTTTGCCTCTTATGAATGATACCAGTTCACTTGGAAGTGTGTCATTATTACGTTTAGTAATCATAGCATGTAGCATTAGACCATGATTCAGATCAAAGGAATTCTTCATCTCGTAAAACCTAAAAAAATAAAAATTCAGAATGGGGGGAGAAGACTAGTTCTTTAGGATCTGCTAGGGAAAGACCATTCGGATTCCATTCTCGAGAACTACACGAAAACAAAAAATCTAACTCTAACAGAAATATATATTACCCTAAAAAGATTCGATTCTCCCCACACATAGTTAGCTGTGGTATCGAATTTGTGATTAACTTCATTGTTATTTGGTTCATCAACAACTTGTATATCTCTGACTTTTGCTTCAATCCATTTGTTGATTTCCTCCGTAACTTTCACAAATTCAACTAACATCGCCTTTTCTTTTGGCGATAAATTGGATACTAATCGGTTACATAAATTAAAGTTTTCCTTAATCCTAGCATCGTGAATCCGTTTATAAAGTTTCTTCATTGAACTGTTAAAAATGGGTTCATCTAATTTCGTATCATCAACGGGGTTCTTTGTTATCGGATTATCATTAAGTGTTTCTTCATCTTCCCCACACTTATGCGTTTTTATTGGTTTAACAGTTTTGGTTGGTGGAGATCTAGACTTTCGGTTCACAAAGGTGACCGATTTATCACCATCCTAAGTGTCATTCTACCTTCTCTTACATCAATGAATGTTTCGGTGGTTGCTAAAAATGGGCGACCTAAAATTAGAGGAATATCAAGGTTTTCCTCCATATTAATAACTATGAAGTTTGCAACAAAGGTCAAACTTCCCACTTTAACAAGTAAATTATTTGCTATTCCAACCAGGTGTTTAATGGTTAGGTCAAATGATTGAACACCTATTTTGGTTGGTTTTAATTTACCCATACCTAATCTTTTGTATAAGGAAAGAGGCATAATATTTGCACTTGCTCCTAAATCTGCGAGTCCATTATATATAGCACCATCATTAAGCAAGCAAGAAATGATAAATTCACCCGGGTCTCCTTCTTTAGTAAGTCGAGTTGGTTTGTTAACCTTTTTCGGGTGTTCTTTTCTTGGTTCTTTCACTTCTATTTGAACTTCTTTTTCTTCATTTCTTGGAATGGGAGGTTTGTATAGAAATTCTTCTTCATCACTCCAATTTGAATCCTCCCCATTTTTCAATTTTGATTTTTCATATGTTGTTGATAACATATTTATGTTTTCATTTTGAAGGTTTTCTTGGGTAGTGAAATTATGATTGACTTCATTGTCAACTTCCATCGGACCATGTATGTAATGTTTAACTCTGTGACCATTAACCTTAAATTCAATTCCATTTGAATTTATTAACTCTATTGTTCCGTATGGGAAAACTCTTTTGACTATGAATGGTCCAGACCATCTTGATTTCAATTTTCCAGGAAATAGCTTGAATCGTGAATTGAAAAGAAGAACTCTGTCTCCTTCTTTAAATTCTTTTGAACTTCTGATTCTTTTATCATGCCATTTCTTCGTTCTTTGTTTATAGATTAACGAATTTTCATATGCTTCATGTCTTAATTCTTCTAATTCGTTTAGTTGACTTAATCATAGACGTCCGACTTCATGTAAATCAAGATTACATGTCTTCAAAGCCCAAAATACTTTGTGTTCAATTTCTACTGGAAGGTGACATGCTTTTCCATAAATGAGTCTAAAATGTGTGGTTCCAATTGGATATTTGTAGGCTGTTCTAAAAGCCCAGAGTGCATCCTCCAATTTCATGGACCATTCCTTCGGATTTGATCCTACGGTTTTCTCTAATATACGTTTTAAAGCTCGGTTGGTATTTTCAACTTGTCCACTTGTTTGTGGATGATAAGCGGTTGAGATTTTATGAGTTACTCCATATCTTTTTAGAACTTTCTCAAGTTGATTGTTACAAAAATGAGTACCCCGATCACTTATTAAAGCTTTCGGTGTTTCGAACCTTACAAAAAGACATTTTAAGAAGTTGACTACAACTCGTGCATCGTTAGTTGGGAGAGCTTGTGCTTCCGCCCATTTAGATACATAATCAATGGCAACAAGAATGTAGAGATTATTATGAGATTTTGGAAATGGACCCATAAAGTCAATACCCCAAACGTCAAATACTTCACATACTTAAATGACATTTTGTGGCATTTCATCACGTTGACTTATTTTTCCGGCCATTTGACAAGCATCACAGGATTTGCAAAGAAGGCGTGCGTCTTTGAAAATTGTAGGCCAATAGAATCCAGCGTCGTAAATTTTTTTTGCTGTAAGTTGAGACCCATAATGCCCTCCTGTTGGTCCTGTGTGACAATGGTTTAAGATTTGACTAGCTTCATCTCCGAATACGCATTGGCGTATTATTCCATCGGGACAACTTTTAAACATATGTGGATCTTCCCAGAAATAGTGTTTTATATCACTAAAGAATTTCTTTCGTTTTTAGTACGACAACCCTTTTTCAAGGAATCCACATACTAAGTAGTTTGCATAGTCTGCAAACCATGGAATTTCACTATAATCTATCTTCAATAGATATTCATCAGGAAAGTTATCTTGTATGGCCGATTCATTTAGAACTTCTAATTCGGGATTTTCAAGACGAGAAAGATGATCAGCGGCGAGATTTTCTGCTCCCTTTTTATCTCGAATTTCAATATCGAATTCTTGTAAGAGTAAGATCCAACGGATTAATCTTGGTTTGGCATCTTGTTTTGAAAATAGGTATCTAAGAGCAGAATGGTCAGTATAGACCACCGTTTTAGCTAGAACGAGATATGAACGAAATTTGTCAAAAGCAAAGACAATGGCAAGGAGTTCTTTTTCAGTAGTTGTGTAATTTGTTTGTGCTCCTTGTAACGTCTTACTAGCGTAATAAATAGGTTGAAATCGTTTTTCAATCCTTTGTCGTAAAATGGCTCCCACTGCAAAGTCACTTGCATCGCACATAAGTTCAAACGGTAGATTCCAATTTGGAGTTATCATGATCGGCGCATTAGTGAGTTTCTCTTTAAGAATATTAAAAGATTTGATGCATTCATCTGAAAAGATGAATGGAGCATCTTTTTCTAGGAGTTTATTCATAGGAGTGGCAATTTTAGAAAAATCTTTTATGAAACGTCGGTAAAAACTGGCATGCCCTAGAAAACTCCTAACTCCTCTAACATTGGTGGGATGTGGAAGTTTAGCAATTACATCTATTTTAGCTCTATCCACTTCAATTCCTTCCTTTGAAATTTTATGACCAAGAACGATGCCTTCTTTAACCATGAAATGGCATTTCTCCCAATTAAGAACTAGATTTGATTGTTTGCATCTAATAAGCATTCGTTCAAGATTAACTAGACATGATTCAAATGTATCACCGAAGACTGAAAAGTCATCCATGAAAACTTCCATGCATTCTTCTATCATGTCGTGAAAAATCGCCATCATGCACCTTTGAAAGGTTGTAGGGGCGTTGCAAAGTCCAAATGGCATGCGTTTGTAAGCAAAAGTACCATAAGGGCACGTGAACGTGGTTTTCTCTTGATCCTCGGGTGTTATTGGAATTTGAAAATATCCGGAAAAACCATCAAGAAAACAATAGTAACTATTTCCGGCTAATCTTTCCAACATTTGATCAATGAAAGGTAAGGGAAAGTGATCTTTTCTGGTAGCGTCATTTAATTTTCTTTAATCTATACAAACACGCCATCCTGTTACAGTCCTAGTAGGAATAAGCTCATTTTTCTCATTTGTGATGACAGTCATGCCACCCTTCTTAGGTACACATTGAACTGGGCTTACCCATGGACTATCAGAGATTGAATAAATTAAACCTGCATCTAGTAGTTTAATTATTTCTTTCTTAACAACATCTTGCATATTAGGATTTAGTCTTCGTTGGCGTTGCACATACGTTATATGACCTTCTTCTATAAGGATTTTATGTGTGCAATATGAAGGACTTATTCCTTTAATATCATGAATCTTCCATGCAATAGCGGGTTTATGAGCTTTTAGCACAGAAATGAGTTGAGATTTTTTCATTTTACGTAAGAGAAGACGATATTATTACAGGTAATTCAGATTCACCATGTAAATAAGCATATTCCAAATGGTTTGGAAGTGGCTTTAAATCTAATGTCGGTGGTTCTTCTATCGATGATTTGTATCGATATCTGTCTTCTTCTTTTAGCATTTGAATTTCTTCTGTTGTTGGTTCATACCCATTAGCCATAAGTGTAGCTAACATTTCAGTTTCATCAATTGGTTCAGTTCCTTCTCCCAAAGAACATTCTCCTGTTCCTTGTAATTCTGGAAATTCTTCTAACAATTCTGCATGTGAATCTATAGTTCAAATATAATAACATGTATCATCTGCAGATTGCGGTTGTTGCATTGCTCTATCAACTGAAAAGGTAACACTCTCATCCTCTATACTTTGGGTCAGTTTCTTACCGAACACGTCTATTATTGCTTTAGCCGTATTTAAGAATGGTCTTCCTAATATGAGAGGAACTCGAGAATCTTCTTCCATGTCCAGAATAACAAAATCTACTGGAAATACTATAGTTTCAACTTTAACTAGCATATTCTCCATTATCCCTCTAGGATATTTTACTGATCGATCGGCTAGTTGTATACTTATTCGTGTTGGTTTCAATTCTCCGAGGTTTAGTTTAGCGTATAATGAATACGACATTAAATTTATACTAGCACCTAAGTCTGCCAATGCTTCTATTTAACTAAGACTACCCAGAAAATATGGAATCGCGAAACTTCCTGGATCAGATAATTTTTCTAGTATCTTATTCAATAGTACTGCAGAGCAATTAGCATTCATAGTAACAGCCGAGAGTTCTTCCATTTTCTTCCTATTTGTGATTAGATCTTTCAAAAATTTGGCATATCTAGGCATTCCTGAAATCACATCAATGAAAAGAAGATTGACATTTATTTGTTTAAACATATCCAAGAATTTGGATTGCTCGGCTTCAAGTCTCTCTTTTCTCATTTTACTCGGGTAAGAAAGTGGTGGTTGGTATGGTTTAACATAAGGTTTTGCCTTAACTGTGTTATCTTCATTAACCTTTTCAATTACCGGTTCTGTTTCCTTATCTTGCTCAGGTTGTGGTTCTTGTGGAATAGGAATAGAGTCATCAGAAATTATAGGTATTTCAGGTGGTTTAAGTGTAATACCACTTCTTGTGGTAATGACTTTAGCTGTTTCATTCAGGGGGTTAGCATTTATATCAATAGGTAGACTTCCCAGTTTTCTTTCACCTATTAACCTTGCTAGGTTACTTACTTCTTGTTCCAAATTTTGAATAGAAGCTTGTTGATTTATAAATGCTTGAGCATTTTGTTCATTGGTTTGTTTCTGAGATGTGAAAAATTGAGTTTGAGATTCAACTAGCTTCGACGTCATATCTTCTAAATTTGGCTTTTTATCATCGGTTTGTGGTGGTTTGTTTTGAAAAATAGGTCTTTGCTGATTGTAAGTATTATTGGATACTTGTTGATTGCTAGGACCTTGTTGGTTGTTGTATGGAACATTTCAGTTATAGTTCTGATTTTGATTGTAGATTGGTCTTGGCGGTTGATAATTATTCTGATAATTATTTCCAGGCCTTTGGTTCATGTATGAAACATTCTCTCTTCGTTCCATTGTTGGTTCAATACAGAGACAATCTTTTGTCAAATGTGGTCCTCCACACTGCTCACAACTAATTCGTATTGAGTGGATATCTTTAGTCATCTTTTCCATTCGTCTCTCGACAGCATCTATCTTTGCAGAAATGGAATCAAAGTCATGGCTAGAATCGGCTCTGGCTGCTTTAGATGATCTAACGATATCTTTTTCTTGATGCCACTCATGTGAGTGGGAAGCAGTGTTATCAATAATTTTGTAAGCGTCAGTTGCGGTTTTCTTCATAATGGAACCACCAGCTACTATATCGATGTCTTTTCGTGTAGTGATGTCGCATCCTTGGTAGAATATTTGTACTATTTGACAAGCGTCTAAACCATGTTGCGGACATCCTCTCAATAACTTTCCAAATCTTGTCCATGCTTCATATAGAGTTTCATTTGGCTTTTGTGTGAACGTTACAATTTCTTCTTGAAGTCTCACGGCTTTAGATGCCGGAAAGAATTGTTTAAGAAATTATTCAACTAAAACGTCCCATGTATCAATCGCCCCTTCAGGTAACGATTCTAACCAATCTTTGGCTTCTCCCTTTAAAGTCCAGGGAAATAACATGAGATATATTTGTTCATCCTCCACTTCTCGGATTTTAAATAGTGTACAGATCCTATTAAAAGTACGAAGATGTTCATTTGGATCTTCCTTTGGCGCACTACTAAATTGGCATTGATTAGTTACCATGTGTAGGATTTGTCCTTTGATTTCATAATCTGGCAAATTAATGCCTGGTTGAGTAATTGCATGACCTTGGCCAGTGCGTTTAGCTCGCATTCGGTCTTCCATACTTAGAGGTTCCAGATTTTCCATGATTGAATTTGTTGAATCTGAATCACTAGAGGATTCTGACTTAATGGGTTGTTCCTCTACAATCTCTGTTTGAATGATTGGTGGTTCCGGAGGAAAGATTAGTGGTTTAGGATCTCTGAATTGTCCCTGAATATCCTCCGGATTCTCAATTGTGAGGTCGGGTTCAAAAAATGGATTATCGGAAATTTGAATTGGAGTACTTGGTCGACTAGATGACGATTCTAAAGAAAAATCAACGGCGACAATATTGGCTAGATGTCTTGATCTGGTTGCAGGTGGTGAACGTACGAAAGGTGGTGAACGTTTTGCTCGGTGCGTTCACTGAATATCCTATTAGTTATAAAAGATAAAAATTATATAAGTTATCAAATTAATAGACTTTTCTGCTTTTACCCACATTTCGAATAGCCAATAAATGTAGCAGGGAGCCAGAACCCTTTAAATCGGAAGCTCACAACTCAGCCACTAACAAATCCAACTATTACTACGAAGCAAAAAATTTTGGATGTCTATCAATTTAACCACTTAAAATAATTTTTCGTTGAAATTTAAAGAAATTTTAGAGAAGAAATAGAAAATTCTATGTCCTAAAAACTAGAGCGGCGAGAAATAAGAAAGAAAAAAAGCGCGTCGGAAAACGTCAAAAAATAAAAGGTCGAAAAATAATAATAAGAAAGTAGCGCGTCAAAACTTAAAAGTCTAAAAACTAAGAATTAAAAGTTGCGTCTAAAAGTATTAAAGCTTAAAGAAATTCTATATCCAAAATGGCAATAAGTTAAAAAGTACTAAAATTTATAAAACGGCGTCGCAAAATTCTAAAGCACCTAAATCTTAGTCTAAAGAAAAAGTACTTAAGGGATTTTACGGCAAAGCCTAAGAGTCTAGAAATAAAAATAACTACGGCAAATACTAAATTTAAAACTAAGTATGAATGAAAAATACAAATATTACGCTAAAACAAATAAAAAGATACAAAATATAAAAAAAACTTAAAGTTGTAAAAATTACAATTTTATAAAAATATTATTTTTATATTATTTATTTATAAAAGTATTAATTTTATAATTTATTAAAACTAATTAAAACTAAAAATACAAATTAAATAAATAAAACTAAAACTAAATAATTAAATACACTAACCCTAATTAGGGTTTTTAATTAATTATAATTAATTTATACTCCGTAATTAATGCAGTAGGAAGTCAAACCTGGCGTGTCAGATCAGGCCATGCGATCGCATGGACTTTGCGTTATAAATCCATGCGGTCGCATGGAGTAGGAAATTGGGCCAGATTGTTTGGGCTGCTACAGTGTAGCCCGAAAACTTATATATATATATATATATATATATATATATATATATATATATATATATATATATATATATATATATATATATATATATATATATATATATATATATATATATATATATATTTTCTGTTTTAATATTTATATAAAATATTTATATAAATGAAATAAAAACTTATATTTTTACTAACTAAAAATAGAAATAACAAAACTTTATAATTTTATATATTTTGGAAACTTACTTGAAAATATATATTTTGTTTTTCTTTTTATATTTTTGTATTTTTTTTTATAACTAAAACATATTTTTACAAAAGCGTATTTTTACAAAAGTAAACTAAGAATCTTTTTTTTTTATATATATAGCGTTTCGCTTCCGGCGTTTAAGCAGTCCCCGGCAGCGGCGCCAAAAATACTTGATGTTATGCGAGGGGAATACGAAATAGTATTAATTTTACAAGGAAATACTATTAAATACGATCAATTTTACACAAGTTATTTATTTATTTATAGAGTGGATATACCTAAACCTTGCTACAACACTTATAGGCAGTGTACCTAATCGTACAGTAGTGTAGTTGTTAGTAAGTCCGGTTCGTCCACAGGGAACTCGTCAAGTTAAACGCTATATTTTTAAAAACTATATTTGTAAAAATATAAATATATATATAAGTAGTATTATTATTATAAAGGGGGTTTTTATCGTTTAATGACCGGTTTATCGATTTTAAAACTTAAGTCACAGTTAAAACCTAATGTAAAATATTAAAAATAAATATAACTTAATTTTAAGCGTAAAGTAAATAACGATAATGAAATTGCGATAAATAAAAATGTGATAATTAAAATGACGATAAATAAAATTGCGATAATTAAAAAGCACGATAATTAAAAGTGCATTTAAATAAAATGACAGTAAATAAAAGTGCGATAATTAAAAGTGCAATTAAATATGAAATAAAGGAATTATGCTTATTTAAACTTCCATAATCATGATGTTCGACGTGTTGTTTTTAGTTTAGTACCATGGGTTAATTGTCCTTTGTACTGGATTATTTGATATGTCCATACGGTTTTGTCCATAATAGTCCATCAGTCATAAATATAAAGTGCGAGAGTCTTCGTCAAATTATCCTTATACCCGAAGTCAAATATTCCAACTAATTGGGGATTCGAATTGTAACAAGGTCTTAATACTTTGTTTAATGAATACACCAGCTTATCGACTGCGTGTAATCCAAGGTTTTATTACTTTGTTAACAATTACACCAATTACCCTTGAATGTAATCCACCCCTGTTTCAACTAGTCCATTAACTATTAATCCAGTTCCGTGTCTAGTAAAATAAACAATTATTGGTATTTATAGATATCCCACCCACCGTACCCAGTCAAGCGTATGTGGTTATATATAAATACGTCAAATTATAAGTCTATATATTAAATTAACGAGGTATCATTTAGTTAATATAAAGCCCATTAATAGCCAATAGTCTAATTTCCACAAGTGTCATTCTTTTATCCAAACCCCAATTATGGTACAAAGCCCAATTACCCAATTTTAATATTTAGCCCAACATCATGATTACTTCGGATTAAATAAGCATAATAATAACTTAGCTACGAGACATTAATTTAAAAAGGTTGAACATAACTTACAATGATTAAAAATAGCGTAGCGTTACACGGACAGAATTTCGACTTACACCCTTACAACATTCGCTAACATACCCTTATTATTAAAATTAAAATTAAAATTAAAATTATAATATATATATATATATATATATATATATATATATATATATATATATATATATATATATATATATATATATATATATATATATATATATCGTGAGATAGAGAGATAGATGGTGTAAACATTCGACCAAATTCGTTACTTTTTATAGGATATGGCCTGGTACTGTTCACCATGCGATCGCATGGAAATATAGTCTCCAGGCCATGCGATCGCATGACCTGCTTTTCCAGCTCATGTGAGTTTGTTTTCTTGTTTGCCGACGGTTTTAAATAATAATATAATATATAAATAATTTTAAGAATTAATTATATATTATATTATATTCATGTGCATAGTTGACTTGTAATTTTTTGTCCGTTGCGTCGAGCGTTGAGAGTTGACTTTGGTCCCAGTTTCGGATTTTCGAACGTCCTTGCGTACAATTTAATATCTTGTACTTTGCGTTTTGCGTCTTGTACTCTTGTAATTTTGAGACGTTTCTTATCAATAATTTGAACCACTTTGATTGTACTTTGTACTTTTGAGCTTTTTGGTCGTTTGCGTCTTCAATTCGTCGAATCTGTCTTTTGTCTTCACCTTTTATTATTTAAACGATAATTACTTGAAATTAGAACAATTGCAACTAAAAGCTTGTCTTTCTTGAGGGATAATGCTATGAAATATATGTTCGTTTTTAGCATTATCAGAAGGGCTAGTGGGCGTGGTGTTTAGTACTTCGAAGTTTATATGATTATTATACAGACGAGATGTTTTGTTTTGGGGATATTATTATGCGCATTATATGTTAAGGTCGGTTACCAAGCCAAGCTATGAAAGCAATGAAAAGTGAATGTTATGTATTGAGAGAATGATTTTATACACAGGTTATGTGTATGTTATTTTTGTGCACAAGATATATGTACGGTTACTAAGATTTATGAAAGATGATTTTGTACACGAGAAAGGTGTACTGTATTTAAAAGATATCGCATGTACATTACAAGTGGGTATAGGATTCGGGCCCATTTGTACCATGCGGAATTTAAATCTTGTGGTCTATCAAAATGATGAATTTTATTGTTTTATGATAAACCTATGAACTCACCAACCTTTTGGTTGACACTTGAAAGCATGTTTATTCTCAGGTATGAAAGAAATCTTCCGCTGTGCATTTGCTCAATTTAAAGATACTACTTGGAGTCATTCATGGCATATAGAGGTCAGAACCTCGCAATGGGACCATCTGATGAAGACTTCGTCCAGGTGGATTAGGACGGGTCACTACAGGAAATACGGGTATTGGAGTAGGAATGTAGTTTGTATTTATGTATGTACAATGACTTATGATTTGGTTTTGATGATACTGTGATGACCCGAAAATTTCTGACCAAATTTAAACTTAACCTTTATATGTTTCCGACACGATAAACAGAATTTGTAATGTTGAATCTCAAAAAGTTTGGAACTACATTCATGTTTTATAATATTTTCCTCGTGACCTTGATAAGATAACTATGTTAACTTTCATTTTATTTAATATGAAATAAAAACGTGGAGTGTAAATAACTTAGATGTTGGATATCGACAAGTTAAGTAACTCGACATTTTTCATTAAGATGATTTCATACATTTATTTAACCTTTGGACTTTATCCCATGCTTCACCAACAGACTGTAAAAAACTTGAAATCTATTATGAATATATATAATTCTAATTTTCTAAAATGTTTTATGATATAATGATTTAAATTATTATTATATATATTTATACGCGTATTATATGTACATAGTTTTATACTTTTACTATACTTTAGCATTACCTTTACTTTACTTTTACTTTACTTTAACTTTAATAATCGATACTTTAATAATTCACTTTAATAATTCATATTTTAATAATTCACTTTAATAATTCACTTTAATAATTCATACTCTAATAATTCACTTTAATAATTCACTTTAATAATTTATACTTTAATAATTCACTTTAATAATTCATACTTTAATAATTCACTTTAATAATTCATACTTTAATAATTCACTTTAATAATTCATACTTTAATAATTCACTTTAATAATTCAAGAATCTATTATAAATAGAATTCAATAGGTTTCATTATTTCATAGAAACTTGAAAATATATTTCTCTAAACTCTCTCAATCGATTTATATATATATATATATATATATATATATATATATATATATATATATATATATATATATATATATATATATATATATATATATATATATATATTTGCTCTGTATTATTTCAAGATATTATTAGTATACATAAAATATTACGACGGAGTGATTTCGAGTGATTTCAAAATAGTTTTTTGAATGAGTCGAAGCTAAGGAAATTATGGGTTATAGCTATGGAGGTGATGGGTATGGTTCATGGGTATGCTCATGAGGTCAATCTAGTGTTTATCATCTCCGTTGCGTCTACGTACTTTCCTGCAATATTGAATCTCAATATTGATACGTGAGCACTCATAACTTAACTTTTATATATCAATAGTGTATCCCTGACTAGTGCTCAAGTATATAGGATTATGCATGCTTGTACATTCGATATTGTCCTTAGATAGGTTTGTTGAATCCTGAATTAGATATATATGCTACTGAGATAGGGTATATGATATGCATATCATTGGAAAGCTAGCAAAAAATTAAGAACTTTTCATTTAGATATCGAATGGTTTCGATGAACGGATTAGAAGTTATAGTAAACTGAATTTTAGTATTATTGTTAAAATGATTATTATTACTATCGTCGTTATTATTTTAATAGAAATATCATTGTTATTATAAAATATCATTATTACTATTATGTTAGTATTATCATTTTATCATAATACCATTTTTAGTAAATATAAATATTGTTATTTTTTTATAGAATAATAATAATTATTATTACAAAATAATACAACTTTTACTTATTATTATTATGATCAATATTATTTTATCAAATAAATAGGGGATATAAAGATATTTTTCACCACGCGTAATATAATTACATTAATAATACTTACCACTATAGTTTTACGATATTAAGTGAACTTTATAAATTTTACTACTTAAGATATATAAAAGTATATTTTATCATATATAAACGTTAATATAAATTTTTATTAATAAATGACTTTTATTATTATAAAATCTAATAAATATATTTAAATATATAAAACGACTATAGTTAAGTTATATAATAAACACGTATAAATTTTAGAAGTCATTTTGGGTCAAGTTGACTTTTGTTGACTTTTGCATATTAGTCTCGAGCATTAGGATTGTGGTACACTATGACTCGACCAAAAATTGTTAGACAAATATTGACCAACATATAAATATATATAATTAATATAGGTTCGTGAATCCGAGGCCAACCTTGCACTTGTTAAATGACGTTATATGTATTTTTACTACGAAATACAGTATGGTGAGTTTCATTTGCTCCCTTTTATATATATTTTTGGGACTGAGAATACATGCGCTGTTTTTATAAATGTTTTATGAAATAGGCACAAGTACTAAAACTAATTCTACGTGGGTTTAAACTAGAACTATACCCTTAGCTTGGTAACATTAAACTACTTGTCTATGTACGGTAGGCGCGAATCCTAAAGATGGATCTATTGGGCCTGACAAACCCCATCCTGACTATGGGATGCTTTAGTACTTCGAGGTTATTTTAAACACACCTGATCTGGTGTACTTCAGAGGGTAAAACATGAACGTTAAGGCTTGTTACCGGGTGCCTACAACTTATAGAATACTTTTATACACTTGCGAGTGTACATATATTTATAAACGAAAATCTTGTGGTCTATTAATATATTGAAATGATTGTTATGATAAACCTATGAACTCACCAACCTTTTGGTTGACACTTTAAAGCATGTTTATTCTCAGGTATTAAAGAAATCTTCCGCTGTGCATTAGCTCATTTTAAGGATATTACTTGGAGTCATTCATGGCATACTTTGAAAGACGTTGCATTCGAGTCGTTGAGTTCATCAAGATTAATATTAAGTCAATTATAGTTGGATGTAATATGAAATGGTATGCATGCCGTCAATTTTTGATGTAAAGAAAGTTTGTCTTTTAAAAACGAATGCAATGTTTGTAAAACGTATCATATAGAGGTCAAATACCTCACGATGTAATCAACTATTGTGAATCATTTATAATGTATATGAACAGGTCCTTTCAGTTGGTATCAGAGCGGTGGTCTTAGCGAACCAGTTCTTGCATTAGTGTGTCTAACTGATAGTTGTTAAGATGCATTAGTGAGTCTGGACTTCGACCGTGTCTGCATGTCAAAAGTTTTGCTTATCATTTTTAGTCGGAAATAATCTACTTACCATCCTTAGGAAATTACCTGCTTATCATTCTTAAGTCTAGATGCGTTTTCCTACATTTATTGCATAATAGTGTATAGACGAATTCTTATCTTAGCATATATGTTCATGTGAACTTTCCTCCGTAATTTATGGGATTTTGGTATTATATATACATATGTAAATTATGTATTGAAGAATAGCATATCTAAATTCTACAATCTTTTCATACCAAAAATTCTTTCCTTGATCATACAAGATGGATCCCTCAACCAGTTCGAGTTTCTCGGATTCCGACAGCTATGCCGATATGGATTTCCACATGAGCTCCGAAAGCAGCGTGATCGGAATGGATCAATCAATTAGCCATCATCTATTCTGGATGAATTGGGGATGGATTCGTAATCTACTTAACCATTGGAGACAAGAAGAAGGTGATCCTTTTCATCCACCACATTGCCCTCTTGGCAATGAACCTGAAGCATTTACCGGCGAACCTGTCCGAAACACCATTTTCTCTCTCATTTCCAGAGTATCTCGTCATGATTATATACTACACCAAATTCTAGATCTTATTTATCCGCTCGTCCGAACCGACAATCACCCCGGTGTAATAGAAGAAGTCAACGAGCTTCGCGCTTGGGTAGAGGCTTTGGAGAATATGTTGCAGAGGTTACAAACACCAGCAGCAGCACCTGCAGCATAACCAGTACCACCATAATCAACGCCAATAGTACCATTACCACCCCCAACCACAACTGCGTCATAAACCTCAACTTTACAATCTGTCCCACGAGCACCAATGTCATACGCTCTGTAGATACCAAAGAATACCAACAACAACAAACGATGAAGTATTGATTCATAATTTCATTGAAGAAATATTATGCGACGATTATGTAGTCTCTAAAGTCTTAGAAATTATCTACTCTAGCCCTAACCATAAATCAGATGAGTGAACCAAAATGATAGGAGGAAGAGTAGAAACCCTGGCAAGAATGGTGCGTGATTTACTTGTTTTACCAACAGCATCAGCAGTACCATTAGCATCACCAGCATAGTCACTGCCGTCAGCATTGTCAGAATCAGCAGCACCTATAACATCACAAGCTCCGTCAGTTCAAGAATCACCGTGGACATCATTACTAATCAACAACGCGTATAATGAAGTATTGATCACAGTAGTGAAATACTCTGTGAAGATTATGTAATCTCTAATGTTAGAGATTATTCATTTCTAACTCCAGCCTAAGATCAAATGAACTTAATTTAGTATTAATTCATCAAATCTGTATTACATCTGAAGAAAATATACACATGTATATTTTGATAAAGACTGTAATAAAATTCTTTTGTACAAAATATTAATTGTGAAATTTTTTTTTAACGGGTAGGTAATACCCAAGAGATATATAAATTCATAATTAATATGTTACATTCTTCGAATCTGATTCAGCAATCATCAACTATACTCACTATTGTCATAACAATATACATTCTTTTATAGAAATCAAAATAACCATACTCATTCAAATTCAATTACATATTCTGATTTTGAAATCGCAAAATTTAATTCGAGATATAGCCAAAAATCATCACTCTTAAATCCTTAGATCTTTCAAAGCTATACTTTGACTTCAAAACTGTGTTAGAACATCATAGGTATATTAACGATTACAATCTGTGTCCAAACCCTTCGAAATTCCTGAAGACACTTCAAATAATGAACAATCGAGATGATGATCCAACCACATGTTACCCACAGTATACACCTGAAAAACTCTCAAAACTAAAGTCATAGTTTAACACGTATCCGTGTCAGACTCTTTGGCATTTATTAGCGAAAATGACTTTTCAATTCCTTACCAAAGTAGACAGTTGTGTCACAGCTCCACAAGTCAACTTCGACTTTTCAATTAAAACGGTCTTATTATAATCTCGATATATACGATGCCCTTTCGCCATCGTTACCGGAGAACCGTTTATGTCCCACCACATTAGCAATAAACTTACCAACAATTTCACTGATCTTTGATTTTCAGAAAAATCGATATATTCATTACAACCCTATCATATACTCATCCGCACTTTGTAACAAGAATTGCCATTCCAATTATTGAGAATCAGCAATCAGTATTTTGAAATCTCATAGCATGTCTACATCAACAGTTATATATACATATAACGTCTGCCTCCAAGACTTACATACTTCGGATGTGAAGTTTCTGAAAAATGCCTAAACTGCGAACTAGTTCTCGAAATTTTAAAAAATGCTGATGAAGCAGCAGAAACTGTCAACGATCTTAACGGTAAAAAGTTTGATGATAAAGAATTGTGTGTTGGAAAAGCTCAGAAAAAGAGAAGGTTTGGAACTGGAAAATGGATTGAGCAAAGTATGAAGGAGGCTGTGGACAAATCACAAAGACTAAACCTGCCTTCAAAGAATCCAAATGATTCAGTGCCTGCTAAAGTCATTAACGAATACCTTACTCTTTATTCTAAACCTTTACAGACAAATCTTCATCATCATCCATCAATATTAGAAATTCTAAGATATTATCATATCTTTCATTATAAATATCCGCGATATTTCTGAAGATATTTTCACAACTAATCTTATCTGAAGTCATTTATCTCTTTGCGCTATCAGTGTTACATCATATAAGAAAATATTAGTTTCTATATTCTATAAACTTTCGAGTTTAAATTATGAATGTTTTGAAGTAGTGTTGGGAACTGAAGCATGAGTTAGTATAATATAATGACACTTGATCATTGTGATTATATTACAGTAAGTAATGCTGAGTTTCTAATGGAACGTGATGATTCACAGATTATAACGTCATCATGTGCCATGTTACACGACTCTTACATTCTACCTAATCTCCAAACATATCGAGAACATATTCTTCCTGATAATTCTATCTTTTCTCTTGAATTTTGGTAATTTGACAAATCAAGATCGTGCCATTTCAATTTTACTCTTAGAACATTAACTATGTTCATTCCGAAATTCATATCTACGAATTCTAGACCATTATATACGGTGCTTAATCGCAAGAAGAGGAAATGAAAGAATGAAGCTCTGAAATAGAAATGGGAGTATAAATCGCAGCAAATAGAATGGAGCATTAACTGTAGATGATAATGATTATAGAAGACAGAAGCAGGGACTTGGAAATATAAGGGAAGATATAAAGCCCAATGACAACCCGAAAATTATAAACCATATATATCGATGCATATAGCAATATAAAGACACGGGAGAACTAAAAACACTATAAAACCAAGAGTATAGTAGAAGTAAATAGATTCTTCCGGCGGCAGATGAAAAAGAAGAACGAAAGATATGAAAGTGAGGAGTATATCAAGAATCAGCACTGGATGGAGCAAATTGACAAATACTTTAAAATATGAGTTAAGGGAGAAAGAATAGAAGGTGTGAGTTGTAAGGAAACGAAGATGGTGGATTTATAGTGAAGTACCAGACAGAACAATCAGGACAGATCATCGCATTTAACCAAAGAGGATTCTAATTTACTTAATTATCGAAGAACCCAAATCTTATGACGAAGATTTCCTCTAAATTCCTTAAAATCCGGAAATCAGCCGTGACTACGTCACTGGTTAAAACGAACTTGCATTTATTCATTTCACTCTTTTGTGATAGCTTCACTTATACTCTTCGCGTAATTAAATTGTTTTATCTATATTACTCAATGATTATAAAACTCTATTTATCAACTCATATTCGTCATGAAAACATTTTTATGGTTAGCCATGACGACCTCGATCAAATTTCGGGACGAAATTTCTTTAACGGGTAGGTACTGTGATGACCCGAAAATTTCTGACCAAATTTAAACTTAACCTTTATATGTTTTCGACACGATAAAAAGAATTTGTAATGTTGAATCTCAAAAAGTTTGGAACTACATTCATGTTTTATAATATTTTCCTCGTGACCTTGATAAGATAACTATGTTAACTTTCATTTTATTTAATATGAAATAAAAACGTGGAGTGTAAATAACTTAGATGTTGGATATCGACAAGTTAAGTAACTCGACATTTTTCATTAAGATGATTTCATACATTTATTTAACCTTTGGACTTTATCCCATGCTTCACCAACAGACTGTAAAAAACTTGAAATCTATTATGAATATATATAATTCTAATTTTCTAAAATGTTTTATGATATAATGATTTAAATTATTATTATATATATTTATACGCATATTATACGTACATAGTTTTATACTTTTACTATACTTTAGCATTACCTTTACTTTACTTTTACTTTACTTTAACTTTAATAATCGATACTTTAATAATTCACTTTAATAATTCATATTTTAATAATTCACTTTAATAATTCACTTTAATAATTCATACTTTAATAATTCACTTTAATAATTCATACTTTAATAATTTATACTTTAATAATTCACTTTAATAATTCATACTTTAATAATTCACTTTAATAATTCATACTTTAATAATTCACTTTAATAATTCATACTTTAATAATTCACTTTAATAATTCAAGAATCTATTATAAATAGAATTCAATAGGTTTCATTATTTCATAGAAACTTGAAAATATATTTCTCTAAACTCTCTCAATCAATTTATATATATATATATATATATATATATATATATATATATATATATATATATATATATATATATATATATATATATATATATATATATATATATATATATTTGCTCTGTATTATTTCAAGATATTATTAGTATACATAAAATATTACGACGGAGTGATTTCGAGTGATTTCAAAATAGTTTTTTGAATGAGTCGAAGCTAAGGAAATTATGGGTTATAGCTATGGAGGTGATGGGTATGGTTCATGGGTATGCTCATGAGGTCAATCTAGTGTTTATCATCTCCGTTGCGTCTACGTACTTTCCTGCAATATTGAATCTCAATATTGATACGTGAGCACTCATAACTTAACTTTTATATATCAATAGTGTATCCCTGACTAGTGCTCGAGTATATAGGATTATGCATGCTTGTACATTCGATATTGTCCTTAGATAGGTTTGTTGAATCCTGAATTAGATATATATGCTACTGAGATAGGGTATATGATATGCATATCATTGGAAAGCTAGCGAAAAATTAAGAACTTTTCATTTAGATATCGAATGGTTTCGATGAACGGATTAGAAGTTATAGTCAACTGAATTTTAGTATTATTGTTAAAATGATTATTATTACTATCGTCGTTATTATTTTAATAGAAATATCATTGTTATTATAAAATATCATTATTACTATTATGTTAGTATTATCATTTTATCATAATACCATTTTTAGTAAATATAAATATTGTTATTTTTTTATAGAATAATAATAATTATTATTACAAAATAATACAACTTTTACTTATTATTATTATGATCAATATTATTTTATCAAATAAATAGGGGATATAAAGATATTTTTCACCACGCGTAATATAATTACATTAATAATACTTACCACTATAGTTTTACGATATTAAGTGAACTTTATAAATTTTACTACTTAAGATATATAAAAGTATATTTTATCATATATAAACGTTAATATAAATTTTTATTAATAAATGACTTTTATTATTATAAAATCTAATAAATATATTTAAATATATAAAACAACTATAGTTAAGTTATATAATAAACACGTATAAATTTTAGAAGTCATTTTGGGTCAAGTTGACTTTTGTTGACTTTTGCATATTAGTCTCGAGCATTAGGATTGTGGTAGACTATGACTCGACCAAAAATTGTTAGACAAATATTGACCAACATATAAATATATATAATTAATATAGGTTCGTGAATCCGAGGCCAACCTTGCACTTGTTAAATGACGTTATATGTATTTTTACTACGAAATACAGTATGGTGAGTTTCATTTGCTCCCTTTTATATATATTTTTGGGACTGAGAATACATGCGCTGTTTTTATAAATGTTTTATGAAATAGGCACAAGTACTAAAACTAATTCTACGTGGGTTTAAACTAGAAATATACCCTTAGCTTGGTAACATTAAACTACTTGTCTATGTACGGTAGGCGCGAATCCTAAAGATAGATCTATTGGGCCTGACAAACCCCATCCTGACTATGGGATGCTTTAGTACTTCGAGGTTATTTTAAACACACCTGATCTGGTGTACTTCAGAGGGTAAAACATGAACGTTAAGGCTTGTTACCGGGTGCCTACAACTTATAGAATACTTTTATACACTTGCGAGTGTACATATATTTATAAACGGAAATCTTCTGGTCTATTAATATATTGAAATGATTGTTATGATAAACCTATGAATTCACCAACCTTTTGGTTGACACTTTAAAGCATGTTTATTCTCAGGTATTAAAGAAATCTTCCGCTGTGCATTAGCTCATTTTAAGGATATTACTTGGAGTCATTCATGGCATACTTTGAAAGACGTTGCATTCGAGTCGTTGAGTTCATCAAGATTAATATTAAGTCAATTATAGTTGGATGTAATATGAAATGGTATGCATGCCGTCAATTTTTGATGTAAAGAAAGTTTGTCTTTTAAAAACGAATGCAATGTTTGTAAAACGTATCATATAGAGGTCAAATACCTCACGATGTAATCAACTATTGTGAATCGTTTATAATGTATATGAACAGGTCCTTTCAGATACTGCCAATATTGAAATGCTCGTTGTCTAGCCATTTCATACTCATGTTGAGCCATAAAAATTTGCATTTCTGTCATCTGATTCCCCCCTCCCGCATTACCTTGCTGCTGATCTCTTTCGACCTGTGGATGATTGCCATCATATGGTGCTGCAGTGTTATGTCGTTTCTTTAAAACCTTAGAACCATGATATACTTTCAAACCAATTGTATCACGGGGTTCTGGTGCTGCAATTATTAATCCCCCCTGACTTCTATCGACACCGAGATACTCAGCAATTAAAGTAACAAAGATACCACCTCCTATTATACTATTAGGCCGTATACTCCTAACCATAGCCGATAAATAATAACCCACACAATAAGGTATACTCACAGCGCTCTGTGGGTCTCGAATACACATGAGATAAAAATAAATCAATCTCATTTACCTTCTCTTTGTTCCTACCTCGCTGTGTAATCGAGTTTGCTAAGAACCTATGGATTACTCTTAGCTCAGCTCTATCAATATCAGTATAAGAGTTATTCCCCCCCACCACGAAATCGGTTATGTCTAGTCATTCTACTCCATATTCCATTCATATCAAAATTTTCATCAACCCTCCTACCATTAACTATCAACCTTTGACAATCAGTAGATGCTAGTTCCTCAGGCGTATATATACACAAAGCCTGAGCCATGTCTAGTAGAGACATATGGCACATCACACCTCCTAATAAAAATCTAATAAAACTCGATCGGTTAAGGTAGCTACTCGGTCATTTATTTCAACACTACATAATAATTCCACACACCATTCTCTATATACACGCCTACGTATATTGAACAAATGTTCCCAATCATTAAAAGTAGAATTACCATACCTTTGTTTAAGTAATTCTCTGATTGGATCGGCCAATCCCACTGTTTCTAACGGTTCCCAATCTATTACCCTGGGTACTTCAACAACATTAGACTGAAGGGTGTGCAAGTTCCTCTGATATTTTGGATAATCTATCCAATGTCTGTCAAATCTTAAATTTGGGTGTAAATCTGCCAATTCTATATTTGAATATGAAATGAATTGATGCGGTAGATTTTGTCTATATTGGTCGTTAATCTCCTGTTCTGCTGCATTCTCAGGAGGAGCTTTGTGAGCCTGAGATGCGGATGAAGATTCACCCCTTTCAGTCTGCAAAACACATTAAACACAATTTTTGTGCATCCAAATATGCATTAGTGTTATCAGAATCATAAATCAAAACAATCATAATGACATGTTTAATCCATATTAAACTTTATATGCATTTTCACAATATTAACAATTATACACTTTTACAAATAAACATATATGAAAATGTATACAATGTTCTTTAGCTTTTATCTCAAATAACATGTCAAAATAATCATTACTAGCAATTAAACAAGTTCCAAATGGCATTCATATCAATTAAATTGAGTTCATGCATTTTTGACTCAAAAAGTCCACTTTAATACTTAAAAATCATATTTAGGATCAAAGTTTTGATCATTTAGCAACCTAAACATGTTACACTACTCAACTTAGTATAAACTAACAACAAAATTCGGCCATAACCCGTTTATATCAAAAAGCCCCAATTTTGCTCAAGAACACAAACCCTAGATTACTCAAAATTTGAAGTTTAAGGCTTATAATCATGTTAAATAGCATCAATCTAGGTTATACAAGCATAATATACAAACAAGTTAAGTATAATTAAACTAGAAATCATCAAAATCAAATTAGGTATAAATTTATTTAAGAACACTAAAAATTCGAATTAAAGAGTGTTTAGATGTAGAAATTACCGATCTCTTTGAGTAACTTCTTGGTAGGATCCTTCTCAACATGATTTTAGCAAAAAATTTGATGATTAACGGTGAAAAATCACGATTTTTAGAGTGTTTTGTGTGTGTTTTTCGCAGAATTTTGTGTGTGGGTGTGTTGGGGACTGGTCTGTCTCGACCACTTAACCCTTTCTGGATTTTCATTTCTCCGCGAGTGCGGATGTGGGACCCTTTCAAGCTCTGCGAGTGCGGATTTCTTTTTTTTTAAATCTTTAATAATAAAACAATTAATTAAATTTAAAATTTTATTTTCCTTTTTATTTAGGACGAGGTTGTTTCGGTACGTTTACCTAGTCCGTCCCTCGATAAAATTTTAAAATTTGTCATTTTAAAGCGTTTGTTTTAAAAGCAAAGATTTTTGGGTTTTTTTAAATATTTTTAGCATACTTTAAATCAATAAGATTAAAAATAATGATAAGAAAATTTCTCGTCCCTCCCTTGGGTAAAGCAATTTCGATTCAACGACCTAGTCTTCAACTCACGACGAATTTTAAATATCAAATTTTTAACTTAATGAAATAAAGTAAATTTTTGTTTTTAAATTCACACCATACTTAAATTTAAAATGCATAAAATTAAAAATTCATATTAATATTATTAATATTTTTATACATTAATTTTACAAACTTTATATTGAAAATATTAATTTTTTTAAAAATATATAAAAAACTTAAATATATTGATTTAAAAAGATTTACAATAATAATTTAATATTTATATATGAATTTTAAAAATATGGTAAAAATAAAATAAAAAATCTTTTTGGTCTTTTATCCCACTTTAATCAATCAAATATTATCAAAAATATACGTCCCTCTTTTGGGTAAAGTAATTTCGGCTATTTTACCTAGTTTTACTCCTGACGAATTTCTGAAATATTTTGGATTGATTGATTAAAGATATACCTTAAGAATAAACGGTAAATTTCGCAGTGATGTTATAAATTTTTGTATGATATCAATAATTTCGGTTTCGCATACCTAATTTTATTGAATATCAATTTAATACTTTATAGCGAACGATTCAGCGTTTATTATCAAAAGGTTTGATAGTGCTCCAAATGAACATATATTTAGACGCAATATCCTTCCAATATGTAAAGTTTTCAGTTGCAATTGTTCTATTTTCAAGTAATATTCTTTTATATTAAATAAGTGCGAAGACAAAAGGCGAAAACGAAGATTCGAAGACAAAAAAGTCCAAAATGCTCAAACGTACAAGATACAACTCAAGTGGTTCCATTTATTGACGAGAAACGTCTAAAAATTACAAGAGTACATGTTGCGGAATGCAAAGTACAAGACATTAAATTATACGAAAAAGCGTTCGAAAATCCGGAATTGGGACCTGAGCCAACTATCAACGCCCAATGCAACGGACCAAAAATTACAAGTCTACTATGCACAAGAATATAATATAATATTTAAATAATTATATAAATTATTTATATATTATATATTATATTAAATAGCGTCGACGAGCAAATGGCCAAAAGTTGGTGAGCTGGAGTGCGTTACTTCGCGATCTCGGAGCTGGAAGGCACATTTGCTTCGCAATCTCGGAGCAGTCAGGAATCAAAATGCCTATAAAAGGCCATGCATTCTGCCGAGTATCATACACCATCTACATATCTCTCCCTCTGTTAATATATATATATATATATATATATATATATATATATATATATATATATATATATATATATATATATATATATATATATATATATATATATATATATATAATATTAGTTTAGTTTTATATTAGTTAGTTTGGGTAATGTAAAGGTTATTTTACGAGTTCTAAAGTCGAAGTTCTGTCCGTGTAATACTACGCAATAAATAATCAATGTAAGTTATGTTCTCCTTTTTAAATTAATATCTCGTACTTAAGTTATTATTATGCTTATTTGAATCGAAGTAATCATGATGTTGGGCTAAATATTAAAGATGGGGTTATTGGGCTTTGTACCATAATTGGGGTTTGGACAAAAGATCGACACTTGTGGAAATTAGACTATGGGCTATTAATGGCCTTTATATTAAATTAACGATACCTCGTTAATTTAATATAAAGGTTATAATTTGACGTATCGATATCTAACCACATACACTTAATCGGACACGATGGGCGGGATATTTATAAGTACGAATTATTGTTCATTTAACCGGACACGGGGATGGATTAATAGTCACTGGACTCATTAAAACAGGGGTGGATTACATTCAAGGGTAATTGGTGTAATTGTTAACAAATTATTAAAACCTTGGATTACACACAGTTGATAACCTGGTGTATTCATTAAACAAAGTATTAAGACCTTGTTACAGTTCGAATCCCCAATTAGTTAGAATATTTGACTTCGGGTATAAGGTTAAATTTGTCGAGCATTTTATAATTATGACCGATGAACTATTATGGATAAAAACCAGATAGGTTTCAAATATATCTAGGACAAAGGACAATTAACCCATGGTAATTAATTAAAATCAAAACGTCAAACATCATGGTTACGAAAGTTTAAATAAGCATAATTATTTTATTTTATATTTCATCGTACCTTTAATTATCATCATTTATATTTTGCATTAGGTTTTAATTGTGACTTAAGATATAAAATCGACAAACCAGTCATTAAATGGTAAACCCCCTTTTATATATTATTACTATATATAATATATTTTGTACAAATATAGTTATATAAAAATATAGTACGTGTCACCAGCTCCCTGTGGAACGAACCGGACTTACTAAAAACTATACTACTCTACGATTAGGTACACTGCCTATAGTGTTGTAGCAAGGTTTAGGTATATCCCATTTGTAAATAAATAATTAAAACTTGTGTAATTTGTATCGTATTTCGTATTAAAATATATATAGTATATCGTACCCCATGCTGCACACATCAAGGTTAAAAGCAATAAAATAAAATAAAAACTGTACATACTAACCTATGAGAAAGAATTCTCAGAGACCTGATTTAGCCGACTCATAGGAGAGTCGTGTGATTTGGTTTTCCATAGCTACATAAACGTAACCTCGATTCTTCAATAACTTTTCTTCTAAACATATGAACGGTCCTTCTCTGCATAGAGTAACAAATTCGGTATTTGAATATGTTTGATTGTTCGAACATTTACCTTCGTGAGACCATTTTCCGCATTTATGACATCTTTCAAGGTGTCGTGCTCTTCTTTTTGTTGCGGATTTTGATTTTCCTTTACCAAAATGTATCTTATGATGATATTTCCTGAGTTCTTTCCTTACTTCGTCCATTTTTCCTCTTATGAATGATACCAGTTCACTCGGAAAGATGTTATTATTACGTTTAGTAATCATAGCGTGTAGTAGTAGACCATGATTCAGATCACAGTAATTCTTCATCTCGTAAAACCTAAAAAAATAAAAATTCAGAATGGAGGGAGAAGACTAGTTCTTTAGGGTCTGCTAGGGAAAGACCATTCGGATTCCATTCTTGAGAACTACACGAAAACAGAATATCTAAATCTAACAGAAATATATATTATCCTTAAAAAGACTTGATTCTCCCCACACTTAGTTAGCTGTGGTGTTGAAATTGTGATTAACTTCATTATCAACTTCCATTGGACCATGTATGTAATGTTTAACTCTGTGACCATTAACTTTAAATTCAATCCCATTTGAATTTATCAACTCTATTGTTCCATATGGAAAATCTCTTTTAACTATGAATGGTCCAGACCATCTAGATTTCAATTTTCCAGGAAATATCTTGAATCGTGAATTGAAAAGAAGAACTCTGTCGCCTTCTTTAAATTCTTTTGAACTTCTGATTCTTTTATCATGCCATTTCTTCGTTCTTTCCTTATAGATTAACGAATTTTCGTATGCTTCATGTCTCAATTCTTCTAATTTGTTTAGTTGACTTAACCGTAGACGCCCAGCTTCATGTAAATCAAGATTACATGTCTTCAAAGCCCAAAATACTTTGTGCTCAATTTTTACTGGAAGATGACATACTTTTTCGTAAACGAGTCTAAACGGTGTGGTTCCAACTGGAGTTCTGTAGGCTGTTCTAAAAGCCCAGAGTGCATTCTCCAATTTCATGGACCATTCCTTTGGATTCGATCCTATGGTTTTCTCTAGAATACGTTTTAATGCTCGGTTGGTATTTTCAACTTGTCCACTTGTTTGTAGGTGATAAGCGGTTGAGATTTTATGAGTCACTCCATATCTTTTGAGAACTTTCTCAAGTTGATTGTTACAAAAATGAGTACCCCGATCACTTATTAAAGCTTTCGGTGTTCCGAACCTAGCAAAAAGACGTTTTAAGAAGTTGACTACAACTTGTGCATCGTTAGTTGGGAGAGCTTGTGCTTCTGCCCATTTAGATATATAATTAATGGCAACAAGAATGTAGAGATTATTATGAGATTTTGGAAATGGACCCATAAAGTAAATACCCCAAACGTCAAATACTTCACATACTTGAATGACATTTTGTGGCATTTCATCACGTTGACTTATTTTTCTGGCCATTTGACAATCATCACAGGATTTACAAAGAAGGTGTGCGTCTTTGAAAATTGTAGGCTAATAGAATTCAGCGTCATAGACTTTCCTTGCTGTTAGTTGAGGCCCATAATGCCCTCCTGTTGGTCCTGTGTGACAATGGTTTAAGATTTGACTAGCTTCATCTCCGAATACGCATCGGCGTATTATTCCATCGGGACAACTTTTAAACAAATGTAGATCTTCCTAGAAATAGTGTTTTATATCACTAAAGAATTTCTTTCGTTTTTGGTACGACAACCCTTTTTCAAGGAATCCACATACTAAGTAGTTTGCTTAATCTACAAACCATGGAATTTCATTATAATCGATCTTCAAAAGATATTCATCAGGAAAGTTATCTTATATAGCCGATTCATTTAGAACTTCTAATTTAGGACTTTCAAGACGAGAAAGATGATCATCGGCGAGATTTTCTGCTCCCTTTTTGTCTCGGATTTCAATATCGAACTCTTGTAAGAGTAAGATCCAACGGATTAATTGTGGTTTAGCATCTTGTTTTGAAAATAGGTATCTAAGAGCAGAATGGTCGGTATAGACCACCGTTTTTGCTAGAACGAGATACGAACGAAATTTGTCAAAAGCAAAGACAATAGCAAGGAGTTCTTTTTCAGTAGTTGTGTAATTCGTTTATGCTCCTTGTAACATCTTACTAGCGTAATAAATAGGTTAAAATCGTTTTTCAATCCTTTGTCCTAAAACAGCTCCCATTGCAAAATCACTTGCATCGCACATGAGTTCAAATGGTAGATTCCAATTTGGAGTTATCAGGATCGGCGCATTAGTGAGTTTTTCTTTAAGAATATTAAAAGATTTGATGTATTCATCCGAAAAGATGAATGGAGCATCCTTTTCTAGGAGTTTATTCATAGGAGTGGCAATTTTAGAAAAGTCTTTTATGAAACGTCGGTAAAAACCGGCATGCCCTAGAAAACTCCTAACTCCTCTAACATTGGTGGGATGTGGAAGTTTAGCAATTACATCTACTTTAGCTCTATCCACTTCAATTCCTTCCTTTGAAATTTTATGACCAAGAACGATGTCTTCTTTAACCATGAAATGGCATTTCTCCCAATTAAGTTCTAGATTTGATTGCTCGCATCTAATAAGCATTCGTTCAAGATTAACTAGACATGTTTCAAAAGTATCACCGAAGACTGAAAAGTCATCCATGAAAACTTCCATGCATTCTTCTATCATGTCATGAAAAATCGCCATCATGCACCTTCTAAAGGTTGCAGGGGCGTTGCAAAGTCCAAATGGCATGCGTTTGTAAGCAAAAGTACCATAAGGGCATGTGAAGGTGGTTTTATCTTGGTCCTCGGGTGCTATTGGAATTTGAAAATATCCAGAAAAACCGTCAAGAAAACAATAGTAACTACTCCCGGCTAACCTTTCCAACATTTGATCAATTAAAGGTAAAGGAAAGTGATCTTTTCTGGTGGCGTCATTTAATTTTCTATAATCAATACAAACACGCCATCCTGTTATAGTCCTAGTAGGAATAAGCTCATTTTTTTCAGTTGTGATGATAGTCATGCCACCCTTCTTAGGTACGCATTGAACTGGGCTTACCCATGAACTATCAAAAATTGGATAAATTAAACATGCATCTAGCAGTTTAATAATTTCTTTCTTAACAACATCTTGCATATTAGGATTTAGTCTTCGTTGGCGTTGCACATATGTTTTATGACCTTCTTCCATAAGGATTTTATGTGTGCAATACGAAGGACTTATGCCTTTAATGTCATGAATCTTCCATGCAATAGCTGGTTTATGAGCTTTTAGCACAGAAATGAGTTGAGATTTTTCATTTTATGTAAGAGAAGATGATATTATTAAAGGTAATTTAGATTCACCATGTAAATAAGCGTATTCCAAATGGGTTGGAAGTGGCTTTAACTCTAATGTAGGTGGTTCTTCTATCGATGATTTGTATCGATATCTGTCTTCCTCTTTTAGCATTTGAAGTTCTTATGTTGTTGGTTGATAATCATTAGTCATGAGTGTGGCTAACATTTCAGCTTCATCAATTGGTTTAGTTCCTTCTCCTAAAGAACATTCTCCTGTTCCTTGTAATTCTGGAAATTCTTCTGACAATTCTGCATGCGAATCTATAGTTTAAATATAATAACATGTATCATCTGCAGATTGCGATTGTTACATGGCTCTATCAACAGAAAAGGTAACACTCTCGTCCTCTATACTTAGGATCAGTTTCTTACCAAACACGTCTATTATTGTTTTAGCCGTGTTTAAGAATGGTCTTCCTACTATAAGAGGAACTTGAGAATCTTCTTCCATGTTCAGAATAACAAAATCTACTGGAAATACTAAAGTACCAACTTTAACTAGCATGTTTTCCATTATCCCTCTAGGATATTTTACTGATCGATCGGCTAGTTGTATGCTTATTCGTGTTGGTTTCAATTCTCCAAGGTCTAGTTTAGCGTATAATGAATACGGCATTAAATTTATACTAGCACCTAAGTCTGCCAATGCTTCTATTGAACTAAGACTACCCAGAAAACATGGAATTGTGAAACTTCCTGGATCTGATAATTTTTCTGGTATCTTATTCAACAGCACTGCAGAACAATTAGCATTCATTGTAACAGCCGAGAGTTCTTCCATTTTCTTTCTATTTGTGATTAGATCTTTCAGAAATTTAGCACATCTAGGCATTCCTGAAATCACATCAATGAAAGAAAGATTGACATTTATTTGTTTAAACATATCCAAGAATTTGAATTGGTCGGCTTCAAGTCTTTCTTATCTCATTTTACTTGGGTAAGGAAGTGGTGGGTGGTATGGTTTAACATAAGGTTTAGCCTTAACTGTGTTATCTTCATTAACCTTTTCAACTACTGGTTCTGATTCTTTATCTTGATCAGGCTGTAGTGCCTGTGTAGTAGGAATAGAGTCATCAGAATTTACAGGCATGTTAGGTGGTTTAAGTGTAATACCACTTCTCGTGGTAATGGCTTTAGCTGTTTCATTCTGGGGGTTAGCATTTGTATCGCTAGGTAGACTTCCCGGTTTTCTTTCACCTATCAACCTTGCTAGGTTGCTCACTTCTTGTTCCAAATTTTGAATAGAAGCTTGTTGATTTCTAAATGCTTGGGCATTTTGTTCATTCGTTTGTTTTTGAGATGTGAAAAATTGAGTTTGAGATTCAACTAGCTTCAACATCATGTCTTCTAAATTTGGCTTTTTATCATCGGTTTGTGGTGGTTTATTTTGAAAAATAGGTCTTTGCTGATTGTAAGAATTGTTAGATACTTGTTGATTGCTAGGACCTTATTGGTTGTTGTATGGAACATTTTGGTTATAATTCTGATTTTGATTGTAGATTGGTCTTGGCGGTTGATAATTATTTTGATAATTATTTCCAGGCCTTTGGCTCATGTATGAAACATTCTCTCTTTGTTCCATTGTTTGTTCAATACTGAGACAATCGTTTGTCAAATGTGGTCCTCCACACTGCTCACAACTAATTCGTATTGCGTGAATATCTTTAGTCATCTTTTCCATTCATCTCTCGAAAGCATCTATCTTTGCGAACATGGAATCAAAGTCATGGCTAGAATCGGCTCTAGCCACTTTAGATGATCTAACGATATCTTTTTCTTGATGCCACTCATGTGAGTGGGAAGCAGTGTTATCAATAATTTTGTAAGCTTCAGTTGCGGTTTTCTTCATAATGGAACCACCAGCTGCTATGTCGATGTCTTTTCGTGTAGTGATGTCGCATCCTTGGTAGAATATTTGTACTATTTGATAAGTGTCTAAACCATGTTTTGGACATCCTCTCAATAACTTTCCAAATCTTGTCTACGCCTCATATAAAGTTTCATTTGGTTTTTGTGTGAACGTAACTATTTCTCCTTGAAGTCACACGGCTTTAGATGCCGAAAAGAATTGTTTAAGAAATTTTTCAACTAAAACATCCCATGTATCAATCGCCCCTTTAGGTAACGATTCTAACCAATCTTTGGCTTCTCCCTTTAAAGTTCAGGGAAATAACTTGAGATATATCTGTTCATCCTCAACTTCTCTGATTTTGAATAGAGTACAGATCCTATTAAAGGTACGAAGATGTTCATTTGGATATTCCTTTGGTGCACCACTAAATTGGCATTGATTAGTTACCATGTGTAGGATTTGTCCTTTGATTTCATAATCTGGTGCATTAATGTCTGGTTGAGTAATTGTGTGACCTTGGCCAGTACGTTTAGCTCTCATTCGATCTTCCATACTTAGAGGTTTCAGATTTTCCATGATTCAATTTGTTGAATCTGAATCACTAGAGAATTCTGATTTAATGGTTTGTTCCTCGACAATCTCTGGATGAGTGATTTGTGGTCCAGGAGGAATGATTAGTGGTTCAGGATCTCTGAATTATCCCTGAATATCCTCCGGATTCTGAATTGTGAGGTTGGGTTCAAAAAATAGATTATTGGAAATTTGAATTGGAGTACTTGGTCGACTTGATAACGATTCTAAAGAAAAATCAATGGCGACAATATTGGCTAGATGCCTTGATCGAGTTACAGGTGGTGAACGTATAAAAGGTGGTGAACGTTTTGCTCGGTGCATTCACTGAATATCCTATTAGTGATAAAAGATAAAAATTATATAAGCTATCAAATTAATAGACTTTTCTGATTTTGCCCACGTTTCGAATAGCAAATAAATGCAGCAGGTAGCCAGGACCCTTTAAATCGGAAGCCCACAACTCGCCACTAACAAATCCAACTATTACTACGAACCAGAAAATTTTGGATGTCTATCAATTTAACAGCTTAAAATAATTTTTCGTAGAAATTTTGAAATAAAAATCTATATCCTAAAAACTAGAGCTTCGAGAAATAAGAAAGAAAAAGAGTGCGTCGGAAAACGTCGAAAAATAAAAGGTCGAAAAATAATAAAATGCAGCGTCGAAACTTAAAAGTCTAAAAACTAAAAATTAAAACTTACGTCTAAAGGTATTAAAGCTTAAAAGGAATTCTATATCCAAAATGGCAAAAACTTAAAAAGTACTAAAATCTTAAAACGGCTTCGCAAAATTCTAAAGCAACTAAATCTTAGTCTAAAGAAAAAGCACTTAAGGGATTTTACGGCAAAGCCTAAAAATCTAGAAATAAAAATAACTACGGCAAAATACTAGTCTTAAAACTAATTATGAACGATAACTATATAATTACGAATAAAAAGATACAAAATATAAAAATAAAACTTAAAGTTATAAAAATACAATTTTTATAAAAATATTATTTTTATATTACTTATTTTATAAAAGTATCAATTTTATATTTAATAAAACTAAAAACACTTAATATTACAAATTTAATTAAAACTAAAACTAATTATATTAAATTACTTAACCCTAATTATAATTAATAATAATTAATTTTTAACCCTAATTTCGTAATAAATGAGGTGCCAGGTCAGGCATGTCAGACGACTCCACGAGTGCGGAGGATGCAGATTCAGATGAGCTGCTGGCTCAAATTAAGCAGGTTCAGTTTTTTTTTAAATTTTATTATTAAATTTTAATTTTCTATTTTGTTTTTTTTTATAAAATATTACTTAAATATAACTTATATTTTAATGATTACTTATTAGATTTTTATAATTCAAAAAAAAAAAAAACTTTTTAATTAAAACACCTAAATAGATATATATACATATTTTTTTATGTTTTTATATTTTTGTTTTTAATAATTAAAACTTATATTTTTACCAAAATAGATTAAAACTTAATAAAAATCTTTTTTTTTTCTTTTTTATAGCGTTTCACTTCGGCGTTGAATTTTCCCCTGCAGCGGCGCCAAAAACTTGATGTGTGCAGCAGTGTATACGAAATAGTTATATTTTTATTGCGAAATACTATTAAATACGATACAATTTTACACAAGTTATTTATTTATTTATAGAGTGGATATACCTAAACCTTGCTACAACATTTATAGGCAGTGTACCTAATCGTACAGTAGTATAGTTTTTAGTAAGTCCGGTTCGTTCCGCAGGGAGCTAGCCAAGTTTAACGCTATTTAAAAAAAAACTATATTTGTATATATATATATATATATATATATATATATATATATATATATATATATATATATATATTAGTATTATTATAAAAGGGGGTTTTTTACCATTTAATGACCGGTTTGTCGATTTTAAGTCTTAAGTCGCAATTAAAACCTAATGTAAAATATTAAAAATATAAATGACTTAATTTAAAGCGTAAAGTAAATAACAATAATAAAAGTGCGATAATTTAAAGTGCGATAAATAAAATGACGATAAATAAAATTGTGATAATCAAAAAGTACGATAATTAAAAATGCAATAAGATATAAAATAAAGGAATTATGTTTATTTAAACTTTCGTAATCATGATGTTCAACGTGTTGATTTTAATTTATTACCATGGGTTAATTGTCCTTTGTCCTGGATTATTCGATATGTCCATACGGTTTTGTCCATAATAGTCCATCAGTCATAAATATAAAGTGCGAGAGTCCTCGTCAAATTATCCTTATACCCGAAGTCAAATATTCCAACTAATTGGGTATTCGAACTGTAACAAGGGTTTAATACTTTGTTTAATGAATACACCAGGTTATCAACTGCGTGTAATCTAAGGTTTCAATACTTTGTTAACAATTACACCAATTACCCTTGAATGTAATCCACCCATGTTTTAACGAGTCCATTGACTATTAATCCATCCCCGTGTCCGGTAAAATGAATAATTATTGGTATTTATAGATATCCCGCCTACCGTACCCGATTAAGCGTATGTGGTTATTTATAGATACGTTGAATTGTAACCTTTAATATTAAATTAACGAGGTATCGTTTAGTTACTATAAAACCCATTAATAGCCCATAGTCTAATTTCCACAAGTATCGTTCTTTTGTCCAAACCCCAATTATGGTACAAAGCCCAATTACCCAATCTTAATATTTAGCTCAACATCACGATTACTTCGATTTAAATAAGCATAATAATAACTTAGCTACTAGACATTAATTTAAAAAGGTTGAACATAACTTACAATGAGTATTAATAGTGTAGCGTTACACAGACAGAATTTCGACTTATAAACTTAAAACATTCGCCACTATAACCTTATTATTATTAAACTTAAATTAAAATTAAAATTATAAAATATAAATATAAATATATCGTAGATAGATAGATAGAAAAAGGTGTCTTTAATCGATCAGAATGCGCGGACTTTTATAGGCCCACGTTTAACTATTGAGCTCTGCGAGTGTGGAGGTTTTCTTCATCACAGCTCTGCGAGTGCGGAGGTCTGGATTCTAGCTCATAGATCAAATTCAAAACGTGGGCTGCGTATAATTCTAATATATAATAATATATATAATTAATTATATATTAAATTATATTCTTGTGCATAGTTGACTTGTAATTTTTGGGCCGTTGCGTCGCGCGTTGATAGTTGGTTCATGTCCCGGTTCCGAATTTTCGAACGCCTTTTCGTATAATTTAATATCTTGTACTTTGCTTTTTGCGGCTTATACTCTTGTAATTTTTAGACGTTTCTCATCAATAATTTGAACCACTTGGATTGTACTTTGTACTTTTTAGCTTTTTGGTCATTTGCATCTTCAATTCGTCGAATCTGTCTTTTGTCTTCACCTTTTATTATTTAAACGAATATAACTTGTAAATAGAACAATTGCAACTAAAAGCTTGTCTTTCTTGAAGGATAATGCTATGAAATATATGTTCGTTTTTAGCATTATCAACCCTTAACCATTGAACCGCTACTTATTATCTGATGATATTCCCAGATTAAATCCTTTATCTCCTATATGCCTGCTGTCATCTTCCTAAACCAAAATCCCATTTAACCTTTTCATCCTCATCATCATTATCGATTATCATTATCATCCTAATCCTCATCTTAACATCACAGAGACTATTATCATCATCACTATTCTACGATCATCACATAATGATCATCATTATGCTTCATCCTCATCGTTTAAACCCCAACAGAGATAAAAAAAAAATATATCATATTACGTATCACCATGTTATCATCATCAATCGCAGCCTTCTCAATTTTCTCACCAATACTGAGTCGAGTAATCAGTCAAGCATCATCACAGCTATCCATCATCATCTTTATAATCGAACATCATGTTTATGTTACCATCATCATCTTATGTTTATATCATCAACATACACCGCAAATCTTTAACAAGTTAGGAACAGAAAAAAAAAACGCTGCTAAAGCTATTCCTTCGACTGAACAAAATAAAGGAAGCAAATGCATCTTAGTAGCTTCGATACAAGCCTATTTACAGGCAGGTCCAGCTACAGGCAAGCCCAACTAGCTCTAATATGTATCCGGCCCATCTAATACAAGTTCCAGCCCGTTAATAAGCCATAATAGAAAATAGAGAAAAATACGGCCTACTTAAAAATGTTGTTTGGTTTCTCTTTGACGGCTTATATAATTAATATATTAATTGTTGCTGTAGCCACTAGGCCTTTAACAGAAAAAGCAACAAGTGGGGGATGCTTTGTATGTGTCAGCTAAGAGAAAAAGGAGACACGCCATAGTGGTACAATTTATCAACCTATATCTATTAATTTAAAATAAACGAACGAAAGTTGCATCTTGCAAGTGGGTTTAATCGATCAAGGAAGCAAACAAAAAACTTAGAGGGTGTATAACTTTGTTGTAGGCTGAAACAGAAACATTCTCATAATAACGAACATCAACCATTGGCGGTTTTTGGATTCATGGAGAAGAAAAAATAAGAGAGAAGGAAGAATGAGATGGTGTGGTGGTTTAATGGTAATCGAACATTAAGTTTTGCCTGATAGGAAATTACAATTAAATGTATAAGTGGTGATGGCGTTTGTGTACGGCAGTAGCAATAAGATTTGAAGGCTGCAGGGTTTGTTCATGCTCGATGGTAGGTGATTTGGGTGATGGTTGAATGGAGATGAACTCAAGAATTATAAAGGTGATGGTCTTGGTGGTGTTGGGTGGATTGAGGGTGATGAAGGTGGAGATAGGTTTGAAGGTGGTGATCATTGATGGTGTTTAGTAGGGTAAGCGGCTACAACATAGCATCAACCGAAACAGTCAAGTTGTAATGGATAGCGATAATAATTGAAACAGGAAAGTGATGTTGGTGTTGTTTGATTAACCGAAAACCTAAGTGGGTTTTGTTCGGGTGTCGAAAAGAAAACATATGACAGTGTTGTTCGATGGTGATGTGGGTTGGTTACTAATTGAATCACAAGTGATTATTGATGGTAGCTTGCAAGAGAAAAGTGGTTCGAAGGAAGGTGATGGTTATGAACGAGCAACAAACAAGGAAAAAGTGGTGGTGGTTATATGGTAACGATGGTGATCAAGGTGTTGAGGATGGCGGTTCACGATAGCAGTTGTGGAAGTTCTAGTGGTGATTCAAGTTTGGCCGATTGTATGGTGATGTTTTGGTTGTTTATTTGGTAAATGAAAACACTCAAAGGATGGAAGATGGAGAGTAATATGTGTGTTTGCATATGTATCAAATGTATATATATAATTTGAATGATGATTAAAAAATGAAAACAGTGTCGGGTAAATTCATTCACCTTCATATTCACGGATATAAATATCTATATATAAATCTATGTACTCTGTTTAACATTGTAAAGGCAGACAACCACATGCTATGTTGAATAATTTCATATATTTACAAAACTAAAATAGTAATATATATATATATATATATATATATATATATATATATATATATATATATATATATATATATATATATAAATAAATATATATTAAATGAAGAAAATAAAAAACGTGCACACCTTACAGTTGCTATATTTAATGTTATCTGTCGACAATTTTATTAGGAATAGTTTATAGTGGTTCGTTGATGATTCAGTGGCGGATAAAAGTGTTCAGAAAAATCTCATATTTTTAAATTAACTATATTTATTTATTTTGGTCATTATCGTATAAAATTCAATCATTAATTTAATAAATAAAATTTACATCAACTGTCCCTCTCAATTCTAGGTAAAATATAAAAAATGCTAAAATTTTAATAACTAGAGCCAAAATACATTTTTAGTAAGTCTATAATTTATAGAACTCATTTTCGGATCCCCGTTTATTTTAAAATTATATAAGTTTGAATTTAATTTACTTAATATCGATTGACTGACAAACGAGTGCTATTATCGTTCACTAAATAAATTCGAAACCATATAAATATACCTTATATATATATATATATATATATATATATATATATATATATATATATACAAAAAATTGTTCGTGAATCGTCGGGAATGGTCAAAAGGGCAAATGCATTCATGTAAACTGTTCCAAAGTTTTCGAGACTCAACATTACAGACTTTGCTTATCGTGTCGGAAACATATAAAGATCAAGTTTTAAATTTAGTCAAAAATTTTTGGGTCGTCACAGTACCTACCCGTTAAAGAAATTTTGTCTCGAAATTTGATTAGGATGGTCATGACTAAAATTACGAGCTAGAAATTAGAGTTTAGTTTTCATGACGCATACGAGCTAGAAATTAGAGTTTTCATCATTAGTGATTAATATGGATAAAACGATTTATTTATGTGAAAAGTACGAGTGAAGCTATCACAAAAGAGTGAAATGAGTAAGTGTAGATTCGTCATATCTTTTGACGCAGATAGGATTGATTTCTAGAGTTCAAGAGATTTGGAGAAAATCTTCATAATAAGATTTGATTCTTCAGTAATCAAGGAAATTAGGATCCGCTTTGATTAAATGCGATCATTCATTTTGATTGCTCTGTCAGATATTTTACTATAAATCTACCCCCTTCGTTTCCTTATTACTCACACCTTCCATTCTTTCTCCCTCAACTCATACTTTAAAGTATTCATCAATATGCTCCATCCAGTACTGATTCTTGATATACTCCTAATTTTCATATCTGTCATTCTTCTCTTTCATCTACCACCGGAGGATTTTATTTACTTTTACTATTACCTTGGGGTTATAGTGCTTTTAATTCTCTCGTGCCTTTAAGTGGCAATACGTATTGATATGCACGGTTTGTAATTTATGTGTTGTTGTCTAGCTTAATATTTTCTTTTATATTCTGAAGTCTCTGTTTCTGTTTTCTATAATCATTGTCATCCACAGTTAATGCTCCCTTCTATTTGTTGCGATTTATACTCCCATTTCTATTTTGGAGCTTCATTCTTTCGTTTCCTCTTCTTGCGATTAAGCACCGTATGTAATGGTCCAGAATTCGCAGATATGAAATTCGGAATGAACATAGTTAATGTTCTAAGAAGAAAATTGTAATGGCACGATCTTGATTTTTCAAATTACCAGAATACCTTGGAAAAGGCCGAATCATCAAGAAAAATATTTTCTTGATATGTTTAGAGGTTAAGTAAAATACAAGAGTCGTGTAACATGGCACATGATGACGTTATGATCTGTGAATCATCACGTTCTATTTAGAAACTCAGCATGACTTACTGTAATATAATCACGTTGATCAAGTGTCATTATATTATACTAACTCATGCCTCAGTTTCAAACACTACTTCAAAATTCATTCATAGTTTATACTTAGATTTTACAAAATTTTCCAATATAATGTATTACAGATAGCATGAAGAGGTATATAATTTCGGACGAGAATATTTAAGAAAATATCTTCAGAAGTATCGAAGATATTTATGATGAAATTTTGGAATTTCTAAGTTCGAAAGTTGATAAGGAAAAAATTTTCCGCAAGATTTTAACATGACTTCGGAGCAGGATATTCTCTAAAGATTTCATCGGATCCAGAATTACCTGGATTCTTTGAATATAGGGTTTGGTCCTTGTATTTGTCCTTGGTCTCCTTCATGGTTAGCTCAATCTGTTTTTCAGTACCAAATTTTCTATCGAGCGTTCCCAACATTCCATTCTTTATTATCAAACTTTTGGCCTTTTAGACCATCTATGATTTTGCTGTTTCTTCTGCATTTAATGCTACCATATCTGAATCATCGGTTATCAATCCGAGGTGGTTTCAAAAGAATTGTGTTTTTAGATGGTTAAACGCTTATGGTAATATGGTGGAATATAAAAGGTTCCCTGGTAACAATAAAAGAGCACGCATATATTTCAAGGTTATAATAAGGTTGTTTTGAACGAAAAGTTGAAATTAACTTGCTGGAGCTGTGATAAAATTTGCTAATTTGAAAGGGATTACCAAGTTGTTTTGGGTAATAATAACGCTAAAGGAATTTACACAGCTACGTGTTAAACGTTTACTCGTGTTTCGAGAGATGTTCAAGTGCATAACTATATGCATAAATCTTTTCTTCTGTAGATGAAGTGCGGTTGGTTCATCCTTTCGATTGAGGTGTTTTCAAGAATCATGAAAGGTTTGAACACATATTGTAATCGTCTAGATACAAATGAGGTTTAAGATGAACTCAAGTGGCAAACTTGAAGAAATGTTTAGTTTCATATGTTATAATCAATATTTTATTTCATTTTAATTGTCCAATGTTGGCAGTCCACAGTTAGCAGTCCAAAAATTCATATATAATTTAATATATAATATTCGAATTAATTAATACGTATCGTGACCCGTGTACATGTCTCAGACTCGATCACAACTCAAAGTATATATATTATTATAGAATCAATATCAACCATGTATAGCTAACTCAAGCATTACTGCATATAGAGTGTCTATGGTTATTCCAAATAATATATATAGATGCGTCGATATGATATGTCAAAATGTTATATACGTGTCCCGATATTTAAAATGCATAAATAACAGTATTTAAATGACGATAAATAAAGTTCGTAAAATAAATAACAGAAATTAAATGACGATAAATAAAATTGCGAGAATATAAATTGCGATAAATAAACTGCGATAAATAAATTGCGATAAATAAATTGCGATAAAATAAAATGTAATACGGAATTAACAGTTAGCTAGGAACAGTTAGCTAGGATCTTGTTAGCGTGGTTTCTTAACAAAATTTCATATTGTTAATTAGTCTGTTTCTAATCAATTTTTATTGTGTCCATTATTTCTTCATTATGCCACTTGTTGGATTCTGATAGGTCAAAATCCAAATATGAAATTGAATTTGAATGAAAATAGTTATTCTTTGGTGAACGGATACGTATATCGGTGGATGTAAGTAGTATAGTTAATGACGGTTGAATCTGAATTGAAGAATGTACAGTATAACATATTAATGTGAAATCTAAATATTACTCGGGTATTACCTACCCGTTAAAATATTTTCACCATTAACAGTTTGTACGAAATAACTTTTAATTACAATCTTTATGAAAATATATATACATATATATTTCCTTCAGATGAAATCATGGATTTAATGAGTCAATATGATATTAAACTCATTTGATTTACCGTTAGAACAAGAATATATAATCTCTAAAACATTAGAGATTACATAATCGCCATATCGAACGAAGATAAATGATATAGAACGATACGTAGAATGATGATTATACTCGAGGTACATAATGAAATGTTGAGGCATGGATTGTTGATGGTACTGGTGTTGCCGGTGTTGTTGCTGAAGCTGGTAGGTTTTGCATTATGTTTTCCAAATTGATTACTCGAGCGCGAAGCTCGTTGACTTCTTCCATTATTCTGGGATGATTGTCGGTTCGGACGAGCGGATAAACAAGATCTAGAATTTGGTATAGTATATAGCCGTGACGAGATACTCTGGAAATGAGAAAAAAATGGTATTATGAACAGGTTCACCTGTAAGTGCTTCAGGTTCTTCACCAAGAGGTGAATTCGGTTGGTGGAAAGGATCGTCTTCTTCGTGTCTCCATTGATTAAGTCGACTATGAACTCAGCCCCAATTCATCCAGAATTGATGATGCTGATTGGTTGATCTATTCTGGTTACGCTGATTTTGGAGCTTAGGTGAACATCCATGTCGGAATCCGAGGGACTTGAACTAGTGGCGAGTTTCATTTCGTACGATTGAGTAAAGGGTTTTCGATATGAAATGATTTTCGGCTAATGGGTGGTATCCTAATTATATAAAATCTCTCTATATATAGAGCAAAAGATTTCATAGATTACGGAGGAATTTACGGAATATGCCAGGCAAAGTTTATAGTAACAGATACGCTAAGATATGAATTAACAGATACGATAAGATATGAATTTCGTCTATACACTATTCATGCGATCAATGCAGTAAGATGTTTCTAGACTAAGAATGATAAGCAAGTGATTCCCTAAGAATGATAAGCAGGTAATCTTCGACACGAAATGATAAGCAAAACTTTTGACATGAAGACACGGTCGAAGTCCAGACTTTCTAATGCATCTAAACAACTATCAGTTAGACATACTAATGCAAGACCTGGTTCGCTAAGATCACCGCTCTGATACCAACTGAAAGGACCCGTACTAATCCATCTAGACGAATACATTACATTTGGTTACATCGCGAGGTACTTGACCTCTATATGATACATTTTACAAACATTGCATTCGTTTTTAAAAGACAAACTTTCATTTCATTGAAAGTTGATGGCATACATACCATTTCATACTATATCCAAACTATAATGACTTAATAACAATCTTGATAAACTCAATGACTCGAATGCAACATCTTTTGAAATATGTCATGAATGACTCTAAGTAATATCTTTAAAATGAGCAAATGCACAGCGGAAGATTTCTTTAATACCTGAGAATAAACATGCTTTCAAGTGTCAACCAAAAAGTTGGTGAGTTCATTAGTTTATCGTAATCAATCATTTCTATAATTTTAACAGACCACAAGATTTCATTTATTCAATAATCATACACTCGCAAGTGTTTAAAATTCATTCATATGGATTAAACACCTGGTAACCTACATTAACAAAATGCATCTAGAATATCTCCAAACATATAATCGAAGTACTAAAGCAGTTCAAATTCTCTGACTGGGGCGGGTCAAGGCCCATAGATCTATCTTTAGGATTCGCGTCAATTGGTGGCAATTATAATAAACACCAATTCTTAGGTTACCAAGTTCAACAAGGGCGATATCCGGTATAACAATTCAACCATAGAATGTAGTTTCGATTACTTGTGTCTATTTCGTAAAGCATTTATAAAAACAGCGCATGTATTCTCAGTCCCAAAAATATATATATTGCAAAAGCATTTAAAAAGGGAGCAAATGAAACTCACTATACGATATTTTGTAGTAAAAATATGCATACAGCGGTACTACACAATGCAGGGTTCGCCTTGGATTCACGAACCTATATCAAGTATATATATTAACACATATAATTGAAATCGAATAATTTCAGCTATTGATTATATAATATTTATATAATAAATGTTAATGTTTATTTAATATTTTATGTAATATTAATATAATTATGTATCAAATGTGTTTTTATGTATTTAAAAAAATAATGTTAATAATAATAATAATAATAATAATAATAATAATAATAATAATAATAATAATAATAATAATAATAATAATAATAATAATAAAAATAAAAATCATGTTAATGATAAAAATAATAATAATACTAATAATGATAAATAAAATGATAGTTTTAATAAAAATGATAATTTAATAATAATGAAAATTTTAATAAAAATACTATCTTTAATAATAAATGATATTTTAATAATAATAATAATTTTAATGATAATAAAATAATAATAATAATAATAATAATAATAATAATAATAATAATAATAATAATAATACTACTAATAATTTTACTACTAATGATAATAATATTACTAATAATGATATTCATAATAATAATGATAATAATAATGATATTTATAATAATAATGATGATGATAATAATAATAATAATAATAATAATAATAATAATAATAATAATAATAATAATAATAATAATAATAATAATAATAATAATAATAATAATAATAATAATAGTGATACTTTTACTAATAATGCTATTTTTATCAATTAATGATCACAACATTAATATCAATAATGTTAATAAAAATAATAATAAAATACTACCTTTAAGGAATATGCTTTTTTTTTTTTTTTTTAAAAGGCCAATGCCCGAGCTCGAACCCGCGACCTATCGTTCAAACCTACACACCCTTAACCATTGAACCACTACTTATTATCTGATGATATTTCCAGATTAATTCCTTTATCTCCTATATGCATGCTGTCATCTTCCTAAACCAAAATCCCATTTAACCTTTTCATCCTCATCATCATTATCGATTATCATTATCATCCTAATCCTCATCTTAACATCACAGAGACTATTATCATCATCACTATTCTACAATCATCACATAATGATCATCATTATGCTTCACCCTCATCGTTTAAACCCCAACAGAGATAAAAAAAATATATCATATTACGTATCACCATGTTATCATCATCATTCGCAGCCTTCTCATTTTTCTCACCAAAACTGAGTCGAGTAATCAGTCAAGCATCATCACAGTTATCCATCATCATCTTTATAATCGAACATAATGTTTATGTTACCATCATCATCTTATGTTTATATCATCAACATACACCACAAATCTTTAACAAGTTAGGAACAGAAAAAAAACGCTGCTAAAGCTATTCCTTCGACTGAACAAAATAAGGGAAGCCGATGCATCTTAGTAGTTTCGATACAAGCCTAGTTACAGGCAGGTCCAGCGACAGGCAAGCCCAACTAGCTCTAATATGTATCCGACCCATCTAATACATGTTCCAGCCCGTTAACAAGACAGAATAGAAAATAGAGAAAAATACGGCCTACTTAAAAATGTTGTTTGGTTTCTATTTGACGTCTTATATAATTAATATATTAATTGTTGCTGTAGCCACTAGACCTTTAACAGAAAAAGAAAATAGTGGGGGATGCTTTGTATGTGTCAGCTAAGAGAAAAAGGAGACACGCCATAGTGGTACATTTTATCAAACTATATCTACTAATTTAAAATAAACGAACGAAAGTTGCAGCTTGCAAGTGGGTTTAATCGATCAAGGAAGCAAACAACAAACTTAGAGGGTGTATAACTTTGTTGTAGGCTGAAACAGAAACATTCTCATAACAACGAACATCGACCGTTGGCAGTTTTTGGATTCATAGAGAAGAAAAAATAAGAGAGAAGGAAGAATGAGATGGTGTGGTGGTTTAATGGTAATCGAACATTAAGTTTTGCCTGATAGGAAATTACAATTAAATGTATAAGTGGTGATGGCGTTTTGTGTACGGTAGTAGCAATAAGATTTGAAGGCTGCAGGGTTTGTTCATGCTCGATGGTAGGTGATTTGGGTGATGGTTGAATGGAGATGAACTCAAGAATTATAAAGGTGATGGTCTTGGTGGTGTTGGGTGGATTGAGGGTGATGAAGGTGGAGATAGGTTTGAAGGTGGTGATCATTGATGGTGTTTTGTAGGGTAAGCGGGTACAACATAGCATCAACCGAAACAGTCGAGTTGTAATGGATAACGATAATAATTGAAACAGGAAAGTGATGTTGGTTTTGTTTGATTAACCGAAAACCTAAGTGGGTTTTGTTTGGGTGTCGAAAAGAAAACATATGACAGCGTTGTTCGATGGTGATGTGGGTTGGTTACTAATCGAATCACAACGTTGTTCGATTGGCCGATTGTATGGTGATGTTTTGGTTGTTTATTTGGTAAATGCAAACACTCAGAGGATGGAAGATGGAGAGTAATATGTGTGTTTGCATATGTATAAAATGTATATATATAATTTGAATGATGATTAAAAAATGAAAACAGTGTCGGGTAAATTCATTCACCTTCATATTCACGGATATAAATATAAATATCTATATATAAATCTATGTACTATGTTTAACATTGTAAAGGCAGACAACCACATGCTATGTTGAATAATTTCATATATTTACAAAACTAAAATAGTAATATATATATATATATATATATATATATATATATATATATATATATATATATATATATATATATATATATATATTAAATGAAGAAAAGAAAAAACGTGCACACCTTACAGTTGCTATATTTGATGTTATCTGCTGACAATTTTATTAGGAATAGTTTATAGTGGTCCGTTAATGATTCAGTGGCGGATAAAAGTATTCAGGAAAATCCCATATTTTTAAATTAACTATATTTATTTATTTTGGTCATTATGGTATAAAATTCAATCATTAATTTAATAAATAAAATTTACATCAACTGTCCCTCTCAATTCTAGGTAAAATATAAAAAATGCTAAAATTTTAATAACTAGATCCTAAATACATTTTTAGTAAGTCTATAATTTATAGAACTCATTTTCGGATCCCCGTTTATTTTAAATTTATATAAGTTTGAATTTAATTTACTTAATATCGATTGACTGACAAACGAGTGCTATTATCGTTCACTAAATAAATTCGAAACCATATAAATATACATTCAATATACCTTACACACACACACACACAAAAACACATACACACACACACACACACACACACACACACACACACACACACACATATATATATATATATATATATATATATATATATATATATATATATATATACAAACAATTGTTCATGAATCGTCGGGAATGGTCAAAAGGGCAAATGCATTCATATAAACTGTTCCAAAGTTTTCGAGACTCAACATTACAGACTTTGCTTATCGTGTCGGAAACATATAAAGATCAAGTTTTAAATTTAGTCAGAAATTTCCGGGTCGTCACACAACCTATGTTGGACAAGTCGGTAATTGTGTTCATTGACGACATACTTGTCTATTCGAAGAGTATGAAGGAACATGAACATCATTTGCGTGGTGTGTTGAAGACGTTGCGGAAGGAGAAGTTGTATGCAAAATTCTTCAAATGTGAATTTTGGCTAAGGGAAGTTCAATTCCTTGGCCATTGATAGTGCTCCAAATGAACATATATTTAGGCTCAATATCATTCCAATATGTAAAGCTTTTAGTTGCAATTGTTCTATTTTCAAGTAATAATCGTTTAAATAAATAAGTGCGAAGATAAAAGAAGAAAACGACGATTTAAGACGCAAATGACCAAAAAGCTCAAATGTACAAGATATAATTCAAGTGGTTCAATTTATTAATGAGAAACGTCCAAAAATGACAAGAGTACAAGTCGCGAAACGCAAAGTACAAGATATTAAATCGTACAAAAGGATGTTCGAAAATCCAGAACCGGGACATAAACCGAGCATCAACACACAAGTCAACGGAGCTAAAATTACAAGTCAACTATGCACATAAATATAATATAATATATATATAATTATATAAATTATATTATATAATTAAATATAACGTCGACAAGCTAGCAAACAAATCATTATGAGCTGGAATCTGAAGCCATGCGATCGCATGGCCTGGAAGCACAATTTCCATGCGATCGCATGGGGCCAAAAGTCAGGCCAAGTGCTATAAATTGCAACATTTTCAGCCGAGTTTACACACATCTTTTTCCTTTCTTTCCTTTGATCAAATTATATATATTTATATTTATAATTTTAAGTTTAATTTAAGATTAATAAAAATTGGGTTATAGTAAGAAATGTTTTAAGGTTTTGTAAGTCGAAATTCTGTCCGGGTAACGCTACACGATAAATAATCACTGTAAGCTATGTTCTTCCCTTTTAAATTAATGTCTCGTAATGTGATGACCCGAAAATTTTTGACTTATTTAAACCAATTCTCTATACGATTTATTATTTTAACACGTTAAACAAAGTCTGTTAGATTGAGTCTCAAAATTTTAGAACTGTTACATATATACAATTACCTTTGACTACTCTCGACGATTCATGAACAATTATATGTATGTATATATATATGTGTACAAGTAAAAACGACTTTCCTACAGTAAAAATTAATTTGCTACAGTAAAACACTATTTGCTACAGTGAAACCGTATTCTGCTACAGTGCTACAGTGAAAACGAGTTGCTACAGTTATTTGCTACAGTAAAACACTATTTGCTACAGTAAAACACTATTTGCTACAGTAACACACTATTTGCTACAGTAAACACTATTTGCTACAGTAAACACTATTTGATGTCGACGAACTAGCAAACAAAAACAGAAAAGGCGGCCATGCGATCGCATGGCAAAAACACTGAAAACTCATGCGATCGCATGAGCTACAGTAAATCGAAAAGTACTATAAAAGGTCAGTTTTGCTCGACGAAATAATTCATAAATATATAGGTACGTAAATTTTATAATTATAATTATAATTATAATTTTAATTTTAAGTTTAATAATAATAAAGTATATTCGAGGGTATTTTTAATTCGGGTTTCAAACCGTTTTAAAATAAGGAAATATTGGGTATTGTTCGGGGTATTGTTCTTGAATCCAAGACCAACCATACAGTCATCTACCATCATTACGTCTACGCAATTTGCCTACAATATTGAATCGCAATATTGAACTGTGAGTTATAGTCTCACTTTTTAAATGCTTTAAATATTTTTGGGCTGAGAATATATGCAATTTATTTTAAACGCGATAAGACACAAGTACATACTAAATTCTACACTGAGTTAAACCGAAAATCCGTTAGCTTTGGTAACTAGTAGCTGCCAGTACATAGGATATGGACTGGTGGGCGCGAATAATTGTATATGGATCCATAGGGCTTGACATCCCCGTCCGAGCTAGAGCGCTAGCCTTTTAACGGACGTATGTTATTTGAGTTTAAGACACGTTGGTTTGCGTGTATTAAAACGAATGGGGTAATTATCACTATAGCGTTAAGTTTAGTTACCAGGGTGCTCTGTTACGTAGAATCTATTGATAAATTTTTGATGAAATCTTGTGGTCTATCTTTATATATGTTTATGACTCGAGCAATTAAACCTATAACTCACCAACATTCGTGTTGACTTTTTAGCATGTTTTATTCTCAGGTCCTTAGAATGCTTCCGCTGTGATGTGCTTGTTGCCTGCATGGAGTCTCTCATGCTTTGTACAAAGTTTATTGCATTCAAAATAAAACTGCGTTGTGTAATAAATAACTGGACTGTGATGTCAACCTGTAAATTAAAGACTTATGTATTTCGGGGTTTTGCTTATACCTAAGCACTCGCCCACATGTTTATAACTTTCTATGTTTAGAAAGTCACTTATTTTAATGAATGCAATATTTTATCAAAACGTATCATATAGAGGTCAAAACCTCACTGTAGAATCAATGATTAACGTGCCGCGTCAATAGCGATTTTGACGGGTCGTTACAGTTGGTATCAGAGCTTGAGGTCATAGGGAACCAGAAATTACATTAGTGTGTTTAACTGGTAATTGTTAGGATGCATTAGTGAGTCTGGACTATGACCATATTTGTTTTTACTGATTTTTGCTTATCATTTGGTCAAAAACATTATATGTAATATGTTTATATGCTAACGTAATTGTTGTTTCAATTATGTGATAGATGACTTCCTCTAATCCTATCATTTTGTACGACTCGGAATCGGACACTGAATCTATTCTATCCACAACTGAAAAGGGCGTTCCGATACCTATTAAAGAAGAAATTGTGTTAGCCGGGGAATCTCAACTCCCGGTAAACCCAGAGGAGGTTCCAGCTCCACCCAACTCTAGTTTTCCGGAGCCACAGTATCGTTGGCATGGACCCATGATCCCTGGAGTAAACGAGGATCGTCCATTTCTAAACAAATATGGACATTGGTCCAGATATACCGCCGACGGGCGGGTTGTGCCGATTACGCCTGGCAGATTTCGGTTCATGACCACCGGTACATATTCTTGCAGTTCATCATCATATTCTCCTACACATGACTCAGACAGTTCGTCATCAGACGAGATCAGTAAGGAGGAGGATTTCGCTAATGAAATAAAAGAGATCACTAAGGAGAAATTCCAACTTGCTATAGATAATAAAAACAACCACAATAATAAAATGTCCTTAATTATTAAAAAAGAACAGGACCATTCGATTCGTAACCACCCTTATTGTATTAAACCCACTGAGGCAACGGGTACCTCAAAACCCCAACCAAAAATAAAATACACTGCCAGAATGTCTGTCGGACCATGTGCACA